>NC_092595.1:4030833-4336666 GCF_047663525.1 Anas platyrhynchos | reverse complement strand
CCCTCTTCAGGTTGTTACCTTTCATGTTGATAGCACTGCAAATATCACTGAGTCATTTCAGAAGGTGGTCCTGAATGGACATTCCCAAATTTTGACTTTAAATTATAAAGTCTGGACAAAAGGAAACCTGGGACTTCACCTGGAATTTACTCCCTTAAATGCTGTGATTCCCCTTCAAAAAGCACTTAAAACTACTTTTAAAAATCAAAGTAGTGAAATTGCAATAAAGCTTAATAAAATTGTATATAGTTAAATGCATTTATTGGAAGAGAACCTCCTTTTCTTCTTGTGAGGCTCAGTTTTTTCTTTTATTGCAGCAGGTGTGTGCTGTGCTGTTTAAGCATAGTCGAGAGATATTTCTAACAGCATAGTTTGAGCTATTCAAGGAAAACAAAGAATAATACACATTTATCACTTCCTTTTTTTCTTCATGGATATGAAAAGGGTTAGTTCATGTGGAAAAAATAATATGAAAATGTATTCCTCCCTCGCCATCCCTGCCCTCCTCGTCTCCCTTGTACACAAATGGAAGCACACCCAGGTGAACCCTCATCTTCTCCCTTTGTGGGGTCTCTCAACAAAGGCAGAGAAAAGTAAATCTTCCTTCTCCTTTGCTAAAACACCTCAGTGAAATGAAGATCTTATCCATCCGGTCAGTCTATTGCCTAGTAAGCTTTACAGATGTGGCTGGAGGCCTTTTGGAAGGGGATTTTGAAAAACACCTGAGAGCAAGCTGGCAGATTACTTCAGCTAACAGAAAGTCAGCAGGCTGGTTGCTTTTCACCAGCAATTTTCAGTGTGAGGCCAGATTTCCTCCAGGTCTCAGCACCCAACTGTTCCTGCTTCTAAAGCTGAACAAATGCCCAGGCTTTCAGAGACATGGAGCATCCCAGCGCTCCCACTTGAAACAGGTTGAAAATGCATCCTTCAGGAGAAGAATACAAAATCACCGTTAAAAACTTGATGTTTCTACATTACAAAGTCATTCCGTTTATAGAAAATCACTAATTACTTGCATCAGTTTATTGTTTAAAGAATGTTTTTAAAAATAATATAGATTCTAGCACACAAATATGCCTGAAAGCATAAGGAACAAATTAATATTTGATAGGTAAAAGAACTTACTGAACCACGAGCAGTTTCATTCCTCCACCACCTTTTTCTACAAACCATCACATGCTGCAAATCCTCAGCTTTAGAAAAAATGAAAGTGCTCAGCTATGACTAATAATTCCCCCATTTATGTGGCTAAACATAAATAAAACATGCATAAACTGGTCAATAAATATTTGATTGAGGTTTCGGTGCCTGATAATTTTGCCCTTGGTTATCTCATTTATCAGTTTCCCAATTGGTTATCAGTGTCGCTGGGTCTGGCTGGATGCTGTATGATCTGGGAGGTCTAAACACTTGTGTTCATAAAAATAAGTTAAATGTTGATTAAAGCTGAGACCAGTTCCTCTTTTTTTTTTTTTTTTTGCCTGGAAGGCACAGTCCTCGGATGAGTAATTAGAGCTCATACAAAAATCATAGGACATACATAACAAAAGTAAGAGATCTCATTCCTCCCACTGGAGCAGGAGCCTCCCCATCCCCCAAAACACGTCTTGTGGCTGCAGCACCAAGGATCCTCCCTTCTGCCCAGGTGGATGTAGAGGGAGCAGAATTAATGCCTGCCCCCACACTTCTCCTCCTGGTCAGCCCCTCTCCACGCTCACCCCAATTCTTTCCACCTCCCCAGTTTGCTGGGATCGCAAGAAGCGCGGCTCGCTCACTCACCGACTCTGTGCACCAGCGTCAGCTCTCCTCGACGCTCCTCATCCTCCTGTGGGACCCCGAGCTCGTAGCGAAGGAGCTGGGGGGCACCTCTGAACTGCAGCCCCGGGGCCCCGGCGAACCCTGCCACAGCCTCGTCCCCACCTAGCGCTGACACAGGCACCCCATTAGGACCACAGCCCCAAATCCTGCCCCCCAGCAGCAGCCCCACATTTATCTGTGCTTGCTTTGATGCTGGCAGACTTTCCAGCTAGTGCATTTTCTGATTTGTATTTATAAACAGTTTCTGTCATCCAAAATAGCATAAAATGAGAAAGAAAAAAAAAATATTGCATTTCTCCTGGAAATAAACTCTGGACCTCAGGCAAGGCCATCCCTATTATTATGCCAATTTTTAAATGGAGAGTTTAATTTTCCTCACTTGAAGTTTGAGATTATTGATAGTTAATGAAAGTCATTACTCCAGCTCATTTGGGAGATGACAAATATAGAGCAAGGCTGGCTCTCCCTTTTCAAGAGCTAAAATTTGAGTCTTAAAACGATAGAAAATCAGTTGGCTGGCTTTTTAGAGTTAGTTAAAATATTAAACGCTGCCCCAAGTTTAGCAGGGGCTAAAGTAGGTTATAAAATAAGTTGCTTGGCTAAACTCTGCTCTGGTTACACCGGCAGAAAGCCAGAATCACACCACTGACTGCAGTGGAAAACTTGTTTTGGTTCATCAGAGCAGAATCTGGCTACCTTTTTTTTTTTCCACAGGATGTTAAACTTCATTAAATAGTACAAGGAAAATGTCAAAATAGTATTTATTTCTGAAAAACAAGCTTTTTGTTTTCAAACATGTCCATGGGATTTGAGCATTCACTTCTGAATCCCCAGCAGAGCCAATTGCTTGAGGGTGAACTCGGGACCCATGCGTTACACAGAGCTCTGCCTTGGCCACGTCCGACATGGCTCAAGCTGGGCTCCCCAAATCCCAGGATCTGTGAAAATCCCAGCTCTGAATTCACATCTGAGAACTATTTAATGGTCTCCAAGATGTAAAAATAGCTCACCGATGCAGGACCGCCTGTCGAGGCCCAGCCTGTATCCCTCCTTGCACACACATTCGTACGAGCCCAGAGAATTAACACAGAAATGGTCGCAGCTGCCGTTCTCCAGATGACATTCATCCACATCTAGAAAAAGAGAAATGCTGGTTAGGCACAAGTGTCTGTTCGGAGGGTGCCCTGTGTGCCTGGCTGCATCTGAGGAATTGCTCTGGACATAAGAAAGCCCAATTTTCTTAGTACTTTGGGGCTCTGTTTCTCACTAGTACAGGAGATATCAAAAATGTCAGAGCAACATGGAACAGATCATTTCACCTATGCTTTTGTCTCAAGTGAAAACAGCTGCTCTAAGCTGTTAAGCTCAGCTGATGCTTTGGATATTTTGAGGGCTCTCATTTTGCAGAAGTAGTCTCTGTCACACATCAGTACAGTTGTGCGTGGAGGGGAGGAGGAGTTCCTGACTCATCTCCAGCAGCCCCACCGATCCACGCGGGATGCTGGCTTATTGATGTATCACGAACTGTAAATGTCGTTCGTGAACCTTATCAGACGAGCTGGCATACGCTGCCCATCCTCTTATCAGGGGAATGGCTGCAGAGCTCTGGAATGAGCTGTGAGAGGGCTTCTCACTGCTGCTGTGCTTGGTCAGACCGGCACGAAAGCACTCACCGTCGCAGCCGCAGCCGTCGGTGCTGGGCTGGAAGCCCGCCTTGCAGGCACACTCGTAGCCTCCTGCGTAGTTGATGCAGAACTGGGAGCAGCAGGACGCGCCGGTCTCGCACTCGTCCACCTCTGCAAGGATGGGGCAGCTCGTTCAGCCCCCAGGCACGGCCTGGGCTGCACACACCGAGCACACCAAGGCTGTCCCCGACACGCAGCATGTGGATAATCCACGTTTAACTACCTGCACCTTCATACATCCAACCTTATTCCATGGCAGCAGTGAAACAAAGCTCTCATCTAAAAGTGCATTTGCTGGAAGGGTGGACTGCAAGGTGCAATTGTAGCTTCTGATAGCTGGCAGCCCCTTGCTGTGCCATGCCTGTTGTCCATCCCAAAATCAGTATCATGGGCACGGCTGTGCCGGGGGCGAGGTACAAGAAGCTGCTGTCTTCTGACTGCAGGCTCCTGGCTGAGCTCAGCCCCTCCAGCCTGCCACGCTATTCAGTGGCCATGCAAGGCCCTGTTGTCGATGCTGAGCTTGCAAAACATTTCTGAGCACTACCTAGGTGAGCAACCACAGATGGGAAAGGTCAGCGTCTCAATTAACCTTGGAGAGAGTACCAACATTATTAGGAAACACGGACAGGAGAAAGAGGAGAAGGAAAATGTAATTAATCAATCGAGGTGAGGAGGTCAGCATGAAAATGATTAATGCAGGTTATTTGGACGCGGAGTGTTTTCCAGAAATGTCACCAGCTGAGCTTCTCTGCAGTTTGTCAGACGATACCTTGCTCTGGGGTTTATTAACAGCCCATTGTCTGTGCAGGAATGCACAATGTGCATCCAACAAAAGGAAGATTTTTGCTGTTAAGAGCAGCTTTTCACTTCCTCAGCCCTGCCAAGCCCTTCACCTCTGCTCTCCCTCCCCTGGCTGTAGCCAGCGAGGCGGTTCTCCCTCTGACATCTCCATTAGCAGGTCACCGCGCTGCTCTGCCTCCTCTCCTGTGCAGAAATGGGACCGAATGACCCACCCCGCCCCGCCAGGCTCTTGTCAGCTCAGGATCCACATCTGCCTCCCTTCCTTCATTTCTCACATTGTTACAGCTGCAGCATCAGCCCCCCCTTCCAGAGCTCTGCTTCCCTCCTGCCCTGCTCGTTCATCCTCCCCACACCGGGCTTTTCTCATTGCAAGACTTCTCGTCCGTAGTGCCTCTGCATCCACCAGAGCTCCTGCTTGCTACCTCTCCTCCTGTCTGTCTGCGCTGTTCTGTGATGCCTGCTCCTGGTTTGTTTTTTCCTCTCTTCTTGGCTGTTCTTTACAACTTTAATGGCACAGTGACAGTGAGCCTCAACCAGGATGAGATACCGTTTGCACAGCAGAAGCCATAAACAACAAAAAAAAATCACCTTGTAAAATCATGTGGAAGATGAAGGAATTTTTAAGCTCTTCTTGAAATAAAAACAACTGTAACTCTGTTGCTTCCACTTCTTCAGTGAAACTGCCCACAGCCAGGCGTGCAACCTCACCGGTGAGCATGTGATGGAAACAGAGCAACTTCCATCACACACAGCAGGGTTTGCACAGGGAACACTCCTGAAAAGCGGCCCTGATGCCCCCAGCCAGAGCCAGCCAGAGGAAGGGACAGAAAACAACCCCTCAGCCTCAGCTGTACACAGTGAGACATGGCCACGACACCTGCAATTGCACCAGTGCCCTCTTCCATTTGGGAAGCAGAGCTCCCTCCCCTCCTAATGAATGACCTGAGCAAGCACGGAGCAAGGCAAGCTGGAGCAGTGGCTGAGAAGTGCCAGAGGACAGCACTAATTAAATCCTGCAGGAGGAGGGCAGGGATGGGAGGGGAAGGGACGTCCTCGAGTGTCAGTTCTGCTGTGCACCCCCCTTGCCGGGGTGTAAATTACCTGTGCAGGTTTTGCCATCCAAGCCGAGGATGTAGCCGTCGTTGCAGGAGCAGCGCGGCCCCGCCGTCGTGTGCTCGCAGTGGTGAGAGCAGCCGCCGTTGTCGTTCTGGCAGCTATCCACGATTTCCATTTCGATGCCTTGCAGAGAAACAAATCAAAGGGATGGTAAAAAGCAAGCGCAAGAGGAGAGTCACTGGAGAATAAGCCTTGCATAAAAACGCATCCATAAACCAGCTGCTGTAGCAGGAAATATAAACTCAGCTCGCACCTACACCTGGGAACGGCGTGGTTTTGAGCCACTGAACTCAGTATTTGTCTCCCTGTGTCCCAACAGTGGATGCTCCTGACTTTGGCAGTGTGAAGCCGGCTCGCAGGTTTGAAGCAATCTGTCAGCTACAGGAGCGTTTACAGGTGTCCTGAGATTGATGCTGTGTCTGAACGCAGCAGTGAGCTCTGCCCTCACCCCAAAGGAGAGATGGAAATATTTGAGGAGCTCAGGTGGTTCAGCTCAACCGAGCCTGCCTGTGCTTTCCAAAAAGCAGCTTTTAGCTGCAGCACAGCAGCACTCCTGTTAAGACTCTGTCCCCCAGACAAGTCAGACGGTGCCGGTATGATGCTGTCGCCAGCCCCCTTTGCCCTGACAGATCTCCCCCCCTGCCAGCAATTGGCGGGGCTGCACAGACCTCAAATATTTTGCAAGGTCTACTGGAAACCCTCATACAGGAAAGGGAACATCTGTCCATCTCCTTCCCATCCAGGTGCTCCATTCAGTGATTTCTTTAGGAAGAAAATAAGCTATAAGTTCAGTGATAACGTTTCTCTTGAATTAGCTGCATAGTTTTACTAGATGGCTAATTAGAGAGGAATTTTCCACGCTGTGCAGGAGAGCTGAGAAACTCCACCCCAAAAGGAGCCACTGTACTTCCAGAAACGTCCCAGAACGGAGCAGCAAACAGTAGCTCTGGTAAAGATGGATGGCATTTCCCCCCTTCTGCAGCTCATGGATACATCTCTGTTGGTAGTTCTCCCTTTTTGTGCTTTCCAGTCTACTTAGAAGACGGTATAAACTCAGGGAACATATATGAAAGGCTGCATCTCATCCATGCTGGGGTTATTTGCATCAGGGAGAAGAAATCTAGCCTACTGTCCAGCATGCTAAACTGGGATTTAAGAGCCCAGAATCTGACTTAATGCATTAACTTCGTCATTTACTTTGTCTTAGTTCTTCATTTGTAAAACAAGGATTTCCCCAGTGCCACCGGGGAAATGAGAGAATAAACAAAGATTGTGAATCGCTTAAACGCTGTGATAATCCTGATCATAAATACACACAGAACGTTTTTATTTTGATTGCTTGCTCCATAATATTGCACATAAGGCACAGAGAATCGCCATCCACGGAGATGAGCTGAGCATCAAGAAAAAAAATGATCAGAAAATCACAATGAAACTTAAGTGGTCTAAACCACTTTTTTTTTTATGCCCATAATAGATCATTTCATATCTGTGTACTAATGGCATTCCCTTTGCCATTGCACTACTCACAGATCCCCATTACCCATGAAATAATTCTCCAGGACCTCTCTCAAATAATTGTGTTTTGTTTTTAATGTACATGGATGTTTTCAAACTGATTTTTATCCTTATTAAATACTTCTTACATGCATATGCTTGAAGAACGCGTTCCCTCTCTGGCACGCCGTGTGTTTTCTGAAGGAAATTCTGCTGAAAGTTCTTGCAGGGTATTATTAGATTGAACGATCGCTGCCCACCTCTGCTACAACAGGTCATACTTTTGTCTGCATTCCAGCGAGCTTATGTTAGGTCCATAATAACACCAGCTCTTCCACAACACCTCCTTTATTAATCTAAATTTACCCTCAAGGACAGCCCAGGGATAACCTCTCAGCGAGCAGCGCAGGCAGCCAGTCCCCATCTCAAGAAAAACACCGCTGCTTGAGAAACCCCACTGCGTGGGGGGAACACAACGGGGCTCCCTGATGCTTTGGTTTGGGAAATTTTAGTTGCGCAAATATTATTTTTTTCATCCTAAATCTTGTTTTTTCTTTCCCCGTTTTTAAGCATCTACTTAATACTGTCAACAGTCTCGGGGGAAACATAAGTAAACCTAGACAGATGAAGACAAGAGCAGAATGTCATCTCAGTTTTCTTCTGCATCAGATCCAATATGTAAGAAAATTGGGAGAAGGAGGGCAGGAATGAATATATTTCACAGAACAGCAATATTTTGGTAGCACTGGAACAGAATTCGCCAGGCTCAGAAGATAAACCAACAGAGATATTTGCTCTTTGAAATGCAGTAATTAAGGTCTGTGAACAGAGGCTTAGGAACGTATCAACTTGCAAAAATGGCAATAGCAGAAGATGAAGAAAATAATATTAAGCTGGAGTTTTTGCATACATTTATTTTGCCGGGAGTGCTAATCCAACTGAATTAAAAATGAAGCGCGGCAGTTTGCAGATAAGATAGCCCGAAATGCATAGCTGGAAACCTGTCACTTACGGTAGCACTGCTTTCCATCAGCCCCCAGCTCGAAGCCGGGATTACAGGCACAGGTGAAGGATCCCAGAGTGTTCACACAACGATGAGCACACCTGGCTCTCCCTTCTGCACACTCGTCAATGTCTAGGAAGCAGAGAGAAAGGCAGAGACATTTGGATATTAAAATTAAAAATATCTCCCTACACCCACATGGCTGTGTTTCCAAATGTCCAGCGAAAAGAGCGTCTTGATGTTAGTCGACAAATGATGAGTCCAGGAGGACTGAGCCCACAGCATTATTCTCCAAATTAATCTGTTTGTCTAAGCCTCTCCACATGAATGTTTACAACATCCAATATTATATTTACAGCATCAGTCAGAGTAACTTGTGATTTTTCCTATAACAAGAGCAATGGTAATAGGAGCCACATGAAGAACATGGAAAAACATCCTAACTCCTACTACCCTTAAATTATCACTAGGTCCTCATAGCCCTTATATTTAAATTAATGGAGCAGGAATTATCTGTTTATTTCCTGAATGTCAAATGATTTGGATTAAATGGTGGCTGGGTCTCAGTAGGTATGATGGAGACAGATCCTCTCTGTCACATCCCTGAATCCTGAAGTTTCTTCTGCATAAGTCCAGCAGGGAGGCATCTCCTGTCATCAGAGGAGTTTCATACCATGTGTGAGAAAGTAGTAAAGGTGAGGAGCTGGACATGCTCTGTCAAGCAGTCCCTTCATCAGCTTTACACTCAGTAGTCTGCATTTTGGAGTTAAATGCCATTAAAAGCATCCATCTTCCTAAAATCTCAGCTGAAGAGCATGAAAATATCTTTAAGGAAAAAAGATACGCCTTATATTAACTACTCCTGCCGTGTGGTGCAGCTGCAGACACTAACCTCTGTGTAAAGCCACACGGCACACACCTACCCAACCTCCTGCTCCCACCCTGTCCTCACGTTGCCTCCCAAAATGCGATTTATTCACTGCGACGATCCTGGGTCAGAGCGTCTCGCGCCCAGGATGGAGCTGTCAGGTGTGCAGCTCCTCACCCTTTCCCACAGCAAACCGCTTCCCGACAGTTTCTTCTCTCCATATGTGCTGTAATCAGTCCCATGCTCACGGCCCCCTGCACTCGAACACGAGTAGCTTTATGAATGCAATCAGCCTACTTGCAAAAAGAGGCCCCAGGCAGTGCAAACACCGCACACTGACTCATGAAAATTTCAGGCTGAATGGCAGCTGCTCCGAAGCTGCAATGTGTGTAGCTGCTGTTTAGGATAAAATGGGTTATTTCTCCTCATTCTGTAATTAATTGCCACTTTACATGTAGAAAATGTTGGCGAATGCCTCTAATGTTTTTTTCTTTTTTTTTTCTGCTTTTCAAATAATAAAAAAAAAGTTGGAAAACCATACCACAGCCACCATCCTGCACATATTTCTTCATAACTCGTAAATACAGCTAATAGCTAAAGCATCAGCTCCTCTGACACTTCCCTGCCCTCTGTCTCCTTCTAGCTTGGTTTCTAGATAGTGAAATACCAGCTTGAATTTGGAAAAAAAACAAAACAAAACAAAACAAACAACAAAAAAAAACTGCTTTGAATAAGTTCTAGAAGAGAAAAAAAAAAAACAAACAATTGTTTCACAATATATTCACAGTTAGAAATGATGCCTAATGTTTCAAGACTGTTGCCATGAGGTCAGGAAGAAAATTTGTTCCGATATATAACGCTGCACGTTATCTACTGCTTTAGTTCATACGTAAATAAACAGAGCTGTCAACGTGCATCCAAGACAAAACAAGGAACATGCTGACTTCAGGATTAAAATCACTGCTGTTTCCACCTACCAATCATCAGTGAAGGTTTGATGCCACTTGGAAATACTTTACTTTTTTGGTAATCTTCCTCGTATCAGTAATCCCAGTAAGGCTGGAATTGCCAAGGTGTGCAGTGCTACTCACAGAAGGGTTTACAGAAAACTGAGCAAAACATCAAGGCAGGAAGTATTTTGCAAAGCAGCCAGCATTCTGTACAGATAACATGGCAATTTAAGTAGTGGTAAAATTTTGGCCAAGTTTTCCAAAAGAGGAGTTTGAAATTAGCATCGCACCCTGATCCTGACAAGGCTGTTAAAAATCTGTACACAGTGAAGTCTAGGGATACTTTGCACTCCATTAGGCTGATAAACTACCCTTGCTTCGAAGCACCATGTTAAAAAGAGAAAAGCAAGTATTTTGGTCTCTAATTCCCAGGCATTTCAGGTCAGAAATGCTTTAGATCCTTTTGAAAATCCCAGCCTAAGTACAGGACTTTGGAATTCAACTTTTTAAGCTCCTTTCTTTGGAAATCTTAAGACTTCGTGATTTCTTTCTTCACAGTAGTTTCTCTATGAATATGGAAACAGTTCTCCTGCTAAAAAGCCCTTTTGAATTCCAAATAGGTTTTCGGTGACCTGGTTCAGTGTTACTTGAACCAGTTTTCCAGGAACTGTATCTGGGGCATTATTTTAAAGGGACACTACAGGAATAACACTACAGCATCCACAAATCCAGTTCCTAGAAACTATGATAGAAAAGATCACACAGTAATTGCCATTACTAAAATGGTCCCCCAAGACAATTGGCTGATGCAAATATCACAAGGAGAAATGTTGTTTCAAAACATATATTTGTACAACATATTTCTTTCCATTCGAAGCTCAGTAAAGCCAGAGCACAGAACAATAACCTTCTTCCCAAGAAACAGTCCACATTTTCTTACCTAAGCAGGACTTCTTGTCTGCAGAAAGATAATGCCCTGGATGACACTCGCATTTGGCAATTCCTCTCTCATTTTGACAGATTTGTGAGCATCCTCCATTCCCACTTGTGCAGGGGTCTATCACTGAAACCAATTAGAGCACACTGTCAACTTAAAGGTCATACTTGTGCCTGAAAATGGGCTTACCTGCCATCGTTACAGCTAACAACTAAGATTACGGTAGCCGTAAAAGATTAGACTGAAAAAAATATTTGACAGAAGTCAGTGTGGAGTTAAATCCATTGTTTTCCTGTGTGCTATTTTCTCTGTTGTTGGACAGCATTTTCCATAGAGCAGCAGCACTTTAAACAGTGGGCAACTGTGGTTGTGTTATTCCTTGGAAGCAGGACAGGAAAAGTACATTTCATCCTTATTTTGCCATAACTGAGCAGATTTCAAGAGCTGCTCTAAACAATAGCAATTAGCACTCCAGTACGTGTGAACCAATAAACACATACAGTGGTGGAGTTTGCCACAGAATAATGTGTATTTAGAAGCCTCTACAGAAAGGACATGCTGAAGAGCCCTCAAAAGATTTCTTTCAGTCTAAAAACATATGGCATTAATGTTGTACGTCAAGATTTTTTACTTTTTTCAACAACAACATACCATTTCAAGGATAAGCTGTTCTAAGTGGCAAGTACTTAGAAACACGTTTATAGAGTGCCTGCAGAAGACTCCACCTCAATGCCTTCACTGTGGCTTATGTGCTTTTTCCTGGAATGCAATCCTGCTGGAAGCATGTACCTGCCCAAAGGCTTTGCACACTTAAAACTGTAATTCACTTTTAACTTTTTACTAATTACTGTCTGCTTTGAAACATTTGACCAGTACTCCTCACTTGCCTCCAGTTTGACATCTCCTTCATTGATTATCTCAAGGTCTGTGCAAGGTAATTTCTACATGAGCACTGGGAGGAAAGTCAACATCAGTTGAAGGTGTTTTCCCCTAGACCTTGCAGCTTGGCTCTTACTTTGGCTAACCCCATAAGTAAATATATAGAATTAAGTAGAAGAACTGGCTAGGAGAAAAAGACTCTATATTTTATATAGAGACATTTAATTTTTTATTTTTTTTCCCACATCCTCCAATTTTTGCTTTCCCATTCCATGTAGCCAGTGGAAATTTGTGCCACTGTTGGCAACAGAGGACACGGCCCCAGAATGCCTCAAATCCCCTCGTTTCACCTCCTGGCATCTCAAGAACATAACCATTCAAGTCTTCAGGCTGAGTGCCTGACATGATAATATAAAATAATACCACTGTTAAGGATTTAGAACTGAAATTTTCTGTTGGGCTTTCAACACGATAGGTTGCAAATAGGTTTCCGAGGGACAGCAGCACTTCATCCTATGTGACACTTTCAAAGCTGACAACTCGGCTCTGCAGTTAAACAGTTTGCTGTCTACAAAGGATTTAGCTTCAAGCAAGAACTCGTTCCCTGGCTGATATGAAATATTGAGTTATTTGCTGATTCTTTTTTTTTTATTTGGATAAATTAAATGAAATCACTATCAAACAGCATCTGTTAAACCTACATATTATAAAGGTTTTCAGAGCATCCAAAGCTTTAATTTGAGAATGATTGCAGCATAGAGTAAAACTTGTAATAATCTGTGACATGACAACAAGCAAACAACAAATTATAGGGTACTCGGTAGTAAAATGTAGTAATTTGAATAAAAATAGCAGCCTTGGAAGTCCTTAGACAAGATAAAAGTTTGTAAAGGAAAGAGATTTTCAGGACATAAAGCAACCACAGATTGATTTGTTTTACTTGCTTTTGTTTTACTCTGACATATCTGTTCCTTGCTGTCACAGGCAGGTTTTAAGAAAAGCTAAAAACAACTCATTAGTGTTCTTTCTCTGACACATTTGGCTCTTACTGTTTGACTTGCTAACAGTATTGGGTAACAGACTCCACCCTATGAAACTCTATCCCAAGCTGTTAAACACTGGCCAAAAAAAAGTAAGACAACAAACAAACAAACAAAAAACCTTAAAACCATTCATTATCCTAGCTGCCTTAGGACATCCAGGAATCTCGTCTGAAAAAGCCACGCGGATGCATTGATCTGGGATAGCAGCAATGTGTTTGATAAAGTGTACGTGCTGCATGTGCTGCAGACCCTTCCAGAAAGACACTGCAAGGTTGCAAAGGACACAGTCTAGTTCTCCAGTCCTACCGTATGTCATCTAGAGCAGTGAAAGAAAGAGAACTGGGTCTCATCAAACTAGTTGGCTTGCTCACAGCAACCATGATTTTACACTGGAGAAAATATAAAGTGGTCAGGATTCAAAATCCCTTCCCTGGCAGAGGGAGAGTTGGTGGTAGAAACCGTTTATTTATACATGGGACATTCAGAACAGGTTGTGAAAGATGTTTGTTCCTACCACTCCTAGGTAACCCAATGAAGAATTCGCTCCAGCAGGCACCCCTTGTGGGATGTACACCCCATATCCCTTATGCAAGCATGAAAGCCACTGCAGCTCCCACCTATACACCCCTCACCTATAGCCCCTATCTCAGCACTTCACTGCTGTGTGTCTCCATCCCTTGCAGTGGCTGTGCAGGGTCAGCTGCACCTTGCCAGGCCTGACTTTTTCTGGGCTGCCTCATGGGGTGCTTGGGCACCGAGTCAGCCCCCGAGCAGCCCATGGGGTGGCTCCCATTGCAGCACGGCCATGGCTGCTGTAGTAAATGCCCTCATGATCCTGCAGTTTCTCCGTCCAAACTAGCACTACAGCAGCCATCCTTTCAGGTTGGAAACTAAAACCAGCCAGGCTTACCTCCTCCCACCTCTTCTATTTAGAACATCTCTAATTGCCAACCCAAATGTATTCATGGCCACTTTAGGCTCATTTGTTCCTGTAAAAATCTTGTCCATCAGCTTAACTAGCACTTTTCTCTCCTAGGTGTTTACTCGCTAAGGTATTTATGGGATGAAAGCATCCCACTCAGACTTCATTTTGCCAGCCAAACTCCTCTTGTAAGACAGATTCCTTTTTCTGACCACAGCTGCTCTCCTGCAGAGGTCGGGCCATTATATTTCGATTTACACCATCCTAAATGCAGATAACCAGCATACAAACAGGCTCCAAACAGGGCTCCGTTGTTCAGTAATTACTGGTGATGAACCACTGCCTTCAGTGGGTGCCTGACCCTCATCAGCCCCATGGCGCGATGGAGCCAACTACCACAGCCTCTGCGGCAACTCCAGCATCAGCAGAGGAGCAGCAAGAGGCATGGAGTCAGCCTGGAGAACAGAGCAGGCCCCCAGTGCCCTGTCCCCACCAGCACTCTCCCTTTCTGCCTCTTTTTGCTAATCCTGGGGACAAAACACAGCCAGCAGGTGGGAGGCCGTGAGGAAGGGAGCGGGCTGGGCCTGCCAGTGGCCATGTGGGGAGGCCAGGCCTGGAGGCCAAGCACTGGTTGCACACAGCGGGAGCTGGAAGCGAGCTGAACAGCAGGATTTACTCACACTTCATACACAGCGCGTAAAAACCCCCGAGCAGAAGAGGAGCCATATGGAAACGGTTTTGTGACAGGAATTTTAGCGCAATAAATCCACAGATTTGGCCCTATCTTTCGCTGGCATATTCGAGGGTGCAATGTGTGTGCGCTTGTGTTGGCGAGGGGAGGTTTGATTTAAAAACTGATGAATTTCTTAAAATATAGAAGAAAAAAAAACAACAACCAAACCCAAAGGTAGCATTTCTGTTCTGCTTGTGCATGCTCCATAACCTGAAGGGGAGGATGAATGAATCAGATCGCAATTAGGAGCAACGTAAGCCAAAATCAGTTAAAGAACAGACTTCATGTAGAATAAAATACAGAGGCCAACTCTGCACACAACTTGGTGAGTAAAGAGGCTTACAGCACGACCAAGTTCCTCACCTATCTCATCATGGTCAGTGTGCAATCAGCAGCCAGGGGTCTGCAAGACCAAAAATGCCTTTGTGACTGTCAACTGAGGCAAACTTCACACCTCAGCTACATGCCCATTTCAAATATATGAACATCGGTAAAAAACACACAATCCTGTAATTTTTACAGCCTTACGGAACGGCTTTCATCGATGCACCTGTTCCCATCCCCTGCGCCGCTCTCCCTGGCGGTCACAGTGCTGGTTTGACAGCGTCCCGCGTTGGCGAAAGCCGACAACTGCAGCAAGAGGCAGGGAAGATCTGAGAGCTGCGATGCTGACTGAAGTACAGCCACCCTTTGATCTGACAGCAGCAAAGCACTCGAGGATCCGCCGAGGTAAGGAGGGAAAAACAGAGCAGCCCCACTGGCACTTGCCCGTTGTTTTTTTTTTGTCTGTCCCCGCTATTATTGATTAAAAAAGAGGAATTGTCTTTCAAGCTGATTTCCTCAGCCTCATGCATAGGAAGCAGTAAAAGATGGGAGTCACAGGCTCTGCAAGACTGCAGCATGAACATACAGAGTAAACAACAAGGCAGTTTTAACTCCTCTCTAAAGATACTTCTTCTTTTACTCAGGCAAATTAATATTCTTTTTTGTTCAGCATATATCCCCAGCCTCTGGAGAAACGTTTCTCTTCCTGCCAAAGTATGTTAGCACACACCCACACCTATTCGCACGCTGAATATAAAAATAAGATCGATCATCTGAACCTGTTATTGTGCTGCACGTATGTACGTGAGTGTGTACATGACTGCATCTATATATATTTTAACAGCGGGGATGTACTATGTTTGCCACGAGGAGCTAGAAAGATTATTTGATCCTCCCTGGAAGGCATCAGACTCCGGATCCACTGATGTCAGCAAAAATCTATGACATTTATATTAGCAATATTAATATTAATTCAGTTATCTGTCATAGACATTAAGGAAGAGTTAACCACAAAAGCTGTTGTAGGAGGCATTTCACCCTGTACTACCATCAGCAGACAACTAGTTGCTGCACTGACTATGTGCTAAAAAGAGAAGCAACTTTTTTCATTGCTATTGACTCTTGATGCCCAGAGAGACACCTGGCCCTGCTGTCTGATCTGATCCCAGGACGAGGCTGCACACCTCCTGCCCAGCCAGCAAGGCAACCGAAAGCAGCTTCAGTTTCCATGAGGGAGGCACTGACACACTCGGAGCTTCCCGCTTGCTCTACATTTGTTTCCAAAGACCCGTTTTTCAGCAAGAATATTCAAATAAGATGGAAAAATTTCAGGACGTGAAAAATGCCTTAAGTCGGCTCTAAGCGACAGAAGAGATGCCTCAAATTTTAAAGGTGCCATTTTCTCCCTCCTCTTCTGGACATAAGCCAGTTTGGAAGTGGCAGCAGAGAAGCTCTGCCACCTGTAGTGCCTCATGGCACAGAGGCAAGGGGACAGTGTCACGGCATGTGGGGACAGCGGCAGGAGGCCACACGCAGGAAAGACAAGGACCTGTGGATGGGTTCCTTCTCCAATCCTATGCAATACAGATGCTGACGTTTATAGAGAAAAGAGATTTGTCTGACTCCAGGAGGAAATGGCTTTTCCAAAAAATTCTCAGCAAAGAGTGGTCAAAGCCCCTGGAGCCACCAGGTCGTGTGGCTACCTTGGCCGCTATCTGGGGTGTTACCGAGCCATACAGTGCCAAAGGAAGCCCCAGCACGATTCCCACTCTGTGTTCAGACCATTGCTCAACTCCACAGCAGCACTGCTCACACCGGAGTGTCTCTTAGGCTTTCTGTGCGGCAGAAAGAAACTAAGCTTTGGCCTTCAACATACATATCTCAACCTATTATTACCTATAGTAACACTCAACATTTAAAAAAAAAAAAAAGAAAAAAAAAGGAGTATGAAACCCTAGTTAGACAGTAACCATGGGGCTAGAGCAAGCACTCTCCTCAAGCTTTTATCTTCCATCACCTTAAATCCAACCTCACGAATGACAAGAACTGTAACCAGATATACTGTACTTTTACTTGTGTGACAAAGCAGAGTAGAGATTTGTAGAGATACCTTCTTTGTTGCTTCCTCTATTAAGACCCATAGTGTGTGGAAGTCTCCACAAAGAGCTGTTTCTCAACAGCTCTTCTACATAAGCCAGGCATCAAAGATAACAGCTGGCACCAGAGATGAATTGGGCTCTAAAACCTCTGTTCTGCTTTCACTTCTTGGAGTTCAAACAAGAATAAATTCCAGTGAAGACAATGAATTTACATCAGTCCAAAAACACAGCCTGGTACTATAATAAGTATGTTTTCTGTCTGATTTTCTGCTTTCCAGACATCAGTTGGTTAAATTTTAATGAAGTTAAATTCACTACATTAACATAATCAAGGCATTGAAAACAAACCAGAAGAATTGGGCAGTGTTACCCTTGGTTATTTTAATTACCTGATTTGTAGTGAATGTTCAGACTGGCACACATATCTAAAAATGAATTCAGTATCGAGCAAAATCTGAAGGACAAAAAGCTAAAGAAGAAAAGGAACATTGAAAAAGATGGGATTGTGGCACAACACAAAGTATCAGAGATCATCAAAGGATTCAAGAATAAAACAATTTACTTTCACACGCTGTTCATCACCAAAGAAAATAAACCACGTTAGAAATCATTTGCCTTGGAGTACAAGCAGAAGAGTGCTATGAGGATCATGCTGGTGATGCAGGGATGAACTACCAGGAACAGTCGGGATCCCAAATATGCTGTGATGATGCAGTAGCAGGACAGGACTTGCTGTAAAGGGTTTGTAACAAAACTTCAGTAATCTTCCATGCAATCGTATGGAAAAGTAGCTTATCGAAGACCTTATCGTAAGCTTAGGGAGACCTATTTGAGTCTTCAGATGTGGGCTGAATATCTTATAAGAAGATAGATCCACTTCCTTATGTATGGGAGACTTCCAAGCCATCTAGGCTGCAAAATCTGCTTCCCTCAAGTCATTTTGGCACTTTTGCTCCTAGAAACATAGGATTGCCAAAAAAGAAAAGAAGACGTGGAAAGAATGAACATAACAGAAATCTGGGCTGCATTCATCTCAAAAGCCCGTATAAAGGGATGCGTGTTTCTTATTTCTGTAGCTGAGATAACAAACTTTCATAACAGCTCATTTCCAGAATGTGGACCCTTTTTATTCTTAGTATGTTTGAGAGATTGTTACATCCTCGAAGGTATTCATGGAACAAATATTATTGCTAATGCAAGCCTTATTTGAAATGCTAGATGTTCTGCTCAGCTGCACTAGGCCAAAGGAGACGTGCATTACTCCTTTTACTTCTTGATCGGATGAGTGCTCAAAAATGCACATATAAACCAGTGCAGCAGACCAGGGAAACTCTCCATCCCCACTAGTATCTGGTTAGTGCAAGCAGCTAGTGCCCAAATCCCAATGCTGGGCGCTCCTGGAGAATGGTTTTATAAAAAATGCTTCTCTTCTCCCTGTCCTCATCAATTAGCATGTCTTGTGCTCCAATGCACGAGAGTTTATTATATCCATTTATTTTGGTGTCTCGTCTAAATAGCTAAATGGAACTCAATATTCCCTGCTCAGTATTGTGTGTATCCATTATCATGATAGCAGCTCTCTCTGACTTCCTTCTGTCTCTCATCTTAGGATTTATTTCTGTTCCTCCTTGATAATTTTGGAGATGCTGTGAATAAACCTGAACATTATATTAAGTATTTTTAATAACTCCTTTTGAATGCTTAAATTCCTGAATTGAAAACTCACTTTCTGATAATGTTCATAGCTAGGAAAACTCAAAACTAAGCTTCTGATTATTTGTGCCACGAGAATACTATACACTGCCCACAGAAGGCTAGAAGAATCCCCACAATACCTACTTTTTGTGTTTTATCATTCACTTCTCTCAATCTTCTTCCCCTTAAGCCACGTTAGTCATTTTTAGTATGAAATTCCCTCTCCACTACTGCTGAAAACGAGACTATTCAGAGAGAGGAATGTAATTCAGACATCACATCTTTGCATTCTGTGTCTTCCCTGGCCATACCTCATCAGAGAGAGATGGATTTTTCTTTTTTTCTTGTAATTCATAGGAAAACACTACATAAGTATAAACCATTTTGCTTTTGCTTTAAATTCATTTATTTATTTCACACTTATGTTTCCTTACTCATTCCCTCTCCAACTGACACAGCCAAGATTCAGACTTCACCGTAATTTTAATTACGGTTAATTTCCAAAGTGCTGAAAGTCTTTGTATGTGGTAAACCCAACAAACCTAAAATGGTAAGTTCCTTAAATTAAAAACAAAACAAAACATTATTCCCACAGCCTGAGTGCTAGTACATCTTATGTCCTAGTTGCATCAGTACATTTACTGCTGAGATAATCTAAGAAATGACTGATGACATATTTGGCTGATTTTAAGTACAACCAAGGGAATTCACGCAAGAACTGAGACAATGACAAAATTGAGAGTGAATTTATTCTGCAGATGTGACCTGACCATACTTGACCATTCTTCTCATATTGCCTAAAATCAGGCTTAAAAAATGCTCAGAATTGGAAAAATGTTCTCATTTGACGGGAAGACCTTACATTTCTTTAAAGCCTGCTTCAAAGCAAAAAATATTTTCACACAATTGCATCACAGAAACACTGGATGACGTCACTGCTTTATTCCCGAAAAAAACAGACCGATTTTGAAAATGTCTGATTTCTTGCAAACTACTTGAACCAGACAGGATAACGATATCCTTTATGAATTAAGCAAAATTCAGACTGGGAGAGTCTACAGACCTCCACATTTATGCAAAACCATTCTTTTCCCAGTGATGTGCTTGTAACGTTTACTCACGTAAGCACGTGCGCCCATCGGTGTGCAGTCTGTATCCCACCAGGCACTGGCAGTAGAAGGAGCCGTGGGTGTTAACGCAGCCCTGCTGGCAGCCTCCGTTCACCACTGCACACTCGTCCACATCTACAGAGAGAAGACAAATGACTGAAATGACAAGACAGCCTCAGCAAAGCCATACCCCGGTTCTCCTGGAGCACACGTAGCTCATACACAATGCCACCACGACGTTCCGACTGGAATTTTTTGTTTATTTATTTTGTCGCTGCACTCTAAACAGAGCAAAGAAAATTGAAATTTTATGGCGTTTTTCAAAGTTCCCACGGGCACTTTCTCTGTAGTCTCTACTTCTGAAGCCTTTGTTAATTAGAGTGGTTTGTGATGCCGGTGTTTCCTTGGGGGCAAGAGAAAAATACAAGGAGAGAATGACAGTAAGTTAACATGCCTGAGCTTGCAGGTACCGCTGGTCAAACATTTGGCTTTCACAAAAATTTGCTGTATGAAGATTTCCTTTTGCATCAGGCCTTTAATCTCATTAGGACTGCTTGGGGGTACAAGGACATACAACTGACATGGGAAAAAGACGTGCAAGAGCAGAGCTGATGCTCTCAATCAACGGGAGCTTTGGCACTACATATGAAAAGAAGGTTGATTTTGTGCTACGTTTTCTGTGGCGCCAGACCCCTGGACTTTTTTGTGTTTCCCTGAACTTTCCCTATCTTCTTCTCAGGTGACCTTCCTGACAGGGAGGTGATTCCCTGACCATACATACTCAGCATCAGCAGGCATCGCTCTGTATTTCACAGTTTAGGGGACTACATTCAGTCAAATGAGGACAGAAACTACCATTAAACCAGCTGGAGACTGTGCTGGAACGTTTCACCTGAAAATGAAGACAAGGATGGACAAAAAAGACCTAGAAAAGTTGAAGAAAATACTTGAAGGTTTAGAAGCAATCCACAAAACTGCATTTTCAAAAGTACCGCATAAGCAGTTTCTGCATCTTTTCTGCAACTCCAGAATACTGTAAATAGCATTTGATTGGCATGTTGATACCATTACCTTAAAAATTGACACAGAAATCATTGAAAATAAGGGCCAGTTAGTTCATTCCCTGAGAAAATTTCACCTGGGAGATACTTGTCTTGGATCTGGCTGTCCTTTCCTCCACAGCCCCCAGGGATGGCAGGTCCACGTCTCTCCATCCCACCCAGGGGCGATACTGGTGCCAAATTATGCTGACCACTGAACACATCCTCCCGTTACCGAACCCTTCTGCAATATGCATCTAGAAGGGCCCCTCCATCACTATTTATTTATTTATTTATTTTAAAGACTGACACGGACTGAACTGCCCTTTGGATCACATTCTGAAACCATCCTCAAGGATTTACCCACCCAAAAACGCCCAAGCAGGTGTGCATGAACAGACAGGGATGGAAAGAAAGAAAAGAGTGGCTCCAAGGAGAGGCCAGCCCATAATTGCTGCTGCAGGGAAGGGGCCGGCCGCAGAGCCAGGAATGTGGAGCAGAGAGGAGCACGGAAACGAGAGCACAAAGAAGGTTTTTTTCCCCCTGGTGTTGCACTCGAGGAGCAAGGGGTCTGGCTTTCATATTTTTGCTGTTGATATATCTGCTTTGCATTTAGCTTTTATGGTTTACATTTTTATGCTTTTATGTTTATTCCCTTTTAGAAAATCTAATCAAAATTAAATGAAAAAGGAAGTTTTAAAGATGACTTGGAAACGCACAACATCCTGGTCCTCAGGAAATGTATTTATAAAGTTAAATTTTAATATTTCACATGTGAATTTCACCCACCTAAAGTGAAGTCCTAGTGTTGACTAGTGCTTAAATTCAGACCATTTGCTAACGTGTGCCACTTTTTAATCCTTCTGCTATATTTTTCCTTTCATCAGACTGTATACTATGTACATTTCCTACTGCCTGAAGACATCTGGAATACTTTTTTTAAAACAGAAGTTTCATTTTTTTAATGTAAACAGTAAACAGAAAACATTATTCATCTTGTTGAATACTATGCCGTTAAGAAACACTCTGCTGAAAAATCCCAGGATGAAATCAAAACCAGGAAACTATTTGTCTTGAGTAGCAAAGAAATAAAATAAGCAAAAAGGCTCAGAAAAGTATACCAAGGAAGCAGCTGAGCTATATAGTACAACACAATCTAGTATTCATACTTTCATAAATTTAGTTATTTTGAGCTTCAATATATATTAATTTTATAAGCTACAGTCAGGCACAAAATTTCTCTCTGTACCAAATACAGCTTTAGTTTAGGATATCAGCACTTATAAGGGAAAAAAAAGAGCCAAGATAATAAAAAAATGAGCAATTAGAGTAAGTGCTATTTGTCAGAGCTAAGTCTGTTTGGGCGTTTTAGTGCCTGGATTTCCAGGAGAGCCGCCAGGATCAGCACTGGCTGCAGCCCCCATCACCCCGCGTGTCCCTTGTCCTGCCGTGTCCCAAACCACTCGTGTCCCCACATCACCAGACCCCTCCATGTCCCCCCCTTGGCTTTGCCTGCGTGACAGCCCACCCTTCTGAGAGGTGTCCCCAGCCTGTCTGGGGCCCCATAGGGCTCCGTGCTTCAGCAGCGGCCCTGGTGGGCCCAGCTTTAGGTACCCACCACCAGGAGGACAAAAGCAAAGCCAAACAACAACAATATCGCCACTGCCGTCCTCCCAGGAGGCCCAAGCAGCGAGGCCGATGGCAGGCGAGGCCTCCAGCCCCAGGCTTCCTCTGCGAGATCGATATCGTCAGGACTAAATGTCAAAAGATGCTTTCGCGTCCTGAAGATATAATCAAGAAAAATGCAACATGCAGTCGCCTTCGGTGCCTCCTACATCTCCGGGACAGGAAACAACGCTGCCCCCAGTTACAGAAGAAAAATGCCTTAATTATTTTTTCTGGGAAGAAGGCCGAGAAGCAGCCACTAACCTAAATGCTTGAGCTGCACTTGAGAGTTTTACAAGTGTAACCTATTTGCACTCTTACAGTAAAATAGCTGCACCTGTCAAGGACAAACACACCAGAAAAGCAACAGCTTACACTGTCAGAGGTGTTCAAGTGGCCATTTCTTTTTCTATGTGGAAATAACTTTAGAAAAGTAATATTATAAAGTCCGTCCCCATGGGATTACAGGAGATTGCATCTGTTTAACTACATACTATAATTAAATTTGGATTAATTCCTGCTGCAGATCAAACTGAAATAGCTATGTGCTCAGCTTTCTACAGTTACATTCAGGATGCTTATCTGAATAACCAGAATTTCGAGCCATTTGGGGCCATTTCGAGCCATTTCTTGTTGTCAGTCACCCTGTGCCAAAAGCAGTTGTGCGTCCCCAGAACAGGGGCAGACCCATAGAGGCGAGAAGAGAAACAAGAAATTTGTACTCCCCAAAGCTATCTCAAGAAGGGGATTACACTACTGGGTGAACAAAGCAGTCAGGACGTGAATATCCTCTATATCACCTGTGAATTTCAGCAGAGAGAGATGCCTTTTGGTGAGATTTACCAGTCCCTGCCCTCCGTGCTGTACACGCAGCATGTGCCCTGCTGCTGCCAGCCCACCACCACCTGCCCGAGGATTATGTCCCAATTTACCCACTGATCATCAGGAACAGTCTTATGGCCAAGCCAAAAGTCAATCCTACTTGTCGCCAGGATGCAAACTGCCTTTGCCACCACAGCCTGCAGCTTCTTTTAGTTCTTCAGGCCCCTGAGTGATGGTGTGCTGCCTGTTCGTGCACCCTAAACACAGAGAAGAGGCTGTGGCATGTAAACCCCAGGGCTGCTGCCAGCACTGTGCCCCTTCCAGGGCAGGCTGTACCGATGGTGTTACAGATTTTAAGTCCTCTGTACCCCTGAGTGGGGGTTTTGCTGATTGTGAAGTTTGCCCCCAACCGATTTGATGGGCTGCTTTGGCAACAGGTTGATTTCCCTGCCAAAAAAACTGTTTAAACACAGAGCTGTGAGACTGCTTGTTTGGAATTCAAGGTCATCACGTTGGTGGCTCTTGTACGCAGCTTGCAGGATTTTTTTTCATACTGTTACTTAAAATGCTTAGGAACAGCTATGATCAATCAGTTCCTTAAAAATAAACAGAGAGCAGCGCTAGACACAGATAATTAGTGGACCTGCAATTATGCTTCTATAAAGGAAAAGGAAAAAAAAGCAGACTGTTGCCAGATCAATTCCCCACTACCAGCAGCTTAGCTTTTTAAGCCACTAAGAAACATAAACAGGCAAAGCTAAAGAAAGCCCCCAAAGAGGGAGAAAACCCATTCTGACAGCAGGAGGGCTGAGCATTTGCAGGAGCCTCTGCAGCACGCGTGGGTCAGGAGCAGGGGCAGCCACAGCTCCCTGAACAGGGGGAGCTGGTGGGCCCAAGGCACTCGCACTTGTACCAGCTCCCTCCTTAAACCCACACGTAACAAATATCTGCACAGTCACGAGCCTCCAGAGGGAAATATATGCCCAATATAATAACCACTGGACAAGCACTTCATGCAGTCCAAAATCCCTTTTGCTTTTAAATCCTTTTTTTCTTTCTTTTTTTTTTTTTTTTTTTTCTTTCAAGTGACTGCAGTCTCTGCGGTCTGTACTCCCACAATGAATGCATCATCCTCTCTCCCACAGGTCTGCAGCGATACATCCCTGACCCTCTTTCTCTTCTGTAGTTATATGCAAATACTTGAGCTCTGGTGCAGGACAGCTGCCACTTCAGATCTCAAAGAGCCTGCAGCAATACTGAAAGAAAGGCCTGCTTTTCTTCCTAATTCAGTTTACTTTTTAGGGTAAAGTGTTCCTCATAAGGTCATTTTTTGTAACTAGAGCTCAAACATGAGCCCACGTCAGACGTGCCGACAGCCCCAGAGCAGACATGAAGGGCTTGTGCACGTCAGGAGGGAAGGTGACTCCTCAAGGGGACATCTTATGGGGCAGAATAAACTTTTTGTTTCACATTAGCACCGTTAGCTCCCTTCTTATGCTTGCTGCCCCAGGAGTGAGTGCTACAGAAAGACCTGAATGGCTGTAAATTGCCAAGGGAAAGCTGCTTCCTACCAGACTCAACCCAGCTGTAAAGAGCAACATGAAGAGAGGCAGCAAATGACGTTAAGCTGTGAGCATCACGCACCCCACAGGCACTAGAGACTTGCTGGGATGCCACGAGTCACACCAAGCTGGGAGGTGCCGAGCACCATGGTCTCACCGAGGCCAGGAGCAACAGCTCCTATCTTCAAAATGCATAATTTGTCCTCACCAAGGCCAGGTATCCCACATACACAAGTAAAAAGGGCTTACACTCACCCAGTTAAAATCAGCTGGGCACACACTCACACTTGGGGACCCAAACCTCCACAGTACCCAAAGTGGACCTGGCCTGAACAGGCTTTCACAGGAGCACTACACCCTTGTTACCAGATGCCTAAGAAATACTGCATGGAATTGGAAGGGATGACACATGCACATCGACATTGTCGGTTCACCACAATCCACCCAGCTCGCTGCAGGAAGGATGCAACCAGCGGAGAGAGGAAAACACAAACCCCTATGTCCCTGTATTTAAAGGATGGTTTACATGGATGGTTTTAAATTTATAAATTTGGGTTATAATTAAACATAATTATAATAATTATTTATAAAAAAATCGTGACCAGAGAGAGGAAGCATGGTCTACCCCTTGCAGCAGCATCTAACTATTTAATAACATCAGGGTTTGGTCTCTTCCATGCCCAGGGAGCTCTGTGGGTCCACACGTGCTAGGATTAAACAGTCAGTGACAGGGAGGGTGGAGAAACAGGGAAGGGAAGACTGGATGTTATGTAAAGAACCACAAGGAGAAACAATAAGGAGCTATATGTAAACTTATCACAAGTGGATAAACTGTTCATCTCAATATTTTTCTGGATTAGGTTAACAAAAATCCAGCTTTCCACTCATTTGTGCTGAATCACTCACCCAATCCCTTCAGCTTGCTAAAGTGCAGCTCATTTCGTTCATCTGACATGCAAACTCCCTTATTGTTTGGTATCTAAAACGATATTTAAAATCAGCAAAGATGGGTAACAGCACTTTCCCTTCTGTTATTTGTGATTAGTCTGGTGTATCAATTCCAAAGGATGTTTAAACCTCATGCAAGTTACAGAGTGAAA
Source organism: Anas platyrhynchos (assembly GCF_047663525.1). Lineage (NCBI taxonomy): Eukaryota > Metazoa > Chordata > Aves > Anseriformes > Anatidae > Anas > Anas platyrhynchos. The sequence continues at coordinate 4,310,998 of NC_092595.1, read as the reverse complement.
ATATCATATGGTCGTCCCCCACGAATTTACATGGTGGATTTTACACAGTAATTTCACATGTTTCAAAGTTGACTAATTCGTATACTTAAGGGAGAGGAGGGGAACAGGCTCGGTACCTGGTCTTGTATAAGCTGATCGCAAAAGTCAGAAATTTCTGTATATTGTGAGAGTGAAACATAACGTAAAAACCACCATTGCTATAAGCAGATACATTTATGACAGATTCAGCTCCCAGCTTCCTTTAAATCACACAGTCTCCCCAAGTCTTGAGTTTGAAAATGCCTGTAATTTGACAACCAGTGTGAATCCATTCACAGATGTACTTACTATTAGGCGTGACATGATTTGCTCTTCAAGCAGAAGTTTTTTTAATGACCTCTCCTGTTTGACTAACATTAAAGTTGTTTTCAAGGCTTGAAAGTTTGATTCCAGGAGTTTTGAACCTCCCGTTGCTAGAAAAATGCTTGTCCAATTTTTCCGCTATGAAAGTTGTTTGACATTAGCATTGACTCTAGAAATAAAATACAACAAATTTTAAGTCTGGTCAAAACCAAAGCTTAAAATTCAAGAACAAAATACAGAATTTCTGCTAATTTTAATTGAAAATGTGCTTCTGTTTCACCGAACCAAGCTGAGCTGCAAAAAGGGAAGAGAGCAATTTTCTATAGCTGCAAGATTTTAAATCGCCACGTCTTCCATGAACTCTAGGGCTCTTTTTTATACTTCACAAAAAATACCATAAATATGTTACAAGCTCTTTTGAGTGGTCCACTAGAACCTGATGTTAAAACACCTTGGTGAAATAGCTTTCAGCATAGATAAATGTGCTCCTGCGGAGCTTGCTGGGTCATATTAAACTGTTCCTGCTCCTGGGCTTTTATTTTTGCTCCTCACCTATTTGTTTCTGCCCTTTTCTGGCCCTTCCAATGGATTATATGAGCATCCATTGTCTGCTTCGGTTCAAAGTCAGTCAGGTTAGCTCAAATCACTGCTGCAGCTTACTTAAATTTCAGTAAGTCACAGGTGTCTGAGGCAAGCTCGCTACAACAAAATTAATTAATGGAATAGCTTGAGCAAATCGTACTGAAAGAAGCATGTCAAGTCTGATAAGAGATTGGTTAAAAGGCATGGTTAAGAGATTCCTTACCCAATTTAGTCCCTGAGAACCAATTGCACGTTGAAAGAGGGCCCTTGTTAGTGCGGCGAGTTCTGCACAATGTTTCTTCTTTGCTTGGGATTAAGCACAAAGCAGCTTTAACCTGCACTATTTTGGCAGGGTTATCCAATTAGCCATGCACAGAAACAGGGTTTCCAAGTTATCTAATTATTTACCTTCCCCTGAAAATCAATGGCATTTTTTTTTTTAAAATGCTCTTTGTAAAGGTTTGTCTGACTTTCAGTCCGTCACCTTCCTTCAGACCTCCCTGGTGATTTGGTCACACCGTAGAGGAGAATTTGCTGCCCTGCAGTTGGTACCTTGCCCTATATTTCAGATATTTTTCCAGGTAGCTTCAATGGCTTCAAGCTGTGACTAGGTCGGCTTTCCTCTCTCACAGCCCTGGTTTATCCGTCTTTATACCGAGCACACCAAAGGACACCGGGAAATGCTTAACAGCAGTCATCTATGGGACTCTGCCTATGTTAGGTAATAAATATTTATGTCCAGGTTGGGAGGGAGACACATTTCCTGATGACTGCTTTCAAGGAGGGAAGAGGAAAGAGCCATCTCTAAGGTATGGCTGTCCTAGGGAGCAGCCGGGAAGAAGAGATCAGAGCTGGAAGCACTGAACAGGGCAATCCACCCGGACAAGCCTTAAAGACCTGGATTCAATCTCCTGATCTGTCACTGGCCTTATTGGACAATAAATACAGGGATAAATTGCTGTGAGGTGTCATGCAACCCCATCAGGGGGAGCCAGCATTGATTTGAAAGAATGACATTTGATTTGCCAAAGATCCTGGTAATTTGAATTCATTCTGGGGACAGGTGGGATGGTTTTTCCTTGGTTTGTTTTCTGTTTATTTATTGATATCGTTTGTTTTGATATGGCTTTGTATCACTTACGTAAAGACTGGCACAATGCAACCTCTGAAAGTGGTGACTTGCTCCTCACCAGTGCCTGGGTCCCACCACCACAGACCATTTCTCAGGTGTCCCTCGAGAGCAGACCTCCTGGGAAAAGGGATGTGAAAAGACGAAAATGGCCAATACCTGTACTGCTGCTTTCTGCTTGAATTCAACGCCTGACATGCCAATCTTTCCCGAGATATTTAACAGTGGTTTAGCTCAATAAACAGTCAAGAGCCCTTCATCCACAACTCTATATGCGAACCATATGTTGCAGCTGAAAACTTTGAAGATTATAATTAGAACTGTCCATTCAGTTTAAACAAGGTCAAGAATGAAAACTATTTCAAATTCAATAAACAGGCCATTTGAAAGTGTAGATGCTGCAGAGGACAAGCTTAACAATTTAATTGACAGGTAAAGCTTCATTTCTAATCCTCATTTTGATATCGTCTGTAGCCTCAGGAGTCAAAACACATCACTGCTCAGTCCTCAAAATATGCAGAGAAAATGAAAATGTCAGTTGAATGAAAAAAAAGGAGAAGCATCTGTTTGATAGCTGTGTAAGCCTGTGATATGTAAACTGCTTTGGAGTCAAGCAGCCCTAATTAGAGTTTCAAGGCATTCTTCATTAAATATACACACAGAGACATATATATGTGAATTTTAAGCAATTATTGGGGCCAGATAATTTGAAAGAAAATCAGGGTATAGAATTAAAGTAAAGAAGAGGATAATTTTCATGGACAGACCTCAGACAACACTGTGACGCTTGCACATAGCAGGGAAGAAATAGTTTTCATCGTCTTTTCACGGTACAGATCTGTACGTTTTCCTTCAGTCTCATTTTTTTTAAACGAAAACCGAACAGATCCATTTCTGCATTTCAGAGCAGCACAAGCATCACAAAGAAGTACAGCCAAGAAGGAAGACTGATAGGGTTACCAGCCTCCACACTGGGTTACACTAATAGATATTTTGGCAACCGTAGGCACTTGACGACTCCAATCCACATCAATATGAAACCCACATGGAAGGACACGGGCTTGCAGTGAAAAACTGCAGCCAGGAAAAGTGAATGACCACAAGAAGAAACAAAGGAGTTCAATCTGAAAAACAACAACCCGGACAAACGCATAACTTATGATCTTAAACAATATTTATACGCTGAAGAAAACAGCCCCATTAATTTTACTGTTTCCTGTAGAAAAGCAGTGACTGCACCGGCTGCAAGCAGGGAATTTGGAAGAGGACGTTTTGCCTGTGCAGTGCATCAGTGCGGGCTGAAAGACAATAATTAAACATTTATGTAATTTCTGCTTAGGAAAGAGGCTTTGAGATCGCTAGCATCAGCAGGTACACCGCAACATACCGCAGGATTTTCTGATGCGGGGCATAAGAGCAGAAGGAAAATTTGTTATGGGACTCTATCAATTTTTAAAGGCAGTTCCTCAGCACAATTCAGTTAGGCCATGCTGGGAGGCAGGAGGGTGGCAAAGGAGGAAAGGATATCTGCGAGGAGATGCACTTAATAAGCGACAGCGTGATACAGCCCAACTCCTTGCGCAGATTCAAATCGGAGATGTGGTGCAGAGGTTTATATGTTGGGCCATCAGCATCTTCTCTCAGCAGGATGTGACAGTTTGAAAAAACAGTTATGGAATAAAAAGAGAGAGAAATGACTGATACGATGAGAATATTTTTTGTTGTTGTTAGCAGCAATATTAATGCCCACTTGCCGAGCTCAGTGAGTGCCTTTACTACAGTAGGACGCAAGGAAATGTTTCTTCTACACACACAGGAGGTAAAATATGCAAAAAAGGGGGAAAAAATGAAGAAAAAAAAAGATAATCATGCAAATTGCATCGTAATTTGATGTTTCCTGCTTGCAGTACATACACTCTGCTTGTCTGAAACATGAATGCTATTTGTAACAAACGTCCTACTTGGGCTGGGGAAAAGCTTTATGCCATCACATGGACAGCCTCTTCTCGCTGACTGACTGGAACATCAGACAATCTTGGTGATAATTGGTTTGGGTGGAGCAATTGCTGGTAGATCTGTATTTTTTCAACACGTGAAACACTTGTAACGCTGCCACTGCTCTCGGAAGACAGGGCTGGTTTTGCATTACTGAGCTACTTCAGAGTGTGGGATAGGGAAAATGGGGAGGGAAATAACAGACCACCGAGGTGACCATAACTCACTGCCTAGATGAGACCCCAGTACCTTCCACTCCATTACTGAAAATTCAGCTCACTGAAATTGCTCCATGGTCATTAGTTCATATGATGCCTCCCCAAGATGCTCCACAAGCGTCAATTCCCCACCGGAGCTATCGTAGCTCCAGACCGATCTTCTGCAACATAAATAGTCAGCAAGCAAAAGACAGTATGTTACACAGATTTTTTTGCTCTGCTTCCACCTAAAACATATTAGTTGTGACTCTGCAGAGATCCACCAGTGAGAAGAGGCATTAATACATCCCAAACTTGCCCATACCAGGCTTCCATAGCCGCTGGATCCTAATGAATGATGTCATCAGGCACAGAAGAATTTTTTTTTTTTTCCTGAGATTAAAATGACATTAAGTTAATCACCGGATTGCTCCATTTTTTATTAGCCATTTTTGATCTCCTTCACTGGCATTGAATCCCTTTTGGAATAGTGTCTGTTAACAAGGTATCCAGGTGGGTCTTCCAAAGATCCGGTGCGTGCTAACAGCAGGTATATTTCAAGTTGGTCTTCTAATAAATCAGTTAAACCCAGTGAAAACCCTCAGGTACTCGTGTAATTGAAGTTTGAGTAATCCAATATGATGGTGATCAAACTACTCATCTTTTAATAAGGAACCGTAGCCTCCCCAGCAGTTGCTACCTTGCTGGCAATCACGTCTGGATCGCTTCCTTCGGGCCAGCGCTGTGAACAGAGAGGCTGAAGGATTTCTGTTTGTTTTAGGTTTTATCACAAATTGCTTTAAAGTTTTTTTTTCCTTTTTTTTTTCTTTTTTTTTTTTTTCCCCTGAATGTATCAGTCGGCTCATAAAATCCATGGGCATTTCAATAAAAAACGGGATTTCTATTAGTTGTCCCCATTAAAGACGGCATTAAATGCTTCTCAAGAGGAAGACAAACAGCACTCGGGAGCTGTACCTCGTCCTACCTCCGGACCTGCCCTCTGGCATTGTTTACATAGCCTATAGGCAAAGCTATAGAGAACGCAATAGTTACCCTGCACAATGCTCTCCGCTGAAAGGCAAATGCGCACATTTTTCCTTTTATAATTTCCATTTAAAGAATGAATTGAAGGTTTCTAAGCCTTGCCTCTCTACACAAGAGTAATTCAGTAGCAATTTACATTTTCGATGTGCTCAGAATGAACACCAAGATGACTCATGTGCTGTTTATAAGATGCTTATATTTGCTGGTAAATACCTTGCTACAAACAAGCTATAATTTAAGTATTCAAAAGCCTTGGTTCAGCATAAAATTACTAACTGTAATTTTGGAGACCATGACCAGAGCTTCAATTTCAGGCTTGCAAAGCTCTTCCTACACAATGATTCTTGAAATTATGAGTGTATTTTCTTCTCTGACAACGGCAATCATTGTATCTCTGTAATTGCAGAAAAGATTACCTAGCTTTTAATTCACATTAGTCAGCTGCAACAATACCGTGCTTCTTTCCTTTCCTTTAAAATAAACTAATTATTGTCAATCAGCCCCGTGGAATGTTAACATTCTCCATAACCTGCCTTTCAGAGGTAGTCATAAATGTTAGAAACTAGCTAATAGAAACTAATCAGAGCCCTAGAAATGTCTCAAAACATATTTGTACTGCAGTCTATCATTTTTGTCATATTATTTCGAAGTATTATACGTTGTCTGGACAGTAATAGTCCATTCATATAGATATATACTGCTTTTCATCTAACTATTCAAAGCTCTTTATGTGCATCAATTAAACCACATTAAATTCCTGACTGGCGTGGTAAATACCACAGTATTACCAAACCCTAAATATTTCTGGTTGCCGAAAGCTGGTCAATAAATATGCAGCAGTCAGTTCGCACAAGGAAGTTTTCACACCAGTGCGTTTGATCATCCCCAGCTTCCCGCACAAATTCACTACTGCAAAAATTGGCCTCGCAGGTAGGGGAAGCACGAAGGGGACGGCTGGCGTTCACCCACACTTCATGCACCGCTCCCTCCCAAAGATAAGAGCAAGTTGCGGTTCCCCTTGGTATTTCCTTCCAGCTGGTAGAGCCCATGTGAGGCTTCTCGGAGATGGAGGAAGACTGGGAGCTGGAAGCCCTGGGGCCACAGCCCCGAATTGGCTTTGAGCAACTGTGCCGGGGGCTTTCAAGTGCCAGATGGGCCTAGGCAGCAGAGGCTGGCGAGCTGGGACTCTGCCTTTGTCGTTACCTGGGAGGCCTGGGACTTCGAGAAATAATTTTTCCCTTTCAGCCCGTGTCAGATCAGTGATCAATAATTCATCTGATAACTGACATGCAGAACGGGGTGCCAGTTTGCTGCGGTTTATGAATAATCCCACGCTTGTTGAAAATCGTGCCGCTTTGGAACACAGCAGCAGATGTGCTGCAGGAAACATATTGCGTTATCAATACGCGATGCGTACATATATGTGTGTAGGTGTAGGTATGTGCAACTACACCGAGCTCAGCGAAATCCTTACATAATTTGAAAATTAAGCTCTGGTTATGCAAAAGGCATATTAAAATTCTGCAATTAAATTAAAAGTTCAATGAGGAAAATCTGGAAAACAAGAAAACCTCCAAGGAAAAAGGGGAGTGGGATCATGAAATAATCATCGCTGTTTTCTTGAAATAGAAGGGGTTCCCATCCACCCCAGACGTTAAAGCTGTACATGCAGGAACACTGTTCCTTCGCTCCTTCAGTCCTGTTGTTGTTTGGAGCTTCTGGTTAGGATCCTTGCTCTTGACTCTGTTTGTGCCCAACTGGTTTGCTTAAAGGTGACTGAAGCCCAGTTTCTGCTTTAAAAGTGGCTGAAACGTGACTGTGCTCATCCTCGGTGCCAATCGATAGGCTCCTGTATTCAGGAGAAATGAGCTCACTCTTCGGTGGCTGTATTCATTTTGGAGGAAGCTGTCATAACTGTTAGTTCATCTACCCTGAGGGATGCCGTACGTGAGAAGTTATGTGATCTCCCTCACAGCCTCTTTGTTCCGTGAATAAGAGAAGAGAAGGGAGACTTCTGCAACAGCCAAGCATGAATCAGGAAAAATCTGAAACGGTGCAATTAAAATGCAAAAATAAATCTGTATAGTTATCAGAGCATCAGATGCTCTTCTGGGCTAATACAACCACATTACTGCTCCAAAACCAGGTTGGAAATCTCTGCTGTTACCTGCCCCACCAGTGTGTTTATCCCCCGTGCTTCCCTGGTTGAAGAGAAGCAGGGCAGAGCTGGAAGGACTGAGATTTTGCTGAGTTTAGTAAATGATACATTTTAATAAGATGGAAAGTGCTCGCGTGTCCCTGGTGTGTAATTGAGTGGATTAGGTTTGGAAGGGCGCACAAAATGAGAGGGGAGCGACCAAACCAACACGCAGCATCCGTTGTGTGCCGGCAGCCGCTGTGAGCCCTCAATTAGCAATCCAAAATTCAGCTCAGGTTCCTGCCTGCTGTGGGCTTGCCATTAATCAGGATTCAGGTAATTCATTTTAAAAGTCCAATAACCTACAATTAATGCTACTTTTGCTATGAATCTGTAGTAATTTTTACTACTTATTTGGAGTACATTTTTTGCTGTAGTACTGTCACAAAGAGACAAATGCAGAAAGATGATGCTATTTGCCTAGGAGAGTGCAACAGCTACCAGCATCTATTGATCCCAGCTGGCTCTTAATGCAGCACGGGGCTGCGCAAGAAAGGACAGACAAATGACCTCCAGCATTCATTCCTCCTGAAGAACCAGAAAAGACAAATACTTAAAAAAAATAATAAAAAATAAAAGCATGAATTTCAAAAATAATTAAGAGTAAAAATTAAATTAAATTCCCCCCAAAGTTTGCAAATACGAATGTCTTATGGTAATTTCTGTCCAAATCTTCTTTCCAGCCATGTACAAACACAGAGTTCAAATATCCTGAAAAACACAGAAGTCTGACTGCATAATGCTACATGGTGTTTAAAAGGCACAGTTAATCGTTAATCTTAGTTAATATCCTTCCTTTCATAAGAGAAAAAAAAAAAAAGGGAAGCCTCGATTTTTATCAGCTGAGATCTGAAATCAAAAGCCATAATTATGCTTTATATTTGCGACTAAAGATACTGATTTGACAATTAGGAGCAACCATAAATAAACAATATTCAAACGTAAAAATAGCTATTGCTACGTGTTGAATTTACTTCAGATGATCAGACCACGCTACCGGCACAAACTGATGGAGAAGAGAATATTTATTCCTTAGCTTCTGACAGAGTGCCTCAAAGCCCTTTTACACTTTGAAACTTATATGCTTTGAGTTTTCTGACTCAGCCCTAACAGCCCATAGTGGAGTCCCAAGGTACCACTAAGCACTTCAATACATGGCTGGCAATAACAGAAATTAGGTTTTGTGCTCTTTCTCAACTCTTTTTCTTTTGCCTATTCTTTTTATCTTTCCTTTCAAATCACTGTAAAAATCTAATAAATTAAAATTTCTTTGTTATCAAGATTGTTAACCCAGGGTCTGTTACGGTTACATGATGGAGCTGTCTGTGTCCCTCACTCTTCTCTGAGGTGGACGTAACATGGGCATGGTATTTCAGTTACAGATAATTAGGTAACTGTGATACAATTACTACAATTTAGCCTTATTTCCATATCTCAGGACAAAGTTTTAAAATAGAGAAAAATAAAGATTGTTGGGTGGCTTTACCTCAATGAGGAGTGCCTTCGGCAGATTACTCTAAGACTTAAGTTCAAGCTGAGTGGTACTTGTTGCATGTGCAATCAGGGCTGGGCTACATTTCTTCTTGTAAAGTATCATTTATTTTCTGTATTCTCCTTTGATTGAATTGTTCCTGAAAATATCTAGATCTGTGCCATGGTATGTCACAGTGTTATGAATCAATGAAATTTCTAGATTTTGAGTACTAAAGAAGTATATCCCGAATCAGTCCAACTGAGAAAGAAAGAAGGAAGGAGAGAAGGAAAGAAAGAGGGAAGGAAAGAAAGAAAGAGAGCTTCCTGGCATCTCCCTAGAGGTACACAGTGTTACGTCCTTCAGTTTTTTCACAGGATGCAGCAGAAGCTTGGTGCATTGATTTGATGGGCAAGGAAACCAGTCCAAATGCAGAATTACTGTGTTTATTCTCTTTGGCAAAAACACAGCGTTTGACAAGAATAAGTTATGACCGAAACCTCAAGCCTTACAGACTAAATAAATGCTGAGGTCATCTTAATAAACACTTTCTTTGACAAATCCTTCAGTTTTCCTTTTAGTCAAGCTATTAACTCTTCTGTGGAAGCAGTGCTTAGAGAGTTCCCATCAGACAAGAAATCAGGATAAATCATTGACACCAATGACTATTTTATTACTTGGGTAAACAGCAGTGGCCTTGCAAAGTCACACACCGTCTCTGAAGGCAGCCGCTCCACGAGCCTCTCCAGCAAAGGTCAGGGATCTGCCCAGGCTCTGAGGCTGGACTGAACCCCCAGGGATGCCCAGGGACTGGGCTGCACTGATTGCAATATTGCTCTAATCAGTAAAATAAAAGCTTCGTTCCATCAACAGCTAACCATATGACTTCATTTGTCTCCAGCTTCGTTCAGTTGCCTTGACAGATGAGAACACAATAATATAAATAAGAAATGACATTTTACCAAAGCAGGTTAACATAAGGTCACAACCTTTTTCATTTGACTTCTGTAGCTTATTCATGTGTGAAAACATGTTTTTGTAGCTCTAGCCTCAGCATGCTTTACAGATCTGGACTTGTGCTGAAAGCTGAGTTTTAAAATGGTATTTACATTTGGAAAATAGCATTTTGCTTTTTGTGATGTTTGGGTAGAATCGTTTCACATTAGTTTAAATTAAGAAATGAGAAAACCTATATGTATCACAGAATATCACATAAGAAGTCAGGGTAACCTCTGCCTAACAACTGAGGAGCTATTGCACACAGATGAAGTTGATTTGCGTGCACACACACATTTCTCCTCCCTTACTCAGACCAAGTTAAAGCTTTCTGAGCAAATTCCCCCACTGACATCAACCAGGATGCCCCTAGAAATGCAGAACACCAGTATGGATGCACAGGGCACAGAATGAGGCTGACAGCTGTACACTAATAAATGTCAAATATTAATTTATGGTACTATTTGTGCAGCGATTTAAATCCAAATCCTTTTTCATCATTAATTTTAACAGGACACATGAAGAGAGAGAGGTAAGCATGAGCTTTATGTCAAAATCTGTAATGCCTATGTGACTATCTGCCAAAATATATTTCTCTGTCAGATAAGAAGTTCTGTCTATGAACACTGGAGATTTCAGCTGCAGTACAACACACAGATAATTAGACTTGAAAGGCTAATCAGTTCACCACTCTGGCTGGCGTCATCTATAGATGCACGTGCCTTCATCTTCCTACAGCTTGCCTCTTGATGCAAGCAACCCTCTCTGAAATAAGATGTTATATACAACATAACTCTGAACGATATATCCTGCCATAAGAGACCACAACCAGTTAGAAAAGATCCTTTTTAAGATGATCTGGCCTATTTTATGCTGTTGTCTTGTTCATATTCATGTAGCCTTATGTCTTGCAGGTGCCTTTGAAGACACAGAAGGTAGAGATGCTCAACTCCTACTCTAAAAGTCTGTAGCCATTGTCAGCTTATACTCTTGGGTCTCCTAAAATGGCTCCCCAAAAAGCTATTATTGACTAATCAGCAGTACACTTCATTATGTTGTTGGATTCATGAATTTTCACTTTCACCTTCTCAACATTAAAGAGCTACAAATGGCTAACAACAGTATTTTATTATTTTTTTTTAAGTTATTTCCTGGCAACATATTTCCTTTTTGTCAAAAGGATGCTCTATTTTGTTTCTGAAAAACAAGATCAATCTTCGCACTAATAATGACCTACTGAATAAAATCTGCACTACTTCCACGGTGCTTTTATAACAATATGCCGTATTTGTACCTTGGCTAACAAAAAAAAAAAAAAAAAAAACATACTGTACAGCAATTGATCATTTCAGTCACCAGTGAAATAAAACCAACCGTGAGACAGATAATGGGAGCAGAACAATAGTGCACGGCTATTTAATGCTAGAGTTTAGACTAAGAGCTAACATAAAGCACAATGAAGCTATAAAGAAAGAAAGAATGTAACTACCCAGAACAACTATAAGCCTTATTCCTCCAGAAATGCTGGCTAACCTGAGCGATGAGAAACTGTTTTGCCCTCATCTTCAAGATGAGCCCTTTGAGCAATGCAGAACCATCGCATCAATAAAGCACCAAGTCAGTGTCACATCCTGAAAGATCAGCACCTTCGAGCAGCACACGCAGCTTTCTTTGGGAGCTCACATTTCCCTCCTGTCAAAGTCAACCACTGAGTCACTTACATTGCAAAATCTGATGGGTACAAGTTGGCCGAAGGTGCTTCATTGCAAGTCTGTAGCCACTGGCTTGTCAGTATCAGCACCACGAAAGTCAAGGTGCAATTAGCATTAATTCTACATTCACCTTGATCTATGACTTGAGCAGTTTCAGTTTGTTGCACATTTCCATTTTTGTCTGAAGATTTCAAACAGTGGCTTCAAAATGGCTAACAATATGTTCTTCTCTAAATCCTGTGTAGTACAAGAATCAAATATCTTGAGCTCTATTTGATTTTTTCAAAGAATGTCAAAATAACAGATTTTGAAGCCTATTTTAAGAGTAGCAGAATTGTATAGAAGGAACACTAATTTGACTGACACAAAACAATTTTAACAGAAACAGTACCCCCGCATGCTAAACAATTTAGGATTACAATATGTAGTACCCCTGCTTTCAAAAATGTATTTTATTTTATTTTATTTTTTTATAAACTTTTAAGCAGATGTGAAAACAGCAAGCCTTCACAAACAGACCTATGCACTGACTCACTGGCATATCACCAATTAGCCACCAAAAGAGGTAAGAGAAGACTGAGGTGAAGTAGCAGGAATCTGTGAATTATGCCTAGTATTTCATGCTCCAGCTCTCAAAAGGCCAAAATGAAAGCACTGAGGACCATAATGAAAAACTTCAATCAAAATAAAATAAGCATCTACAGCTTATTTACATTGTCAAGCTTGATATCAAATGATAGCTTACCTTGAAAAATAATTCTACAATCTTCTAGTGGAGAAAAAGGAGTGCAGCCAAATAAATTACAAAGTTAGGGTAAAGAATACGATCACAGCTAAGAAATACATTGCTTTGTAATAAATCTGAAGAGAGACATTGAAGGACAATGATAAATGAAATCCTGGAACAAAGGAATTTGTGTGACGCTGTGCAACAGGAAAAGCCAGAAGAGATGGCATCTTGTGAAGAGATGATAACACAGTTTGTACAACAGGAAAAGCCAGAGGAGATGGCTTCTTGTGAAGAGATGATAACACAGTTTGTGGAAACATACCTAACGCCTTTCATCTTGAGAGAATCAGAAAACTTCCACTCTACACTTCCTGTAGCAATGAAATACAATTGAGGATGCAATCTCGGCACACAGCCAGTGCCCAGAAGATCATACAGCAGCAAACGTTCATCAGCTGCATTAGCGGAGAATTCCTAAAGACAGATCTGCTCTGGCCTCTGACATCTTGGCTACTTTACTCCTAATTTCAGTTACATTTACACCTAAAAATGGAGCGACTGTAGATCAACAGATCCTATGGGTTTGTTTACATCCATTACTCCATGTTACCAATGCAACTCTAATGAATTATGGTTAGATTTCCCAAATGTTGTAACATAAGTTTATGTGATGTTTTAATTTTACGCAAAGTCAAGCTTTTGCATAGCATCTTTTGCATAGGAACAAATTTTACCCCATAATGCACTAACTGGACTTATATTTCCCTTAGGAAGAAGACAAATGGGTTTATGTAGCATGTGATTTCAAATCCTTTTTTATTCTGTTAATCTCTAGCTGTGGAATTGTGATTGAAATGCAAAAACGTATGTGTATTTTCTGATAAGAACCATTTTGTTTTAGAGACACGAAATGTTATCAAACATATACACTTTCTTCAGGTTTTTAAACTGATGATGGAAATTCTATAATCAGAACATGGCACAACCAATCCAGGTTAAATGATAACAATTTTTCAAAAGGAAAAAAAAAAAAAACAACCCTTTGAAGTGTTCTTAGAGTTACATCTGCATAATCCAGACATGAGAAGATCGGCTTTCTTGACAACTCTGAATATACACTCTGGCTCCAGCTAAAAGCTAACACTTACTTTTCCTTTGCAATGTCTTCTCTGATTCCTTAATAGCAGAAAGACACAGAACAAAACATTACCTCCACACGATTTTCCATCTTCCTGCAGTTTCTGGCCAGCTGGACATTTGCAGTGGTAGCTGCCGATGGTATTACAGCACTGGTCGTGGCAGCCACCGTTCTCCGTGGTGCACTCGTTTACATCTGTGGGTGGAAAGCATTAGGCGGTCAGTCAAAAGTGGGCATTGACCAGATCACATGTTTATTTAAGAATATCTGTGTATGATCCTGATATTACAGAAGTAAAAAGTTACTGAGAAATACAGCTAAGGCCCCTTTAGGCCACCACCGCAGAAATGGCTCCCAGCTATGTCACCGTGCCCCACCACGCAGCCGATAGATGCAATGGGGGGATTTTTCCTCCTCCACTTCTGTGCAAGGTAAGATGCAAGGTCTACCCAGCCTCAGCTGCAGGCTGAGGGAGCTGGGGGTGTTTGGCCTGGAGAAGGGAAGGCTCTGGGGAGAACTCGCAGAGGCCTGCCCGTGCCTGAAGGGGCTGCAGGAAAGCTGAGGAGGGACTCTGTCAGGGCATGTAGGGATAGAACAAGGGGTAATGGCTTTAAACTAAAAGAGGGGAGATTTACATTGGATATAAGAAATAAATCCTTCACTCAGAGGGCGGTGAGGCCCTGGCACAGGCTGCCCCGAGAAGCTGGGGCTGCCCCATCCCTGGCAGCGCCCGAGGATGTTGGAACTGGGTGGGCTTTGAGGTCCCTTCCAACCCAAACCCAGCCTGTGATTGCGATTCTTCTCATAAGAGCAACAACAATCTTTATACTGCCATTTCCACCACTTCACTTGTGTGCTACGTTGCTGCCAGCATTCATGACAGAGATGAAAAACCTCTAGAAAACAGTAGCACTAGAAAATAGTTAAGGTCCTTCTTTCCTCGGGATATGTGTGCACTTAATATCTGCACTCCTTGCCTATTCACCTGCTCAAGCTGGTGCTTGCTTGCATGATTTTGAATGGGGAGAAAAAAATCTTTACACATTATAAATGAAGAACATTAAAGAACCACATAAATAATCAAGTAAATGACTAGTCAATGGCAGAGAAAAATCAATACTGAAGACATTTTCTTTTTAACCTGTGTACTCGTATATCCTGCCCAAGAATTTCTGAAGAAATGTGATAGAAATCTCCGGGCCAGTAATGCTCTGTTGAGCTGCATCGCAGACAACAGATGGTATGAAAGTATTTCCAAAGTAGAAAATTTGTCAAGTGGGATAGTAAATATAGCAAAACCAGCAGGTATTTGCTGTATTGATTTCATGTATTCTGGAAAGCATACTTGTGCATTACTTTCTGGCTTGCATCGCTCTCTCTGAAGTGTGAATGTTGTCTCGTAGACACGCAATTCGTCCACTGCAGAGGCATGGAGGGACAGCAATGAATCTGTACAAGAGCAACGGGTTGTGGGCATTTTTTATTGGTTTGGTGACAGACAACAGTGCACTGGTAAGGGGCAAGCCAGGGCTAGGGGCACATGCCAGGTTCCCAAAACCTGGCATGAGGATGTAGGTGACAGATGTCATGTCCACGAGGACTTCGATATTGGTAAGGATCACACGTTGCATTCAGGTTAGAGAGCAAGAGAGCTGCGAGGAGGAAGATTAAGCAATAGTAGATAAGCATCATCATGACTATACAAATTGGAGCAATTACTTCATATTAGGGACACTCTACATCAGCACTGGGGAAATACAGCTTTTTAAAAAAAGTTCTAATTAGACTCTGTCTAAGAGAAATACAAAATGCTGCAAAAAAAAAAAAATCAAAAAAGAAAGAATTTCACATGTATACAAGAGAGATGAGAGCCTTTCAACTTCAATCCTTAGCTGCTAAAGACTAAGATTTACCAAGGTTCGTTAGTTCTTTGATGAGCTTGAGTTTAATTTTACTAGTTCATTTATGATCCTGTCTAAAAACCAGAGTTCAAAGAAATTTTGGGGGAGGTTTCAGATTATTAACAAGCTAAAGGAAAGCACATCATGCAATGTCAACATTTACTAACACATATCTGAAGAGGCACAATCTCACTGAAAACATCTCATTTCTCTGCAGCTAATTTCTCTACAGCTCTACATTCAATGCAATGACCGACACAGTAAAACTTTCTTTATTCCCAGTGACACTGACAAGCACTGGCAAGTTGGATTTAAAAAAATACATCAGTTATGTCAGAGCTACACAACAAAGCAAATCTTAACTCACACGAAGTCAGCAAGGCTTTTCTCTTGATTTCATGGAAACACAATTTAGACAGAAACTTTTCTGAAGTAAAACACTTACACACCCCGAAACGCAAAAGCAACCCGTACCGAAATAAAACACTCGTCTGTTCGCTTCTCAGCAAGAGACTGAGAGAACATATGACAAGCAACAGATTTTAGTCCTGTTCCTCAAAGCACAGGAAGAAGGCACGGTAGCGCTGAGCATCGTACAGAAGATCGACAAAGCAGACGTGTTCCAAGTGATTTACTCCCTCTAACTAGCACACATCTTGATATGCCTTGTGGTAATAAACAGTAATGAGCCGCATAATAACCCTGCTCCACAGCTTCAACTTCTATTTATACTAGCAGAATTGAAAACTAATAAAATCTCTTGCTCTTTATTTTTTTAAACAAAATTATGTGAGGAACTACTTTATTTTTCTAGACCACGTTTAGCATCTGCAATACTACATGACCTCCTAGTATAAAATATTGACTAAGTTCCGTGGTCTATAATATACAGCCTAATTTATTAACACCAATGTCTGTATTTTCAACCAAAACACTGAAAGAAAACCTTTCAAGCTGAGAAGCTAATCATTATCCTCTTGATTTCACAAGGGTATAATACACGCGGAAGTCTATGGTGCTATTGCATACTAATGTACAGAACATTTTTCCTTTTGATTGCAACATATTTATATTAGCAATCAGGAATCTTCTTGTTCAGCATAAAAAGCTGTGACCCACCCATGTGTTTTGCCCCAGTAAAAGAACTGGTGCTTCTACAACTCTTTATCTTCTTCCATCTCTTTTTCTCATGCTGTGTCCAGGATTTCCTCATCTCTGCCTTAAAAGTTGTTTTTATTCTATTCTTTTTTTTTTTGTCTGTTTCTTACACCAGAAATCTACTGCTTTTTCTACTGCATGCAGAAATTCTGACTTTTCATCCATACTCCTCTATAAAACAAATATGTCATTTAAAGCTAATCGTCATAACTCAGAAACTAAATTATAGGTATTGTAAGACAGCAAAATGAGCTTTTGACATAGCCTTTTCCCTACGACACAGCACACATATCTGAAGGCATAACCCTCATTAGGTACAAGCCATAGTAGTTCAAAACTTAGTGTTAAGGAAATTTGCTCTCTAAACACCTGCATCTGCAATGTACAACCTCCTGTACAAGAGCTTCTCCACTGCTTGTATTATGCCAACTTGTTTTTAACAGTCCCAATAATAAAGGTCAGAAGTTGCCTCAAACAAGCACAAAAACAAGTTATCTGAATGTGAAATAATAACAAATTCATTTTATATTTACATTGTTAAAACATGGATCGTATGGCCCTTGTAAGCTATTCTATATTCCTAAAACACAGAGTAGGCAGAATTTTAATGTCTGATTACAGATTTGCCACTGTAAAGAAACAAAACAAAACAAAAAACAACTACAACAAAAACAATTCTGTCAAATGATAAATTTCTGTCTGCTTTCCATATTCAATGTCATTCAAGGTTGCAAATATATTTGCCTTTTGGATAGCAAGAAAAATGACAGAAAATTTCTGACATGTAACAAGTCTGCCAGGTTAGGGCTGACAAAAGTTCAATGTTATCAAGACTATCAATCCATCTGTAATGACATGCTGTAGGCGCTTCAGAAAAATAAATGTGATGCTTTCTACTGCAATATTTCACATTTATTTATAGAGCCAATGTTGCAACACAAAAACATTCTCCACGGGACATACTTTATGTGAGTTTTCAATGCTTTCAATATGTTTTCAAACGTATGAAGTCTTAGAGAATAAAAATGAAAAAAAAAATCTAGATTAATTTAATATTAACTTTGTATATGATGCCTGTGATGTGTGTGGAAAAAAAATCACAGCATTTTAATACACTAGAATTCAAAAATGTAAATTGTAGGCATCTGCCTACATCCCTTGCTCACAGCACAAGGTATTGTAAAAATGCATTCATTTGTCCAAAAAGCTCCTCAAATATTTGATATCTTCAGCATAGGAGAGCACGTCCGTTTTTCAGGAAATGGATCACCTTTGCTCAATTAACTATGCCTAGGAGCTATATGCTGGGTGGAGAAGGACTGATCCCAATAGCCTTCTCCATTCTTGTTGAATGCTCCTGTCTGAAAGTATCAGATAGCAAGCCAGAGCAAGCCAGAAAAAAATTTTCACAAAGATTTTTGGGAAGTCTAGACGATTTTAGATTTCCTACAAATAAATGCAAAATTTTTATAAATGCAGCACTGGACAAAATTGTATTCCAACAATGAACTGAATCACTTTCTATTTTTGGCAACAATTTAGATCTACGGGACACACTAGCCTAGAAGCAATAGTATTTTAGGTAAAGGATTTTACCAGTATAACAAGTTTAAGGAATTTGTATTACTGTAAAGAATAATTTTTAAGTCAACAAAGAGAATCTCATAGCCGCAGCCCATTATTTAGTGTTTTTTTTCCCCCCAAGGTTGCTATATTTATCAGTTGCAGATGAGCAACAACTTTATTTAATGCAACCACATGCAAACTTGCCATTTCAGTGACCACTCGCGGGGGCTAACCTGTGCTCTGAACCGTAAGCAGCTGACTTCAGCGCATGTCATAGCTCAATGGGCTTGTAATAAATCACTGGAGTGGAATAAAATCTGCAAAATCATTCACATTGTTATTGCAATACCACACGAACAAAGCCCACCACTACGGAAAGGGGAGGTTATTTTGATTAGTTTGAAAGTGTTTGGCTAGCACACTGTGCTTCAATTAGGGGTCAAAGTAACCAGAACATGTTTATTTAGGAGGAATACAGCAGTTCACTAATAGCACATCATCCCGGTTGTGATTTTCTCCTGAAGACTGGGGTGAAGATGGGCAGATTTCAGGAATCTAAATATTAAGCAACTTTATCTAAGAATGAAGCTTGATTACCTGCTGTAACAGACACTGGCAGCATCTATTGATTTTAATGACAATTCAGAAGTGTAAATTCCTAACTCAGAAAACATAACGTGAATGCTTGCAACATCAAACTTGAATGTTTTTCGGCACAAAACCCTCATAATACTTATCATCAAATCCTCACTATATAATGTGCAACCTAAATGCACCTATATGTGTACCTTGATAAAGATGCGTGCCTGGTACAAGAACAAAGAGCTATACTCTCATTCATATTACTATTTGCTTCCATGAGGAAATATAGTAGGTGAGCATCTGCAGATTATAAAGTGCACTTGAAAACTTCTCATTTATAGCTCTAAACGGTTTGATTCAAGTTTTAAAAGTACCAAAGATCCAACAAATAGGTAGTTCCTTAAGGTTTTAGACACTGCTTTTTTTTTTTAAATTACGGCCCAGATGGTCTGCAACCAAAACCATATGTCTGAATGAATCCTGAAGCCTGAGAAAGTTGATTTGAACTTTAAAGGCCAATCACTGCTATGACAGTACACAGCTCACACGAGTACATACGCACATATATCACAGCAACGTTACATGTAAATAGCCAGACTGGACAGGCTGGCAAGCACAATGCTCACGCCCCAGCTACTGCACTTGCTTTTTTCTTCGTTTTGTGCAAGAGCTATATAACAGTCTTCTTTGAACAGTAATTGTCTTGAAAACATAAATTACATCCATCATTTTCAGTGTGAACCATAAATTATCTGCCTGAATAGAAAACAAAGCTGCTCATTCTGGTAGTCAAGCACAGTCCTACATGTGTATTGATTAAGCACTCTTAATGCTTTATTAGGTTTTCTTCCTCCACAAAGTCAATAACAGGATGAATATTTCTTCTTGTGCTGTTATGAAGTATCGTAAATCTGAGCTGTTATTAACAAGCATCTGATTAGTGGAACAAACTTCTGAGAGTTTGGTACAGACTTTTCTCGAGTGAGCTCCCAGAGAACACCCATCATTGCCATTGTCTCCACTGGCAGCTGTTGTACCCTGTTTCCAAAAGTTATCACCTCCTCTTTTATTATTTTCTTTTGTAGAAAGAAGTTACCTCTGCACACATTCCTCTTGATCCCCATGTCACATCATTTACACAGAGAACATCAGCCATCTAATGTAACGACTGGGTGCATAGCCCACCTACCCCAGGGGTGTAGATCTCTGCAATGGTTTTCTTGCTTTTGTCCCTGGAGCATTAAAAATTTTGATTTTATGAACCCTAGATGCAAAACCAAAATCAAACAAAACCTCTTGTTAAACATCCTTTACCACTACTAATTTTTCCTTATTAAAATCATAGGCTGAAGATTAAAAACAAAAACCAGATGCATCAGTCATTTGCACTTGCACACATCAAGAATAACTCCTTTAAAATCAGGGTAAAACTCGGCAGGGAGAAAAAAATAGGCTCAGAGTTTAAATAACAAGTTAAAGAATAAGCTCTTAAAACGCAAGAGGCTGGTAAGAACCGCTGTGGTACTCTAGAGCTGTTTTTGCCCCTGTGCAGTATCACAAAATGCTCAGTGCTGTGCTGTGGGTACAGAGGTGGCCTGCTCCACCACACACTTTCCTCCTACCCTTTGGAGTATATAAAGTCTGGACTAAATCCTGAAACTTGGCATTTAACTGTCCTTTCAGAATCTTACTGCTTACCCTCCATAACCACATGCGCAGCTGGTCTCTCTTTTCCTTTCTTTCTTTTTTTTTTTTTTTCCTGAGCTTCAAGGACATTTTGCAACAATAACCTACAAAACCAAAGTGCTGGGTGAAAAAATACTTGCTTTGATTTTTATTTTTTTTTTATCCCACTTTAAAATCATCTATAGCAGGAACAACTACTTCCTAAAAGTTAACTGCAAGACCTAAATCATGTTCCAGTTTTCTTTTAATAGCAACTGGAATAACTAAAATGAAAGGATAAAAAACCTTCCCACAGTACAACGAAATCCTGTAATAGTACTCATTTTTAAAACACATTTCACAGGCAAGGTATGAATAATGCAACTGAGCATCCCAGAACATCTGAATTAAGCAACAACAGACTAACGGATGCTAATTGGCCATGATTGGAGATGATTGTGGAGCACGGCTAGAACTATGATTACAAACAGAGCTAACGCACCCAGCCCAAACCTCAAGTACCGTTGCTGCAATTAAAGATATTTTATCAAATTAGACAAGTGTTTGCCTTTGCCTGCTACGATGGTTGTGAGCAAAACATAAAAGAAAGCATCATTTGCTGTAATGTAGCTTTCCTCACAACAGAGCTCTGCTGAGGCGGATTTCTTTCTGCGTAGACTTTTCATGCCACAAAACGACAAAATGGAGCCTTTTTAGAAAGAACTCAGGACTCCACAGTGGCATCCTCAAAAGCCTTTGCCTGAAAATGCAGCTACCCTAAAAATAAAAATGCCTTCTTTTTGCTGTATATCTGACTTCCCTTGCCAACAAGTGGTGGGTGTACACACACAAACAGGGTAGAAGACTGAACTTTGGAGGTTTGATTTCACGATATAAAGCTCTTTCCTATCTTGCAGGCAGGTAAACACCCTTTAAAAATCATATCCATGGAGTACCAGTGAGACTCCAGGAGTCTTATCAACTTGAATTCTGGCATGAATTGCAAGCACGAGTTAAACATTTGGCTCCAGCCAAGCCAAGTGCTGGAGCCTAACGGGGAGTTCACAAAATGCACCTTGAACCTGAGACAGGCTTGCAGCTTGCAGCCTTCTGGCGAAGAAAACCAGAAAGGGCCAGCCATTTGGTCACAAACCCAGGGTAGGATTATGCCAGTATTGTTCCCAATAAATGTTCAGCTTCCCTCTTCTGCGTCTGTATCTCAAGAAAATTTATGTGCAGAACTACTGCCTTTCCCCCCACTTCCCATGATCGTCTATAAATTGGGTCATCAGAGTGCAATTGTAAAAGCATATAGAAAAAGCAGGTATGCTAGGTCATTGCTAAAAGCTTAGCATTTACATTTATTAATCTTAAGTGGTATAAATCTCCATAAAAATGAGTTACTTCCGTATGAAAAAAAAAATCAAGGCTATGCAAAATTATTTGGGTTCTTGGGCTATGATAGCTGAAGAGTGATAACCAGTAGATATGTGCAAATAACCTGGGGTTATCCTCGGGTTAGCTAATGCCAACGTCTTCAGGACCAACCATCAGCTCAGAGACGTAGAGCACTGGCATCAAAGGAGCACAACGGGAAAGCGAAGAAGGTGGCTGATGCATTCTGCTCAACCTGTATTTTCAAGAGATTTAAAATGTCACCTCCCATGAAGAGCCCTGCAACAGTCCAACACATAAATAACAAAAGCAGAGATAAAGATAGCACCGTACATTGTTGATGTTTTTCAGGCTCGCTGGGCTAAAAGGTGAACGAACAATTTCAGAAAGAAATAAATACACTTGTTCCCAGGTAAAACCTGTAATGATGGGTCAGAGCCTACCAATTCAGCGGTGGCCCGTGTGGGATGATAAAAGGCCTGCCACCCCGTGGCTCTGACATCCATGCAGAGCAGCAGCCCCAGTTTGCGAGGCCGGAGGAGGAGCTGGGCAGGTGGCAGGGTGCAGGGCACCACTGGGCCCTACCAGAGCAGCTTATTGGAAAATCAAATTTAAAAAAAAAACAAAAACAAACAAACCAAAAAAAAAAAAAAAACACAGTTCTGTAAAGGAACCTCAAATCACGATTTTATCTGATCCAGGACGGGACAGGAGAGACAACAAAGAAAAGTACTATTATAAGTATAAAGTGTTTATTCCAGCTTTGTCTCTTTTTCTTTCCTCTACTCAGCAAGAGAACAGATCGATCTAAGCATGCATGTGGCTCCTCTCCTCCAACCCTGTAAAATAAATGCCTCAGACCCAGGAGCCCACTCCTTTTGGCAGTGTTTTGTGGGGAGGAGCCCCTGCAGCACATGTGGGCACCTCGGGGCACGCCCCAGCGGGTGCCAGGCCCAACATACCCCGGTGTGTGTGCAAGGAAGGGGACATGGACAGGAAAAAGTGTCATTCAAATGCTTGTCCTTAAACAGTATTTGTCTCTTAATGAATGATAAAACCCTGCCAACTGGACCGTCAGGCCCAATGTGGAGGTGCTGGAGTCCCAGTTTCAATGGGACTGAAGCCACGGGTCCAGACACTTCCACTCCCCAGTCAAACAGGCTGCAGTGCAGCCTGTGAAATATATCAATTTAATGACCCTAAATTTCAGGGCATCCCTCTTGTAAGAAGCCAGGTAGTTTCCTTCTAAACTACTCTTTCTCATAATATCATTACCCACAGGACTAAGAAAGTGCACAAATAAGATCATTTATCACATGAATAATATTTTTCCCCCTTTTTTTCCCCCCAAACTATTACATACTGATATGATTGTGAAGGATTTTTTAGCAGGGAAAGGATGCCACGTGCCTGGCTTCTGGTTTAGAGTTAGAATGAATTTTTTGAGTTTTAAATGGAAACTCCCATTTTCTTATTTTTTCTTAATAGTTGTCCTTGCCAGTCAATGTCAATCACTGGTGGGACAGACTCTACTCATCGCTCGATACAGCCTGGGATTAGATCAAGCAGCACGCCTCCGCTGCTGCCTTAAATGAGTTAAATATTTCTTTCTTCCTATTTCCTCCTGAATAATCTCTCCTGTCTTTTGTTTTTTCTTCACTAGAAGACCTTCCTAACAGCTATGTGGGCAGAATTACTCACTACCCTGTCAAAAATCCTGTGCTAGCTACAGTTGTCAAGTAATCTCACTTCTTCTTACTACAGAAAATAACTTTTCTGTAATTATTCTCTGTGTGGCTGAAAGATGATTGCACAACCAGGTCAATCCTTTAACAATGAACGTAAATGAGAACTCTTTGTTTGGTCTACACAGACATATGCCATTGCCCCTTAGCTGCGCTCACTCACGGTGAGTTCTAGTAACTGATCTGACACGTCAAGGGCAACAGAACCCATGGAAAAAATGAAAAACAACAAATGATTAAATCTTCATCAGTTTAATTTGTAAAGAAACCCTAGGGAAGTCATTATTCCCAGAGACTTCATTGCCTAATTTATCTTCTGAATTCCTCTAACTCTTTTGACACCAGTGGGTGCTTGTTAACTGGTGCTTAGTGTCACTGCAGGGCAGGCTTTCCTCCGCCCGCCCCATGCCAAAAGCAGTGCTGTGCAGCACCTCGATGGATGGCCACCACTGGGCATTCATAAATGCAGCTGCTTCATTTCATGCTAAACAGGAGCTAAATATTTCAGAAAGATCCAAAAACGGCAGAGAGGTAAGCATCCTTTGTCTAGGAGGGAATCCCTGCTAATGAATTCAAGCAGGACACTTACGTTGGATATGGAGTTACAGCAAGCTTGAAAAAAGATGTCTGAACAATTAGCTTGTGTGCAGTTCTTACCAGTGAAAAACTCAAAGCAAAGGACTAGAAAAATAAGATTTATTTTTTCCCAGATAAATTAACATTGATGAGCAGAGAACAGCTCTGATTTCTTGGGGTCTTTCCTCATAGATCAGCAGAGAGGTCTCCTCTCAAACAAAGAAATCCTGCTCTGCGTGACGCCACAGTCAGGCACTCTGCAGAAGGAACAATTTGGCTGGAAGTTATCTCAGACTGACACCAGCATTTGAACCTGGGACCTCTCCTACTTCTGCAAGCACATATGTTCACCACGTGTAGCAGTCGCCGTTAGCAGAGGTAGCAGTCTTGGGTTTACAGCCCGGGAGTTCTGGTTATAAAAATGTGATCTCAAGGTTTTTAAACTGTCAGATGTCAAAGGTGATCACAGACAGAAATTAGAGGGCTGAAACTGCTAATCCTGCATTGTTAAAACAGATTCATACCAGAGTCAGAAAGGACCAGCTTCGTGCAACCCAAACTTCACACTCTGGTTTCCAACCCAAACTAAATTTGCCTTTTAAATCTACAAAGATGTCAGGCTTCTGGTTTTGATGGGGAGCCAAACCCAATTTTTTCAGGGGGTATACAAAAGAAACGTACATATGTTTTCAGCAAAGCATCAATGAGATGGTGCAATTCATTTAAAACGTCAAAATGACTACAGCAGTTGGTCTTTTCATGGGATCATTTTGCACATTAAAACATCCATTCCTCCACCCTCCTCTCTGCAAACAGCAGCTATGTTTTTATGTTCCTGACCATTAAAAAGGGTGTACTGCTGTAAAATCTTAAATAACAACACAACACACAGCCATAAAGTCGTTGGTTTCAAGATAACCAACCATATTTTGCGAGCAGCACTAAGGTCACAGTGTTAAAGTTAATACTCTTAAGCAGAATATTTATTAGAAATAAATTTAATATTCTTAAGATATATTATAGATGTTCAATAAATTAAAAACAGACATCAAAGGGCAAAAACTATTAGGGGTGAAAAATCAAAGCATACTGGCTGTGTGGAAATAAAGACAT
Organism: Anas platyrhynchos; assembly: GCF_047663525.1. Classification (NCBI taxonomy): domain Eukaryota; kingdom Metazoa; phylum Chordata; class Aves; order Anseriformes; family Anatidae; genus Anas; species Anas platyrhynchos. The sequence goes on along the minus strand of NC_092595.1, from coordinate 4,285,764 downwards.
TCACACAGCATCTGTGTGCAGAGCATAGGAGATTCCACAGGCGTGTACTATTTGGAGTCCTAGTCCTGTTCGCAGAAGGGTGAGGAAAGAAATCAATAGATATGTTTACCTTGATCTTTCGTTCACTCTTAGAGACCACTCAGAGCTTCTAATTTAACCAAGCCTCTTCAAACCAAACACTGACAGCTCTTCAGCATGTGGAATAACAGTTGTACAGCGTACGTCAGAAGAAACCAAGGCAGATCAGCCTGCCCTGCGCTCGCCTCAAACTGGGTTGGCACTCTTCAAACCCAAGACCTTTCTTGCTTTACGCATGCCTCCCTCCGAAGCAGGAGCATCGGTGAATCTGGAATTTCACATTTTGGAACTTCACCCTTCAGTTCCAATCAAAAAATAAATTCCTCACATTCAAAGCAGTCTAATTACTTTTTTGCATGGAAGAGACAGCCAAATTCATTCTGACTCACAAAAGAGAAGTGTGATATATGAGAAAAGTACATGTAGTGTAATGTTATGGATGGTTCTGAAAATCTAGCTGGAAACATACGTCGCTCCTAACATCGTAGCTGTTGCCAACAGTTACCACCTAATGTTGTCTGAGAGGCTGCAGAGATTTCATGTTCAAAGGAAAAGGCAAAGACTTGTATCTGCTGTTAACCATGCTGCTGTTACTGATGGCAACAGCAAATTTTTAACAACCGGAAACATTCCTGGGACAGCACTGATAGCGTTTTCATCGTGTGTGATGGATTCACTACATACACGGCCCCCCAGTGCTTAAAAAGCAACACACTGCCCCAAAATCCTGAAAGTTGACCAGGGAGCTTTCTGAGGTGGGAACTGGTGCTGTGGGTGCATCAAAGCATGAACATTTAAGTGATGAATATTACTTTTCTGTTAAAGCTTTATTTTTTGTCCCCCCAGGTTTTAAAGGGTCATTTTCTGAACCCCCTCTTGTACTTTGTAAGAGCAGGGACCAAAACACAGCATTTCCAGTAAGAAATCAACAGGGTTGGGTCAGTGCAGCGGGAGACTGACAACTCTTCCTTTTCCCCAGCTCTTCCTTTTCTCAGCACCCTTCCACTTCTGATTAAATTACAAACTGTCTGACTATATTTTTGTGGGTTTTTCCCCTCAAATGCTAAAGTATAATTATGGAGGGGGGGAGAGAATTATAAATTCAGCCAAGGTCATTAATGTACCAAATGCAAATTGTCTCCCATTTGTCAAAGACCCTAGGGAAGTCTAGAGATAATTGAAATGATAGATGAACAGAGGAGACTAACTGCTAATGGCCTGTATATCAATGAATCAATGTCATATTTATGAAGGGCTTTGGGAAATTATTTTAAATACTTCATCTATAGCTGAAGTTTAGCCTACTTTTTCTTTTTAATGCTGAAAAATTAATGATTAAGTTCAGTTTATAGTTACACAACTGTAAACCTGTGGTAATTTAAGCTCAGGAGCAAGATATTGAAAAACTACTTAAACTTGTGCCAGAAATGACCAAACTCCTCAATTACTATGGATTATGGTGTAACTAAGAGCAATATACATTTCAGAGTGATATAAATAAAGGGTCGGCCCTCACTCTCATAACATTTAAGCTCATCTATTTTCCTGTGCGTCTCTAGCCCCCCTAAACATGAATAAATTGGAAAAACAAGGACCGTATCAATGATTCTCCTCCTTGTCTTTTTTCCTCTCAAATTTTTAACCACAAACAGAAGTGCTTGGGGCACCATTTTCAGATGCATTTACAGGACACTGACCAAGCTGGATCAGGGAGTGGAGAGCAGCAAACCAGACGTATTTCCTTTTCAACCAACAGTGAAGCAAATCTTGGAGACACCTTTGGTGTGATGGCACAGAAAGCCAGATTTTCATTTCAAAAGGAGGAAATAACACAAACGAGGGCATCTCTCTGCTTAATCTTCTCCCAGTTATGGAGAGGTTTGGATTTTTTTTTTTGGCTTTTTTTTGTTTGTTTGTTTCTTTGATTGTTTTTGGTTTTCCCCCAGGACTTTTCTTCTTTTCTTCCCATATGAGGAGAAGAATTTGAATGAAGAAAAACCAATAGGTCACCCACAGGTATTTTACAAATAAAAAAATAAAAAATAAAAAAAACAAGCAAAATCATACACACACACACTCACAAAGCTTTTTTGAGCAAAATAAATCCTATCATATTCAATTTAAGTGGCAGATAGCAATATGCTGGGACAGGTAGGCTCACTGCAGGATGACCTGAACAAAATCCTCCGCATCCTCTGCCTGGCTGAGTGAAATCACACAGAGGGACGAGGAGAAGCGAGTTTTCATGAGCGGTCTGTAGGATTGGGAGAGGTTTATTTCATCTGAAAACAGTGCCACAATAACTTGGCTTGTTGAAACACGCAGCTAATCTGGAAATTACATCTGGAGTTCTTCAGCATTTGAATAACGTACATACAAGTGATTCTCCTCTTATACGAGGCTTTGGCACACGAAGCACGCAAACGAATACGGCTCTCAGCAAAACCCTGCTGTCTGGCAGTCTGAGAAAAGATAACACATGCGTTGCAGGTAAAAAGTTCACACTTAATTTTCTGCTCATTTCAACTTAAAACCACAAGAATTTATAAAAAGAATGGAGAGGTCGCATGGAGCTGATGAGAGAATGGGGAAGGATTCCAAGGGCCTGGAACCGGGCTCTGCGATTACAAAATAGCACCAGGGATAGTGGAGAGCTGGAGCCTTGGGGTAACAACAAACTTTGAAGAAAAACTGATCAAAAAAAAAATAATACAAGAGTCATGTGGAAAGAACCCTACAAATCCGTCTGTTGAGAGCCAGCACCAGTCATACTTTTCTAATAAAGATTTCTGAATGCACAAAAGAAATCTAGAGACCAAAAGTCTCTAGGAAGGGGTTTGCATTACAGGGTGAAATAAAATGCACAGTGCCTATTTTCTGGAAAAAAGAAAAATGTAGCCAGCAGGACAAATGAGACAGGGCATCTTACAAACTATAAGGAATTATTGTGGATAAAGTCTGATTTGGATTTTTTGGTTCATTTGGAAGGCCTGAAAGTACATAAAAGGAATTTCTGCTTGACGCTGGTTTGCTTTTCTACCTGTCTTTCCCCCTGCCACTGCCCTTTTTGCATCTTCATTTCTGCCAGTTTTCTTTAGCTCAAATCAATCACTCTAAAGCCAGTAATGTAACATCTTGCCTTAGGTAAATGAATGCATTTTTCTCCTTTTACCTCTCATTATGTGTTTACCAATGGGTGAATGAGGAACGGAGCAGGAGTGGCAGGAAACATCTAACAGCTGCGGAGCTGCCCCGTCCTCTCACAGCCTCCCCAAACCCTGCCCATGGACAGAGGCACAGAGAAGAGACAGAAAAAACATCTCCACAAAGGAGTAGAAGCTCCAAAAGAATAAAGCTTAGCTTTAGTCAAACCTCTAACTTGCTGGGGAGGTGGGCACCGTGTCTTTCCTTGGAGCATCCCAGTTCTGCCGCTTTCCACCTGCAGCTTCAAGGAGCCACCAGGGAAGCAACAAGCCTGTTTTTTTTGTTTTGTTTTTGTTATTTTAAAACAGATTTTCAGGGGAACAAGAACACTAACCCTCCATCACAGTGGGCTCACGTGCTATGCCATCACAAAAGCCACACATTTCACCTTGCAGGTGTACCACGAGGCTCAGTTACTTGCCCTTTGTAAAGTGCCTCTGTCTGCGGCTGCTGTTGCAGCTCACGAGCAGCCAATTAATAAAACACTCAATTCCTCATTTGCTGAAGCACATTTATTCTGCTAGATTTTAATTTTTTGAATGAGTGAGATATGACTGAGATAATTTACACAAGTTAATGATACGGCACACGTTAACTGATCAGTTATTGTATATGAGGAGACATCTATTTGCAGGGAACACGATTTATTTGCAGCCTTTCAGGGACGTAATTACTCGCAACGCCAGCGTTTCAGCACACTCTTCTGGTTTTATTTTCTCTGTTTTACAGCCGTGTGTCTCGCAACGTCCTAAGTGAAAGCTGATTACCTGCCTCTGCCTACCCAGCGTATTCATGGAGGGAAGGTGGGAACAAATCTCTCCAGTGAGAAGTTTTGATTTGTGTCTGAAATTCCCCTCTTAATTGAGCCATGCTTCTTCCGCTAAGGAAGTCTTGCCGAAGCCCTGGGATAAATCTGCCTCTATGTAAAGTTTTTCTCACCTCACATCCTCCGCTTGCTTTCTTCTTATTTCATTAAGGTTTTGAGTTATATATACAAACTGTTCATTTCAAACACCCGCTCTGGAAATATTGTAAACCCAGAAGATGTCACAGTCATTCCTTCTACAGCTTTCCTTTTGTAGGCGACATTCATATTGCAGAATAATTTAGACAGTAATTTAATCACAGGGTTTAGAGGTCCAGCAAATGTTACATTTACATAATGTCAGTCTTTCAGCAGATAATTTGGTCCTTTGCATGTGTTAAAAGACGACATGGCTTGTTAAGATCATGTTAGTACGCTTAACCCAACAGATGAATGGCTGGTTTGTTAATCTGCCATATATTTCTAATTTTCCTAACGATGATTAGAAAATTCTATTTAGAGTAAATTCATGAGCACTTCCATTCCATCAGAGTGACAAATCAAAAAGATTAGTAAATCTCAAGGTCTAGAAATCTCCATGAAATGGTCGCAAGTCCTTGCTACATAGCAAATACCAAAATGTCCCTTATATAAATATTACATTAGTTAATATTTTGCTTATCCTTTCTGTGTACATGTGACTGAAGATATTGAAGTGCACCTCAAACCTTTTTTTTTTTTTTTAATATATGTATTTTCATAAGTATGGTTATTTCATAGTTTGAAAATCTAATTTCTTTTTTGGTTGTTTATTTTGTTACCTGTCAAATGATGCTAAAGAGAATGAAATAGGATATAAGAAACTCAATTTAGTTTTCTTGTGGTAACGCTACTGCCCTGGACACCCAAAAGATAAAAGAGAAGCTGGTAAATCATTATTACTCAAGGAGAAATAGCACGTCTGTACAAGTGATTTTCAAATAGTACTATTGTGTATTTAAAGTTAGAACAATCACCTATCGAACAGCCTCTGAGAATCCTTAACAGTGACTATCTATAGCTAATGCTGTATTTCTTCTTTATTTTCAAGTTGCACATTGTATCCTTGCTACTTGCATTAAATGAAATCTCTCAATTTCAACTTGCAGAAGACCAGAGTGTACAGCAGAAGATCTGTTGTGTCACCCGGCCAGCCCCTGCCACTGAAGGATATTCCCCTGCTTTCCATTGCCTGCCTTGTCTCCTTTTAAACGTACTGTAGCCATCCACAGACAAAAATCAATAAGCCAAAAATTACACCTGGAGCTGTTAGCACATTTTGATCATTTACTTGTACCTGGCAGCGATTTCAGAACCCTTTAAAGCAGGAATGTGTTTACCTAAAGGACAAATTCATATGTTTGTCTATGAATGAAGAATATAAGAGTCATCCAGAGCAAGGGGCTGAAAGCAGCTGGAGAGCAGGAGGGAAGAACACCACAAGAAGGGAGACCCTCGTTATTCTCCTTAACCCACTCCCCTAGCAGTTGTTTCCAGTCCTACTACAGTGTGGAGAAACACTCACCTTCTCTCCTGGCATAAGATTTGGAAAGGCTCGTATTTCGTTTCTGAAACTAATTTATTTCTCCTTGTCAGACACTTAATAACAAATGGAAGTCCTGCCACTTCCCCCGTATTTGTGTGGCATCCTCTCCTTACAGGATATTGGAGTTACAGCTGTAATCCTTGCTGCAGGACTGATACAAGACCTAACTGGAGCCGTGATGCAACGCACACTATGAGGCAGGGGAAGGTACAGCTGCTTTGCAATACAGATTTGGAGAATAATGCTGAAAAAATTTCAAATCACTAGTTTGGAAACTGTATCCCATATAAATTATTTTTACTGAATAAAGAAACTGTATGATTTATTTCTGTTTATAATTTGTTTTTAGAAATAAATCCAAACTGCAGTTCTGTTACATTAAGTCTGGGCTCATAAGGAAACCATGTCCCTTCAAGACATAAGACAATTGTGTCTCAATTTAGCAAACCAAATTAGAATTGGTTTTATTTCCAGTAATAGTATGAAGATAAAGTTTTATAACATTGCTAAATAACAGAAATTTAATTACCACCAAGTTTAAAAAAAGGATTATGTGCTATTAACACTTAAACACAGCAAATTCCAAATTTAGCGTACGGGTGTAGCATCTATAAGCAACTCAAAGGGCACTGATTAAGTGATAATATTCTAGGCTCAAGACACTTCCTTTCCATATTGTATTGCTTCTATTATTATTATTGCTTGTATTGCAGCACTGAGCTCAGATGACCCAACACCAAATGGATTTCCTTACTCAGCTGCTAAATCCTTAGACAGTTTACGAAAACAGGCTAACAATGAAAGGCCAGATTTCTTCAGTCAGAAGGTGCCAGCAGTTGATGTCTTTGTCAAGTAGACTGGCAGAGAAATGAGGGCTGTGGGGCTGTACAAGGAATGCATTGGAGAAGAATATATGACATCAAGTTTGTCCAAAAGTCAAGAGATATCTAGATGGTGAGTATCTAAAGTGAGATCTTTAATGGCAAAATCCTTAAGGTTCTTTACATCAACCAAATGATTAGAGTTAAAAGAACTCCTTCCTTGATGAAATAATGCGAAGTGCCAAATGTCACATACTGATGTATTGACATCTCCAACACATTTGTTGTCATTCTTCTCCTTGCAGCTCATAACAAACACCTACTGAAACACATATTATCTAATGGAGTTGTATAAAAAAAAGTTTACAAGTCCAAATCCAAACCAAGCCCTCCAACTCATACAATGTAAACAGTAAAAAAAGCCAGAGAAGTTACTCCAAAATGTTCTCATTAGCACTTCTTTACAGATGAGTAGGAATCAAAAAACCCAGCTCAGTGAGAAATGCACATCACATCTGTTTACTGTTAAAGCTATAATAATCATATCAGTAGCTGCTTTAATTCTTGCATTCCATAGCCTTAGCACTATAAAATCGATCACCAAAATCCTTATTCTTGTCCAGTCACTGGCAAATACGTTCTTTCCCTGAAGAAAGATAAAAGTTGTGATTTTACTGCAAATGAAATACGAGCCAACTCCAAACTCTGTAATGTTTCTGAATTAACAGGGCTTGGGGAATTGCTTGAGTTTCAAAAACTCTTTTTACATGGGCAGCAGCAAGTACATCCTTCACTGACAACTGTCAATGAGCTTAATTCAAAATAAATTCTAAATCGGGATAAAAGCATAAAGGGAATATGCTTACAAACTAAAGAAGAGAATAAAATCTCAAAAGGTCAGACTCACTTTATGGTGAACGTATAGTGAACTGGGACACATTAAATGCTCTGATTCATATCTTAACCCTTACAAAGCCATAAATAGTAGGATGTACATCTGAGGCAATACATACATATTCCCTGTTGTACACTGACACCTCACAACGTACCACAGTAGTATTTTACCAATCTTCCCTTGCAAAAGAACCTCTTCCTGTGCCAGGAGCGATGAACTCCTTGCTTTCTGCCACCCAACTGTTCCAGCACATCCCTGGGAGCCAGCTCCAGTCTCTGCCAGTGCCAGGCCTGGGCTGGGTGGCAGCGATCCACCAGTGCCAGGGCAGCGAGTGCCACCTGCCTGCCTCCCCTGGGAGCCCCCCAAACACAAATAATTGGTAGCTGGCACTGACACAAACCTTGTGTAATCCTTGACAGCGCAGCTAATCTTCCTCGTGCTGTACGAACGACTCGTGCAGTTTGAAGCGAAGCAGAGCCCTTACGATGCAGAGATTTTTCACACCCCCAGGTTACACATTTAATTACCTATTTTCAGGAGCCTCCAAACTTGGCAGTAGAGGGAGACTGCGAGATGGCCAAAATAATTGGCGAGCATGAAGGCTAGACGGTAGAGTAATGCCAGAAGCCTCGGGAGAGACCACACAGATGTTTCCTGACGCCGAGCATAAACTATCTGCAAACCCAACTAGTAAACAATAAACTAATTGGTACAAGTCCCCACCCTGTGGAAAAGGGGAAAGCTTTGGTGACCGCATGTGCAAAGCATCTCACCTGCTCCCACTGCCACGCGAGACTCTGGGTCGGTGTCATGGGGAAGTCTGGAAGATGTCAGCCTCAAATGGGCAAGAAGACAAACAAGGTCTGTGATTTAATTAGGCCACAACTTTATTAACCTATTTCTTCAGGGAACCACCAGTGATAACTCACACATTGTAAGCCATGATTCATTTTTTAATCATTTCTGTCTGGCATAGAGCTGTGCCGATGCTTCTCTCCCTCCTCCTCTACATTACTGAACTCCTCTGAGCAATACCAAAGGGACTTAGGCATGGGGGTACCTTTACTGGTATCAGTCCCATGCTGTACCCCACTTTTTTCTTTAAGGACAACCTCGATTCCCTGGGGCAGAAGTACTTGCACACGCAACACATGGATATGACATTTTTGTTCACCTCCTTCTAGATCCCAAATGAGCATGGAGATAATTAACAGTTCCCTCTGCAAAAGTTTCCATTAGGAAGATAGACATTATTACCTAAAAATTCACATGGAGTACAACATTTTCACTGGGCAATTACCCACTCACATCACCCCTGCCTCCTTCTGGCCTCATCACCACCTGGAGGGCTGGTCGGGTAAATCCCAATAAATCCACCACGTGAAGTTCCCTTGTCAAATCCCCGAAGAATTTTGTTTATGGGGTGAATAAACACTTCACAGGGCTCTTCCTGGTGGGGATTAGCCTAGCCGGCCTCGTGTTGGCCAGCCAAAAACCATTTTGCCTTTGAGGTATAGCTGAGCATTTCCAGGGAATTGCCTGTCCACTCAAAGACTCGGCACACAGTAGATCCAAATATTTGCTCTCATCATCATAATTTTTTATAGAGGGCTACAGCCCCAGACACACGCAGATAAAGACACGACAAACAACTTTTATGGCATGTGTAACTTTTGGGCCAAATGCTCCACAGGCAGAACTCCAAAGACTTCAGAGTTACGCCACAAGAGGATATGTTAATTGTCTGGCCAAGAGCATTAAAAAAAATTGTTATTGTTGTTGGAAAGCAAATGACAAGCAATTCATTACCACACTGTAATTCAGTGCAATTTATTGGTTGATTTGCTGTGAGGGATTTTAGCTACATACTAATACACATACTATAAAAAGAATGCAAATTCAGTAATGCAAGTCTAAATGAATGAGAAGTAACATTTTCTCACAGTTTGCAAGAAATTAACCTTTAACGTCTTTCCTATGCTTTGGGAACAGCACTTGGCCAAAAGCTCTTACAGTAATAAAGCAGTGACCCACAGCAAAGAATAAATGTCAGAGTGAAATGATAACAGCAAGCCTATTTGCCAGAAAGTGGTAATTTATAAGATTTTAATTCGAGATCATCATGGGGGGTCAGCCTTATCAAATAATTCAAAATGTAGGTCACAATTATAGCCCTTCAAGTGTGGTTTTGCTCTGAAATGTGACTGTAAAAATGGCATGTTTATTATTTCTAAATGATTTCTTTATCAGATATATTGAGTTTACAAGTTAAATGGTAATGGACAGGTTTGCTTTTTGCTTTCTCCAATTTTTACACTTGTGCAGCTCACTGATTTCAGCACTTATTTGCGATGTACGTTACACTAAAAGGAAAATCAGCCCCCCTGCTTCTCACCTTCCTGTTTTAAGTTTTGCAGAGCCAAATGACATCCTTGTTCCCTGCATCACCAAAAGCTTTCAACAAATTTGCAAGTTTCCAAGCTCACTGGAATTTCAACCAGCAATTCCCTCGCTAACGTGGATAACAAAACACCACCCACCTCTCACCTGACGGTGTCCTCTGCAGTGTCACCATGGCTCCATCAGTGTGCCAATGCTGGTGCATACCTTTCTCTAAAGCTCTGTGTCTTGGCTTTTTGGGCTGTTCAAGGCTAAAGGCAGCAGAAGAGGTTTTTAAATTACCCTGCCCAAGTCAGCATCAGTGAAAAGCCTATATCAGCCTGCAGCAGATCACTCAGAGTAGCTGCAGTCCAACATTTATTTCAAAGTGATACTCAAATAACGTGGTCAAGGAAGAAGGCAGAGCTACCTCGCTCTCCTAGCTTATCTCACAGCAGGGCACATTGGTGAGCTCCCAGCTCCAGGTGTGATGCTGACCCGCAGTGCAATTGCTCATTGCTCCCAGCTGCTCGGCTGTTTCAAGAGATGCGTTTGGGCCAGCTCTCAGCTGATTTCCACAGAAACAAAATTAATTCTGATGCAGTAACAAAGTGAAACAAAAGAGGGATGAATGAGGCCCACCAGCTCCAGACAAGTGTGTTTGTTCCACCTGTGCCCACTCGGAGGCACAGGGACAGGGACTTTGTTCATGTGCAGCACCTGTCGATGGGACGCACGTGGAAGTAGTGCTGCTGCCATGAAGCAAGTCCTGTCCATCCTGTTGTGTCTTCAGATACCCTGTATCTATCTACATTTGTTTCTTTTTCCTTTAAACTACAATGAAAGAGCCTGCAAAAGCCCTTATTCCTCTCTTTGGTGGAACAAGCTGTAAGCACAGAGAATATGTTCAGGACAACGGGCTGCTTCTCGCCAGTGCACAACTTAGAGTTTGAATAAATCAGGCTGGAACACAACGCAAGTGAGAAGATGACATAACACAGCTCCAGAGTTTCCTTTCAAAATCGGGTTGTATTCTGATGTTTTCACATCTTCAGTTTTATTTAATAATTCCATTCAATAATTATGAACTTTTCATCAGCAATTCCATCTTCTGACATTCCTCTTCTGCCAGGACTTTCTGTAAACGAGTTTATGAGCATATAAAACTTCATATTGACATGGAAATAGATGACCAAACCAGATTTCAGTCTGTATTTGTCTGGCCTAGAAATTGTCTTGGACTAGGAAAACACCCAAGCACAGATTTCACAGGGTTCCTGAACTTTACTACTCCAAAACCACTTCAAAATACTTTGCAATTGATCTCATCTCGTCCAAAAAAGTCCCCAAGAGAGGGAATAACAGGGCAGTTACACAGACTGAGGAGCTGGTGGCGTTGTCTGGTGGTGACAACTGCACAGAAGAGAGCATCATGTTAAATACAACACTTCTCATTACAAAGGGGGGAGTGCAAGGAAATTATTTGTTACAGCCAATTTGTTGCTTAATGGCTTGAAGCAATACCACGGGCTGTTAGAGCTGATAAGACGGGCCTTAACCGTAGTAACAATCTATGCACTGGGATTAATGCTATCATAAAGTTCAAGCAATGGTTTATAACTCCAAATATTGGCAGAACTGACCAATTTTCTGTCTCTCAGAAGGCAGAATATCCTACAGCAGCAAGTAAACCATCATTCAAAAGCAAGGAAAAAAAAAATCGTGCCCTCCAAATGAATAGGTTTCACATATTATAGTATGAGTACTTGAAAATATATAATTATATGTCAGGAAGCAGAACAAGAAGCACTGCACTGCAAACACCTTCCTGCTCTCTTCTCCCAGGTTGAGGCAGAGTTCAGGCGGCACTGTAAGGCGGCTGCAGATGGCTGAGCAGACACAGAGGAATAAGCCTGCTTTTAGGAGGCCTGGCACTACGTGCTCGGCCACAAACACACATGAGATGATTGGAGATCTTCCAGAGGAAGCTGGTATTTTGTCTAATAACCCACCAACAGAAATGGTGTGAAACATACAGCCTCTTTAACGGCGCCTATCCCTTCAAAGTGTCAGTGGACAGCACTCCAAATACCTGGAGACACAAAATACGAAAGCCTGAAGACAGACAAAGTACCAAAATGAGCCTAAATTCACGCCTAATAGATACTGCTTATTATTCAAAGCTTTTAAGAAACTCCAATGGGGTGCCAAATCCCACAATAGCAAGCTAGCTCATTAAATTTTTAACATTCAACTTCTGGTCCAGACTGGAAAAAATTATAGTTTCTGTCTCGGAGTCATCTACTACATTTGAGTTTCCAGATGGCTTTAGAAGAGATGCAAGTTCAGGAGCAGCAAGGGCTTGATTCCTATTAGAATGGATTGCCTTTTCTTACAAAGCATCAAAAAGGGTTTAATTAATATTGGAGCGGTCTTTTTAAGTTCTCTCATGCAATGAGAACACCGAAATTGCACTGGAGAAGAACAGAGGGAGCAGGCAGTCATTGCACCGTGGGATGTTATCCCTACTCCCTCCTTGGGCAGGGGCTGCACTGATCTTCTGACCATGATCAGGGCATCTGCATGTTGCTGAGATAAGGGGGTGAAAAAAAGTCTTTGTATTTTTTCCCTTTGCTCCAAGTTGAATAAAACCCAGACATTTTTAACTGAAAACTTGCAGAAAATAGAGGGGCCTTTTGACATTTCAACAACTTGTGTATGATCCTGCTACTTTCTTCTTATTAAGAGACTTCATTACTCTTGCAAACCAGCAATGAGTGTGGAAGTATTTATTATCGTATGTATTTTCAGTACGGATCATCAAAAGATGGTGAAAATTGTCTGTGTGCAGAGAGGGTGAAAGAAAAATGTAATTACTACTGCTTGATCTGTTTATTTCAGGAGCTGGACACAAGTCATTGCCATGACATTTTCATTTTCCTGGCTACACGACTGGATTGTAATCTCATTTACACTGGTGTAACTGCGTGAGGATCAGCGAGCTTCCCCCACGTTTGATTTCAGTAAATAACAGCGGGAATCAGGCCCGGACCTCTTAATCGTTAATTCTGGTTCACCTCTTGCATGTAACAGTAGCTGTCAAAAAGATTTTGGAAAACTGTCAATCTCTGGTAAGAGATAAAATCTTGATTAATAAAAATAATTTAAAGCCGAGTTTGTTCTATTGGAAAGAGAGGTCATTGGCACGACGGTGTCAAGAAGCCAATATTTTTCAAACACATGGTATTCTTAGGGGAAATCAAAGCAAAGTCTGTACAGAGTCTCCTGCCAAGTGAGCTAACAACTCCATTTAACAAAACAAAATCATCCCGATGCTTAGAAGGATTCCTTCCTTAACAAATAAAAATCAAAGCAAAATGCAGACCAAAGCAAAATTACTTACATGATCAAAATCAGAGGCAAAGGGAGAAACTGTGCATGTAGAAGAGAGGCAGTGAGGGGCTAAGGAGGGGGAGTTGTGCTTTCAACAAGCAAGGAAACGAATGGAAATGCTCAATGAAGAAAATTCAGTTATCTGAGCTTCTGTTGGGTTGTTGCGTGATTTACTGAGGGGCCACTTCCCAGACGTGGGGCTGCAGAGCTGCTCAAGCTGAGAAAGGTGAGAGAAAGTCTCCGTAGGAGTTGAAATGTTCTTACTCAGCCTGATTGCCCCTTTATTTGCATCCCTCCTACATGTGGGCACTTTCCCTGCTGCCAGCTGTCCGGGCAGCGCTGCTCCAGCCGCCTCATCTGAGAGCAGCCAGAGACTCGATGCACGAGCCACAATTATCAGCTCGCCCCCCCTGTCCAGGCAGACCTACAAACACCACGGGGCTTGGCAACTTTCTCATTTAGGAATACTTTTCCCCAAAATATCCAAAACCCGACAACCCGTAGAGGGCATTCCCATGCAGGACTAAGCTTGGATTTATGGGAGCTAAATACCCTTCCACCTCTACTTCGGATGGAAGGTGGTGTAAGTGAGGGTCACCTCCAGCTAGGTTTGAAGAGCAGCTCTCTTAGTTCTCCTACTGCAAGCTAAAAACCCCTTGCTTCCAAATTCCCTCATTCAAGTTACCAGAGGCTATGCCTAAGAAGCAAAAAAAAAAAAAGTCAAGATGTGCTTCTGTGGATATGAGGATGTGTATATGTAGCAGATTAACTAGCTACATGACAATGTGCATTGGAGATGAAACCAAAGCAAATGCCAGCATGATATATTGTGTCAGTAACATCAAAGGAGAAGGGGAGGGGAAGTGAGTGTGAAAATCAAACAGAGTGCTCAGGAAAGAAAGCTAATTTTGAGTTTGATGTGCACGAGTGACACTCATTAAAAACTGACGAGTGCATGTTAGAGGATGCCACCTGGGATTATGCAACTGCTAATTAACATTTAACACCATTTTCTAACCTTATAAAATATTCTTAGCCTGCTGAAGGCTTCTTCATAACAAGCACACTGGAAAAAGGAAAAAAAAAAAAAAAAAAAACAACACCCAGCACCTAGCAACAGCAAATCGAATGGGAAAACTTTACAAACTTTATAAAGCAACATAAGCATGAAGGGCTTACTTAAAGGGACACTTCTGAGCCAAGCACAGGCTATTGGCAGGTGAAAACCTGTCTCTGACTCTGCTCCTTCCCAGCTGGGGCATGCAGGTGACCCCAAGCAGGGACAGGTACTGCTGGGTGGGCTCGGGGCAGCCGTGCCTCCCCACTGCAATCTGCCTTGAGATTTGGCATGAGCCTTGTGATAGTTGCTATTTTTTTTTCCCAAAAAAAGCTGTCTCCCGGATTTACTTTACTACCTGAGAGCTGCATCCTGGTTTCTGGTCCTGTTGGTAACAGCAGCCAGAGGAAATGCGGACTCCGAGGCAGTAGCATCTGTTCTTTCTTTAGGTTCACGGGGCTCAGAGGTCCCAAAATTGTAGTTTTGAGAGATAGGATAGGAAACAGCAGAGAAGAAAATAACTGAAAAGAGCAGGAGCAAAAGTAGACAGCAAGCAGATAAGATGACAACCCAACCTGAGCCTGGTGGAACGGATCACAGCAGAGAGATGAAAGGGGAGCGGCTGCTGATTCAGCACCGGTGCAGGGAGGCTGGGAACTCGCACTTCAGAGCCTTTCAAAAACCGAAGCCTGAAGCAACGAAGTTTATAGAACACATTTGCTTTCAGCTCTTTATGCTGTGTGTTTACGTTGCGCATTTCATAGTTTCAACAAAGAAAGGAGACCAGACGGACAACCCAAACAGAGCTCGCGGGCGCACATCGCCCCGCGGGAGGACAATATGGATCTTCACAGCCCTCCGACGTTTGTATAAACCCAGGAGCCTTCCAGGCTTTTACGTGCCCCCAAAAGAAAGTGTTTCTGTACAAGATAAACATCTCGTGCTGTATGTATACTTTACAAGAAAAGATGGCCCCGCGATATGGAAGAGGTGGTCCCAACTGCGGAGCACTGAGATATTTAAAGGGATTTTAATTAAGGCATTGGTATTCAACCAGCGTGCCCCCGAGGATTCTTGTATCTTCCTTCACGTGCTTCCCAATGAACGTGCTAATTGCATGGTTAAATGATTCACACTTAGGCAATTCTCCCCCTTTTCACTGGATACAGATTCACTGGGGTTGGCCCTTACAAGTAATTCTGCACCGAAGTAGAAACTTGATAAAAGGCAGCAATACCTCCAGCACTTCAGACGTGCTGCAGCCTCCCCATGTTCCTTAGCTTTCACAGGTAACAATAGCTATTAATGAAATTAATTTATTTATACGCAAAAGCTCTGATGTACTTTCTTGTAATCAACACTAATCAACAGCGATAGGTATTTTTATCCTGGGTAATGAATAACAAGAAAAACATGGATACAGGGAAAACTTGGCATATGGAAAAAGACAAAGGGTATTTCTTGAAAGGAGAAGTATAGCAGAAGGAAGAAAAGGGGCTCAGTATATAAGCAGCAGGGATGTTCCAACCACAGCTACTTCCCCAGATGACAAAAAGCCCAAGACAAGAGAAGACAGCCAGGGGCAAGCAGGATGAAGTGGTGTTGGAGTTAGCAGGGCTGTATAGAGCAGGATGTGACGGCACATCCAAACCCAACAGGCACAGCCTGCACAAACTGTAGAGAAGACCTGTTCTCTAAATAGCAAATGAAAATGTCAACATGCAAAGAAGAATGACTAGGATATGTATTCTCTCGGTGAAATAAGAACATTTTCCTTTTAACAGGCCCAACTCAAGCAGTCACCTGCTGTATTACAGGGAGCAGTTTCATGACCAGCGCCCATATTCATGGCTGAGCATTGCTGCATTCAGTTTTGGATTTACAAACAGCATATATCCTGCTGGCATCCTCCTTATCAACTGTAAAACCTACATGGAGAAAATATAGAAGGTAAAGAATGAACTTTAGGTTTTTAATGTTATTAAGGGATTATCTTTTACCATTATCATTGTTTTAAAAAGTTAAAAACCACTTCTGAAACAGCCCCTGTTTAAAATGTAAAAATACACTTTCATATTAAGAGATACTTATTTAGCAGGAAACCCAGAGAGATAAAGCTCACTGATTGCCATGAACTGTCATCTTCATAGGAAAAAAAAGATCAAACACAGACTTTAAAATCTGCCCAAAGCTTCTAACCCTTAAGCTAATAAAAGGAAAACAGTAAATCAGCTTTAAAAATATACTACTGAAAACCTTATATTCCTAGAAGAACATGTATCTGAAAATTATTATAGCACAAATATGAAGGAGGAAAAAAAAAAAAAAAAAAAAGACCCTATCTTATACGCCAGCAGGAAATAGAGCAATTAAAAAAAGAAACAGGCTTGAAAAGCCTATTCAAAGAATGGGGGAGTAGGTTATTTTGATTGCCAGTATGCAAATTAGGAAGGATAAAGATAAATGGCATACAGGGATGTTAATTTTATTCTTTAAAAAAAAAACAACCTCTTTTGCCAGAGCCTTCCAGTACATGAATTTTCTATTTATATCAAAGCACCATTTTAGGGTTTTTCTTATTTCTAAGCATTTTAGTTTAAAAAGACACTGCTGGTGACTTTTGAGGGATATTTAGAGCGGGTGGTTTGTTTTAAGATCATTGTCAACAACTGGTCATACAAAAGCTGCTGTATTTGCTCGTACTGCCTTGTCCACATGCTTCTGCCTGTACCTGGAGGCAAACCAAAACCAAGAGAAGCCTCCAAACGCATCTTCTGCAGCAAAGTGCCGATTGCTCAGCCCACCACATTTGCCAGGTGTTTCGAAGAGCACCAAATCTAAGATATATTAGAGTAATGGAGAGCGACACCTGCATAGGCAAACACGATCAGATTCACTGCCAGGAGAAACAGTCACAGATTTTTGCTATATTCCCGTGGAACCCAGGGAAATCTGCTCACTCTCCAGCCGAAATGCCTCTTCGGTAGCACCAGGCAGGCAGCTCAGGCTCAGTCACCCCCTGCCAGCTCTACCCCAGGTTTACTTGCAGTTAATATGAACATCATTTGGAGGGGGGAGATTTCCATTCTAATATGGTGAACAGGAATTTGTGTAAATCCCTGGCTGTGCTGAATGAAAACTTGTAAGACTTGTCCAGTGAGCACAAGCAAGAGGTTTTGCTACTGGAAGGTACAAGAAGTCACAGTCATTATTGTGTTTCTTCTTATATTTGAGTACACTTGCATAAAGCCAGGCTTCCCAAAAGGGAACCTAATTTGAATTTTCTACTCTTCAAGGAAAAGTAGGGACAGCACAAAAATGTGATTCCCTTCCATCTCAAAACCTAGAGTAACGTTAAAATCAAAACACAATCTTCTGTAAGTAATTTCTTCTATAGGTAATGGGTTATACCGAATCATGAAATAAAGATATCCTAGTTTACAAAGAAGCTCCAGTCAATAAAGCCGAGGTGCTTTGTATAAAAGTATTTACAGTCTACAGCAGGGATAAATTTAATTTTGTTTTTAATTGCTAAGCCATAAAATCTCCCTCAGATTTATGACTTGTGCAATAACAAGGAGGGCAAGAGCTTAAACCCTCCCCGATTTCCCCATCACCAGCAAGAAGTGAGCTTGATATTTCTGACTGCAGCAGGGTATCTTACTGTGATTCACTCCATTTTTCATTGTCATTGTCATAAACTTCACTGCAAGCAGGGTAAAAGCAAAATTGTTTTTTGGCCATGCACGAATCATTTTGGATAAGAAAACAAAGCACGTGCGGGCGCACACGCAGTGATACCCAACGTCGACGACGGCCACACAGCCCCTGAAACCAAGTATGGGTCGCCTTCAAGTTTTCCTACGAGGTCTTACCCATCCTTGATTTCTGGAGCCATGGGGAGGCATTAGTGGAGCTGCTGCACCTCTGCCGAATCCAGCGCGGGGGGCGGCGATGAGCGCGACGTCTGTCTGCACTAATTCCTTACGGATTGATTATAAAACAAAGGGGTTTGGGCCAAGAAACACATATGCCTGATCTAATGACTTATATTTCCTGCACAACATTCCTCTTACATCATTTGTACTGTCTCCGCTGCACTTTACTGGGACTAATAAACATTCCACACTTACTCTGCAATGTATTTGCTCCCTGCAAGACAGCCTAGTTTCTATTAGCATGTAAACTGCACACTTGCCAGTCAGGCTAACATCATCAATCTTGTCCCAGGCAGAGGAGCTCGTAGCCTCTTACAATATTTCTGGGATTGCACTTGTAAGTTATTCATCCACTTATTAAAAAAAAAAAAAAAGTTGAAGATTTCATCTCGGCTTTAAAAATAGGACATATTAGTGGAAAGAAAAAGGATCACTCGAGTTATTTTTAAACCCACACTTGAATTTTTTAACCCAGAGGAATCCATTTTTATGTTTCCCAGCAGATTACAATTTCAGCCCTGCTTTGAATTAAGAAAGCAGAATGAAGGAATTAAGATTTTTTAAAAATAACTATTGAAGCCGTGCCGTGGATTCCTGTGTTTATGTTCTCTCTTAACAAGGACTAGCAACTCAGCGCCTGAGGAGCAGAACAAATTAAGTGTGTACCGTGTTAACGCAGCTCCTTACTGGGGGCTGACAGAGATTCCTGCCAGCCCCTGCACTGCACAAGGACAAACTTCTCCCCGCCCCAGTCCCATCATTTTGCATTGCTTAAAAAAAAAAAAAAAAAAAAAAAAAAAAAAAAGTGCTTTTCCATTTTTTCTACAGAGGAAACATTGCTACCTTTATTATGCAGTGAGGAGAGAAAGGCAGGGAAAGATTATGAGCCTCACTGAAGACTGTACAGGAAGACTACCAAAATAATAAAAAGCCATTACTTTTCAATTCCACTTCAGACATTTTAGAACCAACCCCTAAGATCCTCTGGAGGATTTGTGAATGAAGACTCTCGATACAGGGCCTGTGTGTGAATTAACGTGATACTTCATTAAACGGAAGGAAACCTGAAACCCGAAAGATTAGGCCTCCGAAATATTTGCCATTTCAGAAGCTCTGTTCTTCAGCAGCGCTGCTTCCTAGCAAAGCTTTTCCAGATGATACTTCACAAAGCGAACGTTGCTCATAATGTGAACAAAAGCCTGCGCTGTTAGGAGGGGGGGAAAAGCATGTACATTATTTCATTCTGAAGAGTGGCTGTTGTACAGCAATTACTTTGCATAAAATCTTTCATAATGAGTTAAGAACACAGAGTCAGTGCAGCAGCCAGTCTGACATAACAGGCAATCCATCACAGCAATGATTCATAAATTAAATCATCCCCAACTAAGGTCTTCACATATCACTGTATAATAGCTCCTAAGGAGTCATTATGGATATTCTGTCAATAATGCATAAACTTCACGACCCTTTTAACTCCAGCTGCCCCTCGGATCCCACCCGTGACAGCCCATCCATCGCTCCTTCCCCCTGCCCGTGAGTGCCACGTGCTGATTTCTCGCCCCCCTGGAGCCGGTGGCCGTGCTGTCAGGGATCTTCAGCCCCAGAAACCAGCCAAAATTTTGGCAAGTAAAGAAATTCAGACCCAGTGTGTGTGCTGCCAGGGATAGAACTGGAGAAACAAATGGAGTTAAGGATTAAATACCCGCTTTATTTGTGTTGACAAAGCTCTGCCCAAACCATCGTATGGGGGAAACACAGCGTGCATGCAGAGGTGGCCTTCTTCAATCCGTTTAACCACTCCCGATTTACCAATCGTTCTCATTTTTCTGCCTTCACATCATGTCTTCACATACAATTTCTCTGAGGAGGATTGACAAAGCCAGAAGGTCAAGTCCCATTTCACATGGCCTGTGTGACTTGGTGGGTTTCTGAAGTATTCTCCATGGTGCCACAATTACCAGACTGAAACGAGGAACTGCCCGCTTAGTGCCAAATGCTGCCACAGAGGAACCAGTGGAAGGTACCTAGGAGGTGTTTCGACACTTACCGCTAAGGAAGGGCGCTATCCAAGTGAAGATGTCTGACAAATACCACCAGGGTTTGGTTTAGAAACAATTTTTTTTGGAAAAAATAAAAATAAAAATACACATACATGATATATATATCCCTCTCTTCGCACAATGTGTGTACAAGAGAATTTCTACTTCTGATATAACTTCTGTGTCAAAATACTTAACAGTTTGGAAGTCTACCTGAAATAACCTAAAACTAAAATTTTGAGTTTATGCTCAGACGTTCTTTGCTATGCAGCCTACCATAAACCAGCACAATCCGTAGCAGCACACCTCTAGTAAAACAGACTAAAATACAGCCTGCCTCATTACTGCAGCTTTTGCAATTTCATTGCTATTCATCTTACACCTTGCAGAGTTCACTCGCAGATCAGTCACATCAATTACTGCTTTATGCTACGAGACTCTGATATTACCTTACGGAAAGCTCTGCACATCGCCGTTCAGAGGCTGGCAAGGTGCAGTCGTGACTTAAACATTATCATTTAGTTTTCACACACAACGAGAAACCTATCATTGTGAAAATGGGTAATCAACCAAATAATCTTGCACACGCTTCAATTACAGGTTTGCAGCTTACGGTTCTAAAAACTGAGTGAACCTGTATTTTTTCAACAGTAAATATTAATTGTGGTTTACTGGAGTCTTCAAGAAAAAAAAAAGAAAGAGAATGAAATTAAGAACACGTACGCTGTGAGAAACCACCCGTACTGGGGTTCTTTCCAGCATTACTCTTCAGGATGGTTCAGATATTTCTCTTTGAGGGATTTTGTGCATGGTAAGCAGTAACAGTATCCAGAAATATTTTCATTGCACCAGCCTTCTGGATCCGCTGGGATAAATCACCTCTTATAATAGTAGCACCAAATACTTCATGTCGTTTGAAACCTCTGGATGCCTAAACCCATCCTTTACTTCACTAGTAATTACTTTTTTAGAAAAAAGAAATATTACCTGCTTGACAATTTAAGCCAGCAGTGACACATTAATCTTTCCCTTCAGGAGGTGTCTCAGATTGATCTCCCCTCCTAACGACGGAGCCCTGGCGTGGGGACACCGCCGGTGAGGCACCCGGCACTGCCTTCAGCCTGACACCACCAAGGTCAAAGAAATGCCCAGATTTGGTACAAATACCTTTTTTTTTTTCTACCGCCATGCAGGAGGACTCCAACAAACATTTATTTTTATTTGTGAGGAGCTTCCACAGGCAAGCACCCGGAGACCTGACGTCTCCCGCTGCCCATAATTGCGGTGCGCTGCCGCTGAGGCTCCCTCACCCTCGCATACACAGACACAGAGACATCTTTAACGGGATCCAGAATACCCCGAAAACCACCATTTCTAGTAGCAGTGTTTCTAAGAACTGTGAACTTGTCAGCTCCTGTAATTCCTGTTAAAAAACAAGGCAGATTTTCTATGGACGTGAGGGGGATAGAGCAGAAACTGCCTTTGAACCACGGGACACGCTCAAGGGACATCTGCACTGTCACGGTGTCAGCGGTGGGCTCAACAGGGACACAGCCTCCAGTGATGTGAGCAACGAGTGAATCTACCCAGAGGCAGCCAGGAGGATGAGCCCAAGCTGAGCATCTTCCCAGCACCGCTCAGCAATGGGACACACAAGGACACGGCATTACACGAGGCATTTATACCAGCATCACCGTTCAGGTGGATCTGTTTGCTCCCCAGGGCTCGAATTTTACATCTGAGGCAGCTGCACAGGCACCGAAGTCTCCTAATTGCTGCTCTTAGACGACCAAGCTGGCATTAAAGTACAGATAACTTTTTTAGGATTTTAAGAGGGGGAGAAGCAGCCCTGAAGACAGCTGCACTGCAGGGGGAGTGGCAGCAATGCTGCAGCCCACCTAAAGCCCTCCTGTGCCATGCTACAGGGTATTGGCATGAGCAGAATTTCCTGAGGGATGGGTGACAAAGATTTTGTTCAACTCTTTGGGGAGTCGACCTTTTCACATGTGTTTCTCCTCAAAACCTGTCCAGGCTTTGCTGGAAATGGAGCCAGTAGTCCTCGGGTGGGTATCTGGGGAAGGATTTTCTTGTTCTTCGTCTGTGGTTGTTTTTATTTAATATACAAATACACGGGCGTGAAGTCTGACTTGTATCTTATAGCCTCACAGCTCTACAATCTTGGCTGCTCTCAGGCTAACCCTGGGTGCAATTCTCTCGGTGTCACCTGTGGCTCAGCACCAGGCAGCTGGCAGTGAAGGGCGAGCACTGATGTGGCCATCACATGCCCCGATGCAAAGACTGAACAAGAAGCTACAGACCATGTGTTTTCTTGGGGCAAAGCTATTCTTTTTATTCCTTTCTGTACCTCATTCTGTGCACCCATTTGGATGAGGAAGAATAGCTTCATACAGTCGATATAATTTCAAGCATTATTTGGTGAAAAATTACATCTGCCGCTCAACTACATGTTGAATTGAGCTTCCTGCAAACTTGAACCAAAGAGGTGTTTATGCACCTGAAATGTAAGATAACCAATTGCATTGAAACGTAACCACTTGACACACACAAACTGCTTGGGTTACTTTAAAGAATGCAAAAGAACACGCTCAGAATACGAATTTTCCTTTCTCTGAATATACCGTGTGCCCAATGCGGGGCAAACCTTACTCCATCTCTTTGTTGTGAGCGCGTGGTTTCTTATTCAGATTAGAACAGGAACGCAATCTCCTGGCTTCATGTCTTTACTTCTTAGGTATTGACTTTTTTATACCCTTACCTAGCCTAGTTCCATTTATTAGGAGCATATAAAAAAAGATTGCTTCCTATAACTCTTCTTCTAACAGTGCCTCCAGCCTGAAGGCTTCATAAAGTTATAAGCAAAGATTTATATGTGATAAATTATTGAAAATGAAAAAGGTCTTAAATAAGTTCTATCTTCCAAAAAAAAGTAGTATATTTCAGATAACAATGACTTTTCTAGTGAAGAGGAAGATAAAAGTGTATTTAGCAGGTATTCTGATACCATAAACTAGAAGGCAATATTTGCATGTTCAGATATATTACAGAAGAAGATGCTAACTCAAATCCTACATTAAGAAATGGCTTACTATTGTAAATTAGAATTCCAAATAAAATAATAAGCTGACGTACAGCTACACAATCTAGCTGGTAAAGCAATTCACTTCAGGCATAAAAAATAAAACCAACGAAGCAAAACAAAACACATGCATATTAGTGTTAGAAGCATGAGGGGGAATACTAGAGCTGAAATCTGCCTTTGTAGCACATACCTTCTCTCTTAAATATCCACTTCTTGCTTTCCCCCAGGAGTCCTAAATCCACACCCCATCACTCAGTTCATAAAACGGGCACAGCTTTCTTACTGAGAAGCTACTGAAAGGATGAAAACCCACTTATAACGTGTGGCTTTCTGCTTTATTTTCCACCACAAGTCGAACAAAAATTAAAACATATTCATTATAAAAATATTTGATATCCTAATCTCTACCATATCTGAGCACCAAATGAGTGTCAAATGTACTATTTTTAAAGACTTACAACACATTTTCTCTAAATTACAGAGGGAAATCAAAGCACGGTGACATGAACAAATCTTCCTGACCTTTTGCTGTACATTCCCTTCATTTAGTTGCCTTCCTCTTTCCAGCTGCTTCAGAAAAGCAGAGGAGAGAGGGCAAATCTTCCTGCTCTTAGTGCAGATCCACAGCTCCAGAGCCAGCCTGAGTGTAGCACAGCGTTATTATGGCAGCAGAGAGATCTTCGTTCATCTCGGAGCCAGCCCAGGCTATCCCACACTTACCCATCGGCACGTTTACCTGCTAAATTCATGCATAATTTTACCGTGTTACAAACACATGAATAGATCACAAAGCTACTCTGCTCAGGCTCGTTATACTGGAAAATAACTCAAGAGAATCAAACTCCAAATATGATTCTAAAAACTACTATCACGTGTGCTTTTATTGCCTTAAATGCTTTTATTTCAAATGATAATAAATCCATTCTCACTGTACTGGCAGTTGACTTTGTCTGAGTAGGCAGGTTAGAATCAGATATTTTTGATACTTTAAATTACTTCTGTATCTTTAAGCTGTAGGACCTACAAAGGCCATAAAACCGTCCAAATTGAATTTATACCCATATTACACAAATAGCACCTCAAGCATAGAAGCCAAAATGAGAACAGCACTTTCCCCAAAACAGGAATGAAATAATATTGAAATAATATAACACAAAGACCACATGGGTGGTGTTTTCCGAATTGCAAAGTCTTAAAAACTTGCACTGCTGTTTTATTAAAAAAGCTTAAATTTGGTGTATTGACAGGAAAACATACTGAAAATTTGCTTTCACTTCCAATGCATGGAAGGAAGATAACGGTGTAAGACAAAGGCTATAACATGGCTCTATCAGTAGGATAATTGCAAATTCAAGTTTCAGCATGCACTTATCTTAAAAACAATAAATTAACACAATTTTATTACTGCTAAAGAGCGAGTTACCACTTCGGTCCCTGTGACAAGTTCCTTTCCCTGCTATAAGGCGAGAAGGAGCCATAAGGCTCGCATCTCAACCAGCGCGGGGATGTGAGACTTGCTGTGAAAGCTGATACTTTGCACATCTCTGCAAAGTTCTCAGAGAATCACAGTGCACAGAAACATTTTAAAAATGCAATGTAAATAACCAGTCACCAGTTTATAAACACCAAAAGGTGCCTACCAGCAACTCGGATTAAACACAAAGCAGAGGCACAGAAGGCACGTTGCACGGCGGGTTGACAAGGGCAGGGAGTGGTGCCCGTACACCTGGAGCAGATTTTGGCTGCCTGGGTTCTGTTACCTTATGAATTCCAACAGGAAGACAGAAGTTTGGTATTGGGTAGGACATTGGTTTCATGTGCCTGCTTCAATTGGTCGTGTTGGGAATGATAAATGCTCTCATACTTGGGAGATTTCTAAGCAAGCTCCCCAAAACTATAGGAAGGAACTGTGCCAGGCAATAGGACGGACGGCGCATCCTGTATCTCTGGTCACTCATTTACAAAACAGAAAGGAATGAAACTGAAAATAAAACAATACCCTGAAAACAAAAAATAAGCAAGGATTTACATGAGGTGGTTGGCATGTGGCAGCAGAAAATTGGATGTGCTTACCCAGAAAAACCCCAGCAAACAGCACTCCCACCCAACAGCAACTTCTGGCTAGCTGCTAGGGCTCCAGAAGGTCCCTCTCTGTCCTACCTCAGGATGCTCACACAAGCACAAACTCATGTGGCTTCTGGGAATACAACAGAACCCCTTTGTACTTCAGGGCTTAGTTTTCCTTTCTGGCTTTGCGCGCTGCTGACTGCACTCCACACAGGACTCCCTGAAAGTCAGATTTCCATTTTGCATTTGAAAAAAAAGAATATTAAAAACACAAACATTTTTTCCCGACAATTGTACATTTTTGTAGCAAAAGAGCTATCATAAGCTTTGTGAATGTAGAAATACTGCTTCTCTTCATAAAAATGCTGCTCTAGGAGATGCACAGGAGATTCCCAGATTCCCAGGAGATCTCTAGACTTACCCTGCTCAGTCTCTTGGCTTCCTCCCGATAATTTCTGTCAGCCTGGCAATTTCATTTTGATTCTAAAAACCCCGATGATTTTTTCCTTCCTTGAATATATTACTGGCCATGAAGACCCTGCTATCAGAGTTTCCGTAATGAGTATGGTGGATTTGCTTAGCCCTAAGAAAAGCTTAGCTCCCATTTCCAGGAGCGTGCTGACTGCAGAGCTACCAGGAGCAAACAGAATCTATTTTAGTTTCTCCCATCAGCAGGTTGGACTGTGAAAACATGCAGAAAGTAGATCTGCAAGTGAGAAGGTATCATCACCGCATACTTATTTTCAGGCTAGTGCCAGGCTTTAATATCTTCATAATCAAGATTTACCATTTAAAAGCTGCCCCGAGCTATTGCCAGTTTATAGTGGACACCCACGCTGAGCAATAATGGCTTGTACCGTGATAAAAGATTTATTCTCAATATAAATATGCTTACTGAAACAGCTTTTCTTAAACCTTTATTTATGAGCCACATCAGCCCAATAAATAAAAGGAATTTTTTCTATGTATCAGACTTTACACTTTGCTTCATTTCCTACAAAGATTACAGAACATCATTGACACGAAGATCACATTTAAGGCCTGCATATATTGTAAAACAATAATTTCAGAGAAAAAAAAATTGCTATTAAGAAAGGTACTTCTACAGCAATGTCACTGTGTGCCCACATCCAGCTTTAAAATGCACAAATGGAGCTCAGACTTCAAAAGGAAGAGGCCAGTTGATGGACCTTCTAGAGATATTTACCCAACAAAAGCATTTCATAATAACCCCCTCAGCCTTAAGATATCATCTTTATAATGGACTGAAAAAACCCTGGGCTTCAATATTCACATAGCCATAGACCGGGTTGTTTGGAAATTAATAAATAATACAGCCACTAGCAACACACTATTGATTTTCTGCTGAATTTGTCTATCTCCTCAGAATTTTAAGAGCTGTTTAAACAGATATATCCATTATGTGCTGGAAAGAATTTTAAAACACCCCAGTAAGGCAGCAGTTGATGACATATTGACAGTATCTCAGACTGAAATAATTTGGGGCACTCCGCTTATGTCGTCTGCAGATATGGAGCCAAAAAGACCCAGCTGAAGGGCAAAGCGAAGGGCAAACGCCTCCAGCGCTCTCCAAGAGCAGCTCCACTGCACCCGCCCCGCTTCAACCCTTGGCCATCAGCGAGCGAAGACAGAAGCAATTCCTGTTATCAACTATATAAATAAAATTATTAAAGCACCAGACTTTTTCCATCCAAAAGAGTGCCCTAAGGACCGAGATTTTAACTTTGCTGCTAAAGAACCGAGCAGTTCTTATCTCCGTTTGCTAATACAAACAGATACCTTCGCTAATTCCCCAAAGCAGCTCCCAGCTCCTTGGCAAAGCTTTCCTCAAGTTCTCTCCCCAGCTCTGCTCCTGCTGTGGCACAGTTTAAGAGAACATTTAATGCATTAAGTCTTGAAGGGTTCAGGTTTTCCATTTGAAATGTAGGACAGCAGAACATTGTCACCTTGCTAAAATAGACTGACATGGCTTGGCATCCATATACCAATCCCCTGGAAACTAAGGTGATTTTTTATTAGTAGTAATAGTAGTGTTTAACTTTTAATGCACTAGTTTAATAGAACGGTGTACTAAGAGTTTTGGTTAAACTTTGATAGGAGTCTAAAACAAGCACATGTTAATCAGTGGCATAAAGCGTTCAGTCTTCTACTGTTCCTATTTTCTGCTCCTTTGCTTGAGTAGAAATGTTTTCCTCATTATGGTCTTGATTAAGAAGTTTGATGTGCTGACCTTGAATATCAAATTAAGCTCCGTGCTGCAAGCAAAGCATCCTATCTTCTCTAGTGGCTTATAAACTCATTAGACACTTCAGACATTGTTTTAAAATTTGCTGACACTAAATCCATTTACTAGGGAACAGAACCGCCACGATTTACGAGAGGCAAATTTGCAGCTGAGTGAAACGCGCAATCTGCGGGCGATTTCCACCAGGATTCCCTTCCATCTCGGTTTTGCCTTGTTTTTAAAACAAATCCCTATTAAATACCAGGCCGTTAATTATCTTTTCATTTTCCAGTCAAATGATCAATACAAAAGAGCAGACAGCCGTCTGACAGCTGCCGCTGCAAATCCGAGGCTGCAGCCCTGAAAGGCGGTGTTTTCCTGGTGCCGTATGGCTCGAGACACTTGTGTTGTTCACCACGCACAAGTTCAAAAGGAATAATTTCAGTGTAAAAGTTCACTCGCTGCTATAGAGTGAAAATAATTTATTTCAGATGCCACTTCTTTCTGAAGCTGCTCTATCTGAATTTTAAATCTTTTCGCCATATATATTCCCCGAGGGCACGCGGAGGGAATCAAGGCTCTTTTTTGCTTTCATGAATTCTAGACTTTGACAAGAGTTCACAGAGAAAAAAAAAAAAAATAACTTCTGAACATCCGTCAAGCCCTGTGTGCCTGGTCTTTGCTTAACACGCTTTGTTTTCCTTTTGGCAGGGTGTGTTTTGTTTGCATTTAAAATGGGGCGTTTGATATCAAATGCGAGTCATTAGCTAAAAAGCACCTCCACCACCAACCTGCATCTCATCTGGCGCACAGGGTAAGAGTCGTAAAAGAAAATTAATGCAGTCATTGGTAAAGACACTTAAAGGGAATGTCAGGATGTAAAGCCCGCTCAGAACAGGAAGGAGGGATGGGGAGAGGGAGACATAGGAAAAAATTTATTACTGGAGTGAAATTCTCACCAGACTAATTTATCCGATACAAGGAAAAGGATATGTCGCATGCCCTCACGCTGACAAGATTTAACTAAGCAGATACACTGCAGAGGAGGGGTCACTATGAGGACACAGAGGCACCTAAAAGACCCAGCAGCCTCCCCTAAATACTCGGCTGAAATTATTCTCTCATCCTGCACATGGTGTGCGACACAACAGTCTCAAGCCGTATGGCACCAGGGATGCTGATGTGCGCTTCTGCTGTCGTCCTGGCCAAGAACCCAGAACAGCAGCAGCTGCCACGGGGACGTCTCTTCCTTCACATTGAGCGTTGTGCTAAATACCAGGGATCGGCACAGCTGTACGCAGCCCAGCTGCTGGGTGGGGGCTGCCTGCCTCATCCCAAGGCTGTTGGGGAAGGAAGCTCTCAGCGTTGGGTTACTTGTGAGTACAGGATCCAAAACCAGACTGGTAGACACGGTGCTTAACCTCAAATGCAACCTTGAGAACAAAACCACTTTTGTTATGGAGCGCAGCTTAAAGCCAATTCTGGCTCAAACACAAATTTCAATATGAAATACAAATATAAGTAAAAAATTAAGAATGGGATAGAAACTATGTACAATACACAGAACCAAAATATTTATTTAGGGGGTGATTCAAATCAGCCTGAAGAAAGAAAATAGCACCAACAGAACCCAATATTACTGTTCAGTTGGCTTCTCTGTTCCTATAACTGTTCAAGGAGAAGCAGATATATCTAATGTCGACATTAACTGCTGGAGCTGCAATTCAAACCAGGATGGCAAGGTGGAAATAGGGGTCACGAGTTGACCTTGAAAGTAAAGAAAATAGAGAGTGTAATTTCAGTCCACAAAAGACCAACATGCAAATATAAAAGGACAACAAAAGGACTTTATCCTGCTTCCAAGCTGACATTTCTAAAATTGATCACAGAACTGTAGGTATTTAAAAACTGCCATGTAGCTACCACCACCACCAAGGAGTGTGAACTTCACTAACCCGAGTAAAAGGGAATCTAAATAAAATCACCAATTAAAGGATGAGGTGAGAAATGAGAAGAGACCCCCAGCCATGCTGCTGCATCTAGGACCAGAAAGAAAAAGGAGGGGGAAGATCCACACTCAGCACTGAACTGGGGGGATGTTACCAAACCTCTTCTGCTGCCACTAACCTTTCCTTGAGCTGCTACAATCAGCTTTAACAGGCAAGACAAAGAGGTCTGTGTTTTGCATTTGGCTGCTGCCCATTTGATAAAGAATAAGCAGTGTTTAATGCAACAAGTGTGCCTTCTGAAAACCAGGAAAAAGCAGAATGGTTTAGTTACAGGATTAAAAAAAAAAAAAAAAAAAAGAGCAAAATAGAAAAACACAACATGAGAAGTTGTGTCCTGTGTCCATGCACTTAACACAAAGCAAATAAACCTTACTTTTATCTTTTTTTTTTTTTTTTTGCACTTCACATACAGCAGCGTGTCTCAAATTTATACATAAAACAGTAACCCAAAGTACTGTCTTTAAATACACATTTTTTTCCTCTATGTATTTTTCTTCCCTCCTGTTTAACGTTATAGCGTTTACATTTGATGTTCCTGTTAGTTTTCTTCTGCTTTTCTCCTAAAATAGCATTCCAGGACTCACCTCTCCCCCTTCCCACATTTACTGCCCCCTCACTGCCCATTCAGACATACCTGCAGGTGTCTGACCATGGCTTCCCAGTGCCATGAAGTTGCATTAATTCTTTTTAAAGTGGAGATACAACATTTCTTCATTTCTCCTCTTTGGATAACCTGAAGGGTGGTATGTGTTTAAGAGACACCCATTTTTTTGCCCTGTTCTACAAGGAGACAGGGATTGCACAGCAATTTCTGCTCCGATATTAGCGGGCTGCTTTGCCCATTCTCCCAGAACGCTTTCCTTCGCAGCCAATTCAGTCCTGAGAAAAATGTTCTCATTGGCTTGAAAGCTGACAAGTTGTGCAGGGAGAGCAATAGGATTCCTTCCCCTCTTCCTTTTTATACTTTTTCTGCTGACTTCCTGAAAAAAGTCCACCCAAGAAGTCCAAGATCTATGGTATTCTGTGTTCCGAAATGTTTGTTTTAACTAAACACAATGAAAAAACGAAATTTCCATCAAAACAGTCAAGGTTCAGTGCATGTTGTAAATCAGAGCTGCCTGGGCATGGGTCATAAAATAAGAGAAGTAATAGTGTTTTAGCCCTTCAGCTCTTCATTTCTTTGGATTTATGCCTGCTGCTAAACCAGGAAACCAAAACCCAACAGGAAGAGACGAGGAAAACCTTGGAAAAAGCAGAGTTCTCCATCCACAGCCAGATGGTTCAACAACAACAGCGCTGAAAAATATTTAATGACAATAAGATCTGCCACAAAGATAGAAATATGAGAACATAAGGTTTTTAAAGCAATTGCTTAACAAGTTTATAGAGGGATTAATAAGATACATCTGTTCATGCTAGCTGGAAATCCTGTCAATGGCCCAAGAGCTTTCTTCCAGTCCTAGGTCTGTGTTATTTGATGGGAATCTGATAGGAACCTCTCGGTCTTCCATGCATTTACCATCACCACTCTCCTGCAAGGCAGGGAAACACTTCTTTCCATTTGGCCAGGAAAGGGGGAGACGGAGGGCCCTGAGCAGCAAGAGGAGACCTGCTTCCCCCGTGAGCACACATGCCACACCACAACCTCACGTGGCCTTGTTTCATTCTTTCACATACTGCTGACTGTTTCCCTGTTGAAATGCAAGGAAAGAAGACTTGCTTGTTTGCTCCTTCACCAACAGTAAAGCCCCAAATTCCACACCTTTACTCATTGCTGCGAGCTGTCTGTGTGCTGCATGTGTTCAGAGTTATCCATCATCTTCCAAAGTATTAGAAACTCTAACAAAACAGTTGTGCTTTCAAAATCTCCCAGGCCTTGCAACCCCATTTCTGTTACCTTTTCACATTCAATTGTGTTAGCAAATACCAGCTGCTTGTTTTCCTATCCCTGAGTTAGCACATTTCCAATCCCACCTCCCAGCTCTAGGAGGGATGCTGCGTTCCTCTCTAACAAAACAACCCCACGAACAAGGACTGCATCCCCCATCCATTTCCCCTTCTCTGCAACGAAATAATGAGCTATTCTCCTACCTTTTCCAAGATCAATGAATCTCAGTCAGCCCTCATTAGTGTAACTCTCCTATCAGCACGCAATATGATCCTCTATAAAAATTATTTCCTGAACTCTTCATACTCTTATTAGCAGGTCAGGAGAACCTTCTGGAGAGCGGGGTTTTGGATATTATTATATAATGTGCAGTTTAGTTCTGCCAAATGAAATTATTTGTCTATTCGTCCAAGAGAATAAATTTATACAAAACTTACAATATAAATTAATTTGTTTTCTTGAAATGGTGGGCTGCTCTGTTTCTGGAGGGCAAGGGGGAGTGCTGATCAGCAAGCAGGTTTTACTGACAAAACTACAGAAATGAAAGCAACACAGCAAGGATGATCTTGAAATATTCAATTTTACAAAGAGTTCATCTTCTTAGAGGAATATCTGGATCTTGGGTTAATCCATGGGCAAGTCGTAATTACTTGCAATATAAAGAGCAGCTGGGTTCAGGATGTACCACAGCGTTATTGAACAGCATCCTTTATCTTAAAATACTGAGCGTCAGCATACTGAAGGGGTTTGATTTTCAACTCCTGTTGTTCCAGTGCTCCTGTCCTCTCTCACATTTCTCTCTGTTCTCATCCCTTTGCCTTCTCCAAAGGGATGCTCGCAGGGGAACTCACAGGCAGTATGGGAACAATGCTAAATGTGGCAGGAATTCAATTTCCAAGCACGAACACCAGAAATCTTTGGTGATTTATTTGCACGTTGCTTTGCAAGTTGTCAAAAGGGGAGGCCAAGCTATAAGAACTTGCATATTCTCCTGTCTCACCCCAAGGAAGGCAGTTTCCTGACAGAAGTAGCAGGCAGCTTACAACAAACTTTAGTTCTAAGCTCATTATAAGGTAATCAGTCAGGTATTTAAAACAGTAGAAAAATCAGCCGCAAAATTAATCCTCCAACTGCTAAAGATTGATAACTGCCTTCCTCTGTTCTGTAGCCTGGTTAAAGCAGCAAGCTTCAAGTCAGAGAAATTCATCTTCTGCCGGTGAGGACTGCTCAGGCCAGGCCACCGGGGCTCTTAAAAGCTGGCCCGTTTTCACTGCCAGGTAGGCCAGAGTTTGTAAAAAGGTTAAATACTCCATTTAGGTCAGCTGAAGTGCAGAGGCTTGTTTTGTTTTTTAAAGTCCTCCAAGGTAGTGCCGTGTTTCCATCACCTCGTCCCTGCCCACATCTGATATCCCCTTCGTGGTAACGAGAATCATGACTTTGACTTTCCTGTGTGGCACAGCCACAGCTTTCTGGAACAGGCTCGTTCATGACAGTCAAGCCAGACCCCCAAGCAGCCACAGAAACTGCAGCTTTTGAGTTTTGGTTTGATCAGAACTAAAACTGTTAATCCCTAACACATTTAAATCCACAGACTAGATTTCCAGAAGCCTGTGCGTACTTCAAATACAAGAAACATGATGTTGGTTTTGTTTCTCCTGAAGGATAAATTTCCAATAAGGAATGAAATTATCAATCTTTATCATGAGGCAACTTTAAGTTAATTTAACAAAAATTCAGGAACAGTGCACGTGGAGTCTCAGACTCTCAACCATAAAAACTATGTTCCCTTTACAGCCTTATTTGCACCTTGGGATCTGCTCATTGTTTTAGTCAACTAAAATTAGTTTGGAAGCCTTTCTTGTATATGATTTTCTCCATATGTCCTAATTTTACTTGAAAATGTATCCTGTAAGCACTCCTGAGTGTGATCAGTGCTTCTGATGCTTTGTTTTATGAAGGCAATTGTTTAAACTTCTTGTTAAGGCCTAGGCCTCCTTGTAATTCAGTGCCCTAATTCAGCTCCAGGAGTCTCCAGTGTTTTCCGAAGGAAGGAGGATCCCTGGTACCTCTCTGACC
This sequence comes from Anas platyrhynchos, assembly GCF_047663525.1. Classification (NCBI taxonomy): domain Eukaryota; kingdom Metazoa; phylum Chordata; class Aves; order Anseriformes; family Anatidae; genus Anas; species Anas platyrhynchos. Next base: position 4,252,185 of record NC_092595.1, on the reverse strand, counting down.
TGCAGAAGGCAGAGATGCCTACGTGCATGCTTTCTGCTGCTTCATGATATCTAAAGCTACTGTTATCTACAGCTGGGGAATGTGTTTTATTTAGAGCTATGAGTAATGCAGACCTCAGTCACCTGCCTTTCTGCTGTTCTATTTTTAAGAATCATATATGGTGCCTTTAGGAGCTGGCGTACAAGAAAGCAAATGAACTTGAAAGAAGATGGTCCCATCTATGCAATAAAGAGTTTATGTTCAAGGATATTCATTTCCTCTTACATTAGTGACAGAGGGATAGAAAACGAAATCTGTCAGTAATGAGCAACAGAGAACTGGGGGGATGAGAGTCTAATTTGAATTCTCATGGGAAATTTCGTTAAAGAAATTAAACTTCCACATTTGGATTTTAGCTGTTTAATGGCCAACACTTGCATAGAAGGGCAACAAGAATAAAGTTTTGGGTTCAAAGCCACCCAAAGCCACCTACTGGCACCCTTGTGCCTCTTACTGACACGATTAGGCTTTTCGTCAAGACGTGACCACAGTCACCACCCACTGCACTACCTTTGGAAGGGATTTCTGCCTCAGCCTGGGCAGAAATCCCACCTACCTGCTGGCCATATCTGACATAATTAAGTTTAAGAGCTAAGGGGGTTATTTGTACCAACTACTCCAAGCTTGTGGAGTAGGCTTTTTCTTTGTTTTGTGTATTTTTTCCGTTCTTGGAATGTTTTGCACGAATTTCTTATATTTAAGAAATATAAATATAAGCTGTGGGACAGCAGAAATAAAAGAATTAAGTTTTGTCCATCACCTTCACAGAAATAAAAAAAATTAATAATTATTATTATGTTTTTTCTGTTAGAACACCAGATTCAGTGCCTTTGAAATACACTTCCAGGGGTGATGGCCATCTCAGAGAACACGGTGACCAATGAAGGAATAACAAGCAGCAGCAGCCCACAGGCGAGATGCTGCTAAAGGCAGGGTGAGTATGTGCTTGACTAGAGATCAATATGTGCTGAAAACGTGGTGACAGTGCAATGGATTTCAGCAGAAGAAAAAGAATTGTTTGTGATAGTGAAATGATGTGCAGGACGACCTGGAAGACTTGGCAATGACCAGGACAAGAGGAAAAACACTAACATGCACTGGAAGTACCAAAAGATGTTCTGGTTAGCAGGGGTTTTTTTCCAGACATCTTTAACTCCCTACTCCACAGTCCCAAGACTTTCTAAGCATTTGCAGAGTCTCCCAGAGCAGAGATTTTGAAAGGACAAGTGGAATGGTGCTCTATCAGGATAATACTTTCAGACTTGTCACCACCCACCTCGCATACTTCTTACAGGCTCAGTTTTCCTTGGGCTTTGCTCACAGATCAGTGGAAGAGGTGGCATTTGTTTGGGAGGCTTGCAGCCCTCAATGTTACTGAAATTACTTCAGAAAGTGCAAAAAGATATGAAAGCAAAGAGAAAGCACTCACAAAAATGTCAGTACTTGATCTGGGGTTAAGAAATACTTTAGCTACATTTTCAAGTTCTACTCCTGGGTAAGAATTGAGATTTCCAAATATTTTCTGCCTGAATGCAAGAAAAGGTTTGCATCTAAATAGCAGTGCTGAGCTTTTCTACACGTTGATGCCGTTAAGTCTATTTAACCCACAGTCCTCAAGTTTCAAGGGGTAGTTCTAAGCACCAGTGTCCCACATTTCTGACTTTTATGCCCCGTAGCTCTGGCTCAGTCCGCTGGTATAGCACCAGTGAAAATTGTCGGGAGTTTCTGCAGAGCCATACCTAGAAACCAAGCGCTGGGCATAACGGTTAGCCACAGACAATTGAGCTAATTGAGCATGTTTCGTTTATCCTGTTACTTAAGAGCCAGAGACACAGAGTGTGCTGGTGAATGAAAAGAACATCTGCCTGATAACATCCATTTCGTGTGCGAGTTACAAGTTTTAGAGAGCAATTACACAGCATTTTTGTTTCAAATCCAAATCAGATGTTTAAACCATTCTGTGATTGCACAATTAGCTTGTTTTATGAGGCAACCCAAACATCATTTAACAAGATTTGAGCACCACTGTGTATTTTAAATTTATTAACAAAAATACAGAAGCCAAGCTCCCAAACGTGACAGAGAGAAGCAGTGGAAAAGACAGGGTGGAAAATGCCAGCTCTGACATTTAGTGGTGAGGGAATACAGCCTTGTTGGGCCAGCACTGCTCCCCACCTTAACGGCAGTAAAGATGCTCACAGCTCTTCTGCTTCACTCCTGAGTGATTATTAAACATGCAGCAAGTGCTGATGAAATTCTTCATCACTACAAGGCATAAAACTGTTACACCACATATACAGATACGGTAGCACAGTTTAAATAGCTTTATTGCAATCCGTTCCCCTAAATGAAGTTTGCTTTTGCACTCAGTTCTAACTCTTTGGATATTCAGAAAAATGATCCATGTTACAAACCAACCTGGGGAAAAGGCAACAGCTAGAAAGGGACGTTAGCAAGACAGGATTATTTGCTGATCTGCAGTACAGCCATGAGTTTTCTTATCCAGACTTTATCCAAATGTAAAATTAGGAAGGAGAATAAGCCAGATGCTGCCTTGGAGAGGATAGAGGCTGGGTAGACATAAACATCTTTCTGTTACTCAGGAATTAATTCTCACCAAAACATATTTCTGCCACACTGAAATTGTAATATACAGTTTCCAAAGCCACAAAACCTATTCCAAGAGTATACAGTACAAATTACACCCTGAAAAGAAAAGCTTTGATTTATCACATCTCATTTATATAACCTCCTTCTACAGTCTACAGCTAATTTAACATTTTCTAACAGAATATTTCCAGTGTTACTGCACTGAATTAAGCAATAAACCTGAGAAGTCAAGACCAACTCAACTCCTGAAGTCAGTGGTTTCCAGCAGGGCACCACAAACCAGCCTCAGTGATCATTGGCACCTCCCAGTGTTCACTCTGGGAGCCCAAACGTCTGAAACAGTTCCCTCCGAGTCACTGTGCAAAGCAAGAGGGATCCCAGCCCAACGCTTTGGCACAAGGGAAGTCATCATTTGACCATGACAGTATTACAAGAAGACAGGTGGCTATCAGGAATTAAGCACGATGTTTATGGCCCGGTCCAGGCATTAGGACTGAGTCAGGCTGATTTGTGAAGGCTCATCCCTCGAACATCAGGATGATTCTCATCAGCATGGGAGGTGCTGAGTTATTCAGACGCAGCACTTAAACTGTGTTCACAGGAATTACATTACTGTACAATTTTGCCTGAAGCTTGTCTCACAAAACCATTAGCAGCAAAAAATCACAACCCTTTTCTCTTTGATAGTTTCTTTTAAACTCTTCAGCATCACAGAAGCCAGCAGTTACCGCAGGTACTTGTGGCAAGCATGAAAAAGAACACAGTAAAGTGTCTTATCACATACCACCGCACTCATGCCCCAGTGCTCAGCTAAGAAACCACTGCAAAGCAAGGCACGTGGAAGGGAGCTCGGTGGTGCTGTGGCTTGATGGCACCCAGTGGGAGACGAGCAGGGCTGCTGTCTGAAAAACGTGGCAGAAACTGAGGCGTGCAGGCACGGGGCGTTTGGAGACCAGTGACAACCCCAAACCTCAAAGATAATTATAACTGAAAACAGTTGCTTACTACTTTGTCTGCCATTAGTACTTGTAGTGAAGAATCATTACTCTGTTCAGTTTTATGATGCAAAAAAAAAGTCTTTCATGGAAGCAGAATAACTTTATCATTCCTTCGTATTTGGGAGATTTGAGGCCCAAGGAACACAAGACTGAAAACCAACGCACTATGTCCTGCTTTTCCTTTTTTTTTTTGCCACCAAGTACACTTTTGTGGGCAGAATACTCAGACCTAATCTCCTTTCTACAAGGACTTCGAACATGTATACCATAGGAAATCATCCTGCATTAATACAAATACAGACCAGATGACTGAAAGGTCATCCAGAGCTCTAACTTGTAACACCCTGTTTTTGGGGACTTTTGGTAGAGGCTATATAAGTATACATAATTTGCAAACTCATTTCCTCCTGAGTCATCTTTTATTTACCTTTTTTCTCCTCGCTGACTTACAGAACTAGCTTTGTGACTAAACAATTTTGGTAAGCTCTGCAATCAACAGGATTAAACAGTGTGTGCTGGGTGAACTACAGACGGAATTCATTTGTCAGATCCCCAGTGCCCCAGCTCTAATCAGGGGGTAATAATAAAGCCAGCACTATTGCTAATCCAATCAGCGACTCCAGTGAAAAAATAAATTTGTAAATGCAGTTCAAAAACTAACCTTTCCCTGTGCAAAGCAAAAGGGCAATGAAAATCTGTCCTTTTTTCCTCTCTCACTCCAAAGGTCCCTAATGAACAAAAAAGGGAGAGGCAGAGCAGAGGAGTTGCATATCAAAGCCCAGTTGTCCCTTGAAATCCAACTTTAATTATTAATATATGAAATGTTCTGAGCAAAGAAAACATGTTTTAGGTCTTGCAAGCTTACACTGCAAAAGGATCTGTTACAAAGCTGTATCACTAAGAATCAACCAGGCTGCCTTCTCAAGAAATTTCTGCTATTAAATTGTTTCTCCTGTTAAATTGTTTCCTTGAATATGGAATTTTTGTACTATTTTCTGAAAAAAATGATTTCAAAACTTAGGATATCTCTTTTCCCAGCTGCTTTTGTTTTCCACCTGCGGGGCAAGGCACAGCTCAGAGCACTGACAGCCCCAGAGGAGCTGCGAGGACTGAAGAGGCCCCGGGGATTAATGGACACGTGCTGAGTGCTGGCATGGGTGCTGCCAAGAGCTTCTCCAACTCACCGCACCTTAGGTGGATACGCACAGCAGCATTTCTTTGAAGCAAGGCAGCAAAAACTAAGGAGTGTGTACAGTACCGCTCCAGCTCCCCTGTGCTCTTCCAGGAAGATTCACTGTTTTGGGAAGAGCTATGATAAATGTCTCAGGTACTAACATTATGTTTGGTCCAGTCATTTATTATACGCCTATCAGCTGCTTGAGGACTAAAGCAATTACCTCCTGGTGGGGACAGGCTCCCAAATTTTATTAGATTCTGGGCATTTCACAGCACACTGAGAAATTACTTGTCTTCTTTGTGCCATTTGCTTCAGAGACATATCGTAATGAGGGCAAAAACTAAAATAAGAAACATTTTATATGTTGGAACTTTATTGCCCTGCTCCTGCTGAAAGAAGCGCCGCAGTGAACGGGCACTGGGGACCTCACCTACCTTCGCCCACATGCTCCTCAGCCTGAGCTCTTGAGCTGCTTGCCATGCCTAAGATCTTTGGAAATTTCAGATGTAAAACATCATCACTGTGGCTTTTGTACAGTCAAAAAGAAAACCTGGTTAATAGCAGTCTCTCATGAGGGGTACTTCTCTTGAAGCTGCTCCTTTTTTTACGGCCACACCATTCCCAACTTTCTTCCTCTGGCTGGTATTATTTCAAGGTAAAACAACCCCTCTTAGGTAAGCTCAAAAGAAGTCTGGCCAAATTTGAGAGACGTATATAATGATATTTGTCACTATTATCAGGCTTGGTTTTCTTCCCCATCAGGCACCCTATCATTTCAACTCTTCCAAAAAGCTGAAATGTCTGCCTTCCTTTTCAGCTTTACCTTCCAGTTGTTGTTTTATGGGGGTTTAACTCAGCAGGGTTCCAGAGATATGTGATTTCCCTCTGTCTCTCCATCAATTTTTAAAATGACAGACTCCAAGAGTGTGGCCAAGAATGGACAACTCTTTAAAAATTCATCATTTAAGCCTTAATAAAACCTCCCCAAAACCAACATAGCTGCAGGAATTTTAAAAATACATGTCAGAAGTAACATGGGCTAGGAGCAAACCCACATATCACTACAACATCAGATGCTCTGAGACCATCACAGGTACCATGTTTTAAAGAAGTGCAGTAGAGATTTTTAACGATTACTAAGTCCAATGAAATGTTACTATGAGTTTACCTTAATTTCGAGATGGTACCTGCAGTGCCTTCTGCAGTTTGTTTTTGTGTTTGTTTTTTTGTGTGTGTGTGTGTGTGTGGTTTTTTTTTAATTATTCTTAGATGCTACCTTCTCACCTGCCTCAATCTGTTCATTTAGCTGGACAGGTTGTTCTAGAGAGCTCCTAAGCAGCTGCCATAAAGTAACCACTGCTAATATTTTAATTATAGCAATATCATCATTAACTTGTGCTCTCTCAATCTGTTTCCTCCACCTGTTATTGTTAATTTTATGTTTGCCTTCTGATAATACATGGAAAAGAAGTTATCTTTTATGGTATGTAGTTGTACATTGCTCAGCAAAACTGGGGCCCAAGCATTGACTGGGGGCCTTTACATGCTCCTATAAAAGGAAAATAAAGCTTTTTTGTTTTTTAAATAAATAAATAGAGTTCTTTGTTTTCTCTATTGCTACTTGCATGTGATGTAACAGCTGAGGTGCCCTGGCCTGAAGGTTAATGCATTTTCATAATGAGAGAAGCAAAGAAATTGCTACAGGTAAGAAGTCCATAAACACTTCCTAAAGCCCACAGTAACTGATGAAAAGCCAGATAAACACCAAATATAAAACATTATTCAGGATGTCAACTGCCTGGCAGGTAGGCACAGTGTTTGAAAGGAGCTGTTTTGTGCTGTTGGCTTAATGAAGCAACTTTCAGTAGCTGATAAAAGAAAAAATCTCTTCGTTCCCTCTTATCACTGCCGCCTGTTGATTACTGTGAAGTGGGCGCCCTTTTGGTCTTCCCAGTCACAGCAGGAAGCAAGCAGCATCTGAGTAACACACACAAACCAGCAAGCCATGGGTTGATCAACAGTCTTTGGGCTTTGGATCAGCTCTAACAAAGGTGTGTTGCTCTAGGAATGGTGACAGACTGCCTAAAGCTAAAAAAACGTTGTTTGTTACACCCAGCAAGCCCAGCACAAGTCCAGGACACCTTTCCAGTGAGCCCACTCATAAGAACAGGGAACATCAAGAAAAGTTTCTGAAATTCTCTCTAGACAACAAAATTACTTCCAATTTTCCCCAGACAACAAAATGACTTCAATTAATCTTTACGCTGATAGACTGTTTCAGGGCATGTTTGTAAATGGCCTTGGGAACAACAATTAAGCACTCAACTTGATGAACGGCAGCACGTGTTTGAAACCAGTCATTAAAAGTAAGGGCAGAGTTACCTGCCTCATTGTTTAACAAGATCTATTAGAATAAAAACATGAAATAGTAACCCTGGAGGAGAAATCACTCTTCAAGAAATATTAGATGGCTACAGTTGGTTTCCCCCCAGAGTTTCTTTCCTGGCTCTGAATTTCTTCAGGAGGAAGGAGAAGGCATCTCATTATTGTTCTCACGCTGTTAAAAAGAACAATGCTTGTGCTTATTTAGCCTAAGAGAAGACATTTCAAGGAAGCGGGCGACCTCTGTATCCTTCTTGGATATAAAGATTCAGGAAATAAGTATCTAGGTCTTTGTTTCTTGGAAATACCCAATTAAAACAGAGGGGATCATGTCAATGGATGTAAATAGCTGACAGGAGGATGCATGGACAGAGCCAGGCGCTTCTCAGTGGTGCTCAGCGACAGGAGACGAAGCAATGGGCACAACCACAGGCGATTCCATCTAAACCTCAGGAGACTGCTCCTTACTGATGGCCAACTGAGCGATGGGACAGGATCCCCAGAGAGGTCATTCATAAATATTCCTGTATAGAAACTACAAATTCATTAGCGCACAAGTTCTCTAAGACTTTTCAAGCCTCAAGACCTTCCAAGCCTCTAGAAAAGAACCAGGATGCTTCTGTTTTGCAAGAGGTTGGCTAAAATAGACAAAAATATTTTAACCTCCCAACAGCCAATTGCTTTATCAATAGGCTACAGTACACACTAAATAAATATGTCTGAAGATATAGCTCATACTTATTAAACTCCATGAAAGCTTTTATTTATTTTCTCTATGCATCCTGCACAAACTGGAACATAGGAGCTAAAAAATAGCCAGAGATTGGGCAAATTAGTTTATTTATATCCATTTCACCAAGTCCCTCTATGTCTACAGTCTCAGAACACCAACGTGCCTCGGTTTCTCCAATTTATTACAAAGTTTATATAATCCAAATTTGCTCTGTGCTTAGAGATCAGGTGCTAGGGAGGTGCCATTTAAGAAAGGTTACTGTGCTGATGCCTACAACTCACCACCAAGAGAGAAAAGACAAAAGCAATTTGGCAGTCGGCCCTGCAATCTCAGCGCCTCTGCAGAGTTTGTATTAACTGAGGAGCTGCAACAGATTAAACTACAAACTGTGCTTTCCTCATACTGGAGCTTTAGTGGGAAAAGGAAAACACCCCTGAAGCTCTAACCCTGTGTAAGTATGAAAGGTTAACAGGCAAAAATCAGGTCATGTAACAAGAGGATGAATGAAGGTAAAAAAAAAACCTTCCTGGCCAAAAGTGGTTATCTGCTGCAGAAACAGAAAACAGGCAAAGACAACACCATTTATCCACAGACAGTCGAGTTTCTGGTGGCTGTTCAATGTGAAGCCTTGTGCTTGTTCAGCATAATGCTTTTTCTTATACTTGGTTCCCTTAGACCTCAGTGATCTTTCCTGTATTCAGTTGCTCAGCTCTATTTCTCACCATGCTGTGCACTACAATAGCAACTATTCAGGATTTAGAGGTGATGAAGCTCCTTATCTTGAATTTTAAGGACAGCTTAGGCTAACCTCACTCAGAGGGAACACTATTTTATACAAAGTGTATGTGCCAAAGCCACTGAGAACACCAGCGGTGCAGTGTATGGCACAACAGGAACAGGAACATCACAATGTGATCAACATGCGAGCTGCCTGCATGAAATGCCAAGAAAAGTATTCCAAAGCAATACAAAATGTTTGTGATGCTGGAGGTCCCTGCCTCTTACTAACATTAACCTAGGAAAACCTGTACAGGTATCGGAACAATAGGACAAGCTGCATTTGTAGAAATCTGATGAAATCAACTATTCCTACATTTCTCTCAGCCTGGATTGAAAGCTCCTGTAATATCCCGACCAAGCCCAAGGAGGAGGGCAGATCGTTCTTGCTTTGGAGTAGATTCAGATGCCAAACCCCAGGGGTTACCCTGACTCCAGAGCTCCTCGTCTTCCAAACTTCCCTTCATTGGCAAGAATTACAAAAAGTAAATCAACCCCTATAGAATGAAAAGAAAATGCAAACAATGTCATTTCCCAGAAAGCAAACTCGCAGGACCCCATCTGCCATATATCAGAAAGCTGAGAAGGAGCAGAGTGAGTGTCCCTGAGCACACCCAGACCCGAAGCTTTAACCTCAGACAAGGGGCTGCCAGCCCCAGCACGGCCAGCCAGCAGCACGTCCTGCCAGCTGCATCCCAAATGAGCTGCCAAACAGCTCACACTGACTACTCTGTGCCCATCCGATGGCTGCAGGTGAAGGAGTCACCGAAATTTTGCAGTAAAGTTTGCTTGTTCGTATTTTGCTCAAGTCTGTCTACAAATTGTGTCTTCATCGCTCATCATCGAATCAAAGGCTACTGTTGCTTATCGTGTTGAGGATGAATTTCAAAAGACTCTGCAGCTGCAGTGTACCCTACTAGCCCTATAAATCCCTCCTGCTCACTCCCAGATGCTCCTCTGCTGACAGCACCCAAGGCACATAACTAACCCCATGCAGCAAACAAAGCGAAGGTGTCGGCAAGCCAGGGCGAGCTAGGACTGGCCCAGGACTCCCAGCAAACCAAAACGGTGTCAAGTGCTCTGAAGGCTACATTTTAAACAAATAAAATCAAGTAGAAACTTTGGTCTCCTTCCACTGCTTTTTGGTTTGGGACTTCAGAAATCACCTTAATTAAAATTAGTACATAAATGACTTTTTTTTTTTTTTTTTTTTTTTTTTTTTCACGACCGATCTCATGGACACAGCACAGCTTGTGTGCATCGGCTCCAGAGAAAAACTGTTCTTCTGGAGGGGGGAGAGAAAGGAGGGGAAGGCTTTCTGCCTGCTGTTGAGGCTTAGCCATGAAAAGACTGTTCCCATAGCCTAATGCAATGTCTAAATCTAACTGGTGTTTTAAGAACCACGTTGTTTAGGTCACATTAAGTGAGTAACTCCAGCTGATCAGCTGAAAGCTGCTTGCCTTGATAGAGCATGGAGATAGGAAATACTGTTGTGGAACTACAGCCAAAAGAAAAACACTTAAGAAAAAAAATGTAGACTTAGTTACAGGAGAAGTCTCTATTCTCTTCCAATCCACATTCAGTTCTAACCCAATTTCGTTTAAATTCCAGTCTGAATGACTATGTGGGGAATAGAAACGCTGCCTACAATAGGGTTTGCTCTGTCACTTATAGTTCTCCGTATACTCTTAGTAGGAGTGCAGGCAACTTCATATTCACATATTTTCTATTTCCCCAGAAGTATCATTTACTTAATAACACATCTCATGGCTTCTCAGAAGAAAACACATGCCGGTAATTTGAGCCACCACGTTGTATTTCTTTATCTGAAATCAGCAATGCTGAGAAGTAATATTAGACACCAAAGAAAAGCACAAAAAGATACAACCTGCTTTTATCTTAATCAGCCTACCTAAACCATTACAAATATTATGGTATCATCTAGAGATCTCAGCTGTAGCAGCCCGTACAAAAGCAATCAAGGTGTGCCCACATGGCACGGCAAATTGCCGTTTCCAGCACCTCCCACGAGCTCCCGTTAGCTCAGGCACCAGACGCAGCGTGGCGAAATTAGCAGCAAAACCAGCAACAGGTAGTCTGGGGGAAAACCCAAGCCAACAGCTGAACTCACATAGCAGGGAGAAACTGTCCCCATTCTGCGTTAGTTCAAATGAAAGGGGAAAAGAAATGGTAGGAGGTGAAAAGCAGCAATCCACCAAAGCAAAAATGAACCCACCAACGCAGGCTGTGCAAAACAATCCTACAGCAAAGCCAACGCACAGCCAGGTCTCCTGAGTCTCCTTGCTTGCCCTATATATTCCTATATCACTCCCTTAACATATGGTGAACTTCTGCAGGAATACTAATGAGTTACAAAAATGATCATTCCTGGAGCTAACATATTTCTGCACTTTTTGCAAAAGGGGCTTTGTGCAATTACCTTCTGTTGGACAGCAAAAAGATCATAACCTTCTTCACAGCCACAGCTTACCATTAAAGGCATTCCACAGATGTTGCTTTCAGATGAAAAAGTGCTTTCTAAAATGCCCACTTTCTTTTCTCTTCCAAAACGTGAGAGCTTTTGGCTTGCAGGATTTCAGTCCTTGGCTGATCCAGCAGCCAGCAAAGCCCCTCTTGGACCTGCCCCTATCTGCCTCCTCCTCAGTAATACTTGGAAGCTTTCCTGTGGACACAGCCCTTTTTGGTAGGATCTGTCCACGAGACAGAAGGCTCTGCTGTTTTCACAGCAAATACGATCCATTACATGTCACCAAAGGCCACTGATATTCGGTGCTGCGTAAACAGAAGGATGCTTTCCTGCACAGAGGGTGCAGACTCACTGGCTCTTTATGGATAGAAAAGACAAATAGGCTCACCAAATACAGATGCTACCCTACAGTAACCAGGCATTAGTATAGCGAAATAAGGACAAAACAATACCAAGCAGCGGCCTACACAGCTTTTACCTGTCATAAATAAGGTACGAAGGCCTTTGATGTGTAAAATATACAAGAAACACTCTTGAAGACTTGAATTCACTTAAAATGGATTTTGTTTAGAGTCACTTTCAACTCCTACTGCTTTCTTACAAGCCTCAGGTCTTCGTTTTTAAACAACGAACCCTTTGTATTCTGTCATACGCTCGCAGTAGTAAAAGCCAGATGTGAGCTGCAAAGTCTCATTAAAAGCATCATTGCAAAGAGGTGAGGGAAGCTTAGAAGTCTTATGGCCAAGCAGGGAGGTCTGAGATTTCAGTCATTTCTTGGTACAGAAATACGTTTTCGGAGAATAAAGCTGTCTAATGTGAAACAGCCTCTGAGCCTTTAAATGCATATAGTGCTGAGAGCACCACTGTTTGTAACACAGCAAGAAGAAACACTTAAAGATAACCAGCATTTGTTAGGTTTACTTTATCCTACACATGCTGAAAATAACTATGATTCCTAGGCAAATCAGTCCTCTGCTCCCAATACCAGTTCCACCCATAAACGGCTTCAGCTCAGATTTCAGCTCATAGCTCAGCACACTGAAAACAACCTCAATTTACACAAATTGCCTTCCTTGTTAGAAGGCTGAAGTGGGAACAAACAGCTCTCTGCTTGGAAGGATTTCCACCAGCAACAGCGTGATTGAGGCACGTTGGTGGTCCAGTGACTTGGGAGCCTGCTTCCCTACCCCTGTTTTGGGACAAACGGAAGGATCCAGAGCTGATGTTTCACATGGTTTCAGTTCTCCTTTCATGCAAATCCCGCTTACAAAGACTGAAAAATAAGACATGGACCGAGCAGAGTCAGGGAGCCTTGTGAGCATCTTCATGGAGCCAATGCTCAACTGACAAGACAAGATGTAGTGAGAATAAAAATGTATGCAAACAAAACTAACATTGTACATTCAGAATCGGGTTAGATAAGTACCCAATCCAACTTTGCACCTTGTAGCAATCAAGTTATTTCAGTAAATTAGTATGATCCTCTCCTAGAGGATACACGAAATCTAGCTGCACCTTTGCTTAGCTAATATTTGTTTTATTTGAAATAAAACTACATCTGCCAATTTCCCTTGGTCTGAAGCAAAAAGAAGACATTGCGCTACGGAGAAATCAGGCAGATTTAGTCATCCACATTTATCTCCACTTTTAGAAATGATATAAATGATTTTAATCCAGAAAAACTGTATTATTAATGTGTGCTTGCAGGCATTGCGTTGAGCTTTCAAGTTCGGAGAACGGTACGAGTAATCAGACTGCAAGTGCCAGACAGCGAAAATGGGAGTTGCAAGGTCTATGATTAAACATTAAGATAAGGGGAGAAAAAAAGTTTAATTTTCACATCTGTAAGCTCATTTTTCTTCAATAACAAGTATTAAATTCACCAGCCTTCTCAACAACACTCTTTGACTCTCCACGTATTAGTCCTGGTAACAATGAATGAAAGAGATGACGTCCAAAAATTCTTTGTGACAAACTGAAAAAGATAGTGATGAATGAAATACTTCCATCTGGCAAGCGAACTGCCAAAAAAATATCAGAACCACTGTCGCTGCTAGCAGTAGCAGCCAGTCAGAGGTTTCTATTCAACCTTTAGTTTTGTTCCAGCTATCTGTAGTACTTAACATTTTCTTTCACTTTGTAGTCAGCCGCTTGAAAAGGAAAATAATTCAGTGTTCTCTGTGCAGACAAAGAACAAAATTATCTTGTTTTAGCAAATGTATTTTTTTCCCTTAAAAATGAGTCTCTCCTAAATTTCACATACAAAAAGTGTCCTGAAACTACCACGATCAGAAGTGACAGAGGGAAAAAATGATTGGAATTTAAACAGTGATTCAAATGCAAAAAATAAATAAATAAATAAATAATAATAATAATAATAAAGACATACACAATTTTTAAAATGAAGAACTTCGCTTTTTTCTTTTTTAGTGAGACATCACCTAGATTTTTTTTTGGAAAAAAAAATTCCTGGCAGATATGGAATGACATTGCATCCTTGTTGGTTGTTATTACAAGTTCAACATACAAAATCTATGAATAAACATAAAAACACCCCCCAGTTTACAGCATGATACATCTTCCAGTTTGACAATGTTCACATAATCGCATAATATTGCAATAGCTGGGTAGGAAATACAGCTGAAATGCATCCCTGACCCAAATGAGTGGCCAAATTCCTCCTCTGAGACTACCTACTCAGCACAGAGTATTTCTGAAGCACCTGATAAAAGAGAGACATCTTCGGGTATGGAGAACACAGCAACAAATTTGCCTAACAAAGGCAAATTTTCTCCAGATAGCACATGAAAAGGGAAAGCTAATTTTGCAGGGTTGATGATCAGAGGGCAGAATACCAAAACACTGAGCTATTATTGTCACCCAGGCCAGAATCATACTTAACTGTGAAAAGGTACATTTGTTTCTGAATAAACACAAGTGGTAGACATGCAATCAAAGCTTACAATTAACAGCCAATTATATCTACCAACTACTCAAGGCACAGTTATTGGAGCACACAATTATTATCAATTCAAACAAAAGTTCCTGTAGAAAAAAAACACAACTACATTTCAGAGGGAGGGAACAAGCAAATGAGTTTGGCACTTTCTATTGCCAAGCAATAGCAATTAAAAGCAATTATAAACAGAGAATTTGCTTTCCAATATAATCATATTCATTCCAATCTGTATGCATGCTGTATAAGAGGATCGGGCAAGAGAAATGGTCAGAGAGCTGCACAGGTCAATTCAATTTATTTGGAAGTCTCAGTGGACATCCAATATAGAGAAACAATATGGAGGGGGGATGTGTCAGCCACACAGGTCTGAAGCTAAATATACTTGAGCTTTAGGATACAAAAATTAAATGATTAAGCACAGAAGACAAATAGGTTTGATCACTGTCAGGCATTTTGATTAATTTTTCTCAATCTGAAAAGGTGGGTTAGATGAAGATCAAAAAATGGTTAGCAACTAGAAACATTAAATATTAAAGGAGAAATAAAACGTGAGGACCGACCCTTCTGCAGGTAAAAAAAGGGTACAAACACTTGGCAGTGAAAAAGACTCTAGATTAAGACCTAAGCCCCTGGGGTAGCTTTTCCAGTTAAATGAATAGCTGGAGATTTGGCTTACCGCTAGTTTCATCTGTATTTTTCTAATTCTCAAATGGCTTTACTCGAAATGGGAGCTAGTTTGCTGCGTATTCTTATTTAGATTTACAATTCCAAATCTGCTTCTCCATGGGAACTGGTATTCCATCTCCTCCAGCCCAATTATTCCATAGGCTCTGAGGTATGTCCTTTTGAACAGATAAGCTAATTAACAAATTGTTTTGAACTTTTTAATGAGATAGTCTCCAGCTCCTTTAAGGATTAATTTCAGCGGGGAAAACAGGGTTACCACATTTTCTGTTTGTGTGTCATTCACAGTTAGAAAGTTTCTGCTACGTTTCAACCAGGTACCAACCACATCAGCATCCAGCAAAGTGCTTATCCACACATCGTCTTCTTCAGCACGGGTCTGGCTACAGCTCCCAGCTGCCAGATCTGGTCTGCCTTCCAGCCTCACCGAACAGAAGCATTCATCTGGATAGCTTAACCTCTTTCTGAGGCACACATCATTTTTACATGTTGACTATTTTAAGGAGATTTTATCACGCTTTTTATTTTTTTTGAGCCTGAGTGTTGCAATTTCCCCTGTTATATCCGTACAAGCTTGTGAACGTAGCAGTCCAGATAAGTGGTATTTGCAGCCAAATCTCAGTGCTGTTTCTCCTGCAGACTCATCCCTCTCTGAGATATCAAGCATATATTTTCTTGCCTTACCTTACTTCCAAAGTCCCCAGTAGCTCCGTCCCATCAATCAAGATGTCAGACTTCATTACCCACATGATAAAAATAAAAGCAAGTGTCTCTTTCTGCATATTGTCTCATGTTGTTCCTCACCTTGTGGGACCAGGCAGGGACACAGCTCTCCCTGAACAAAACTAAATCACTGTCTGCTTTCAAATATCTAACAACTTTGTTACTGGAATGCCTGACAATTAGTCCATGGATATAACAAAAACACAACATAAAAGAAATAAGTAGTGTAAAATCTTATAGTTTTTCTACCTCCCTGTTAGTGTCCATTGTCTTTTACATTTACGGTGTAATTCCTGGGTGGGGATGAGAAAAAGTCCTTTTTTACTTTCACAATTTCAAGGACCTCTTCCATAACTAAACTCCACAGTAACAGTGTTAAAAAGAAATACTTTCAAAAAAGAGTAATATACTTCTTACTCCTATAAGTTAAACAGTCAAGAAGAAACACATCCACTGTATCGTATCTGTAATTTCAATAGAATTAAGCAATCCCTGCATTTTTGGCACTCTTTTTCCTCATATCACCAACACTTGTCTCTCCCTTCTCCTGTCCTCCTATTACATGTTGATACATTAAGCACTGTGTTTTCCATTCAGCCACCTCCATCCTCTCCAATATCACATTCTGATGAAAGAAGTATGCTTGCTTATACAAATAAAACATGGGTTTATAACTTACCAATATTTTCTACTCTTCTAATGTTACTAACTAAGGAACATACAGCCTGTGTCGGGCAGGTAGCATGCATTGATCTCACTGCCAGGAAGAGTAAGAATTTCTTGTTGGGCGCATCTGGTCAAAGCACACCAGAGGTCTTGATATTATAACTTGTGCTCATACTATTTGCAAAAGCATGAGCAAAAATAAATATTCATTTGATTTCCCAGAACCTGTTTGTCTGGTAGGAAACATCTGCTTCTGTTCATTGCCTCCTATATACCCTGAAGTTCATGAATCCAGGAGCAATCACACATGCTTTGTCTACAGTGGTCTTTGCACTAATCCAAAGCAGAAGATGAAATGAAGAATGCTAAAATGAGCTTTAACATTTCGTTAAATTCTTTCATTATGCAGTTGATGGCAAACTATCAGTACACTTTTGATTCCCGTGAGTTACTTTCTCAACAGCCTCCTGAGGGCATGACAAAAGAAAGTCAATGGTTGAAAATTACACTGTAAGAGACAGCTGGGACAGCATTTTTATACTCAGTAACAATGGAAATGGAAGTGGATTGACTTGGGCTCTGCATCCCGTAATGGTTTCAGTAAGAAACCTGAGTGAATGTAAGAGAAGAATTAGCTGAGCTCCTCTCAACTTCTTCACTCAGCAAAGCCTGTATATTTCTGTCCTCTGAAAGTGTACATTGAGTCATTTAAAGAGCAGCAGATGTAGCTGGCACCGAGCAACAGATTTTCACAAAGCAGAGTTATAAAAATCCGGTGTTCTGGACAGCACACGGTTACTCATCACAGCCAGGGGTAGCAGAAATAAGGACTGCGTGAACCATCGAAGCTGCTCTCCAGGAGCACACTGGACCATTCTACGTAAGCCATGGTAATAACATTACCATACAGTGTCTTTTCGATTAACTGCCTTATCTGCTCTGGTGATGTTGTGCTTGGTGTAGTTCAACATAGCAGTCCTACAGAAGGTAAAGTGATTTCATTAGCTCCCAGTTTGTCCGTTAACAAGACACGGTAAATCTTTAAGTACACGTTGATCAAACCTCTAATAGACTCTTCCAAATATTACATTTTCAGCAAGGAAATTCTTACCATTATTGGGGAAAACTATGTATTTGCAATAAACTATATTATCTCTAAAGGTTAAATTGGAAGAGTAAATTCACCTGAAAGTCGGCATAGGAGGAGTACTGGGCCAATTTTTATTATAGCTCTAAATCATGTTCTTTTGTTAATGGTAACCAGTGAACAGATGTAGCATTATCAGATAAAAGCACAAACAGAAAGAGGCTGCAATGTACAAAAGTCTTTCAGCACTTTGCTTAATGATATTTATTTTCCTTGAAATTTCTGGGTGCTTACAGATGCAATGCTAGCATGCAGGAAATTGTTTTCTGGATTTATTTATTTTATAAGGATGCCAACCACTAAGGTACCACCTTTGAAGACCCATAAAAACATAAGAAAGCAAAATTAACAGAGTTTCTAAACATTTTCTCATAGCTATCCTTTCTCATTCAGGGTACCTACATAACATTTGTCAAATGTTTCATTACAAAATAAGCTCAGTTTTACTTCAGAAACTGAGGAGTGGGTAAATTAAGTGACAATCTGAAGAAGAAGCTGATAGTAACAAAAGCAATTAAGAGCTCTTTTTATAATTCCATGAAATACCTCAAAAAAGCATCGTTAATGATTTTTTTTTTTCAGAAGCAACCTTTGAAGCTTTGTTCTAAGTGGTGAGCAATACACAAACTAAAAATAAAAAAATAAGTGGGTATAAAACCTGAAATATCTTCAACCATTTTCTAGTCTCCAGATAAAAGAGAGCAAGAGAAAACTTTACAAGAACAGTTCAAAATACAAACATTTTAAAGTTTTGAAGAATAGAATAGTTTACAACATGGTAGAAATAATCACTACTTCCAGCAAGTTATGCACTGGACAAATTTTAGAGCCATCACTGGTGTTTTTTTTCATGCAACATTTCTGCTGAAATCTGCCTGAAAAGTCACTTATTTTACCCAGGAAATTCATTGTAAAAATGATCTTCTCTTTGAAATCCAGGAACCTCCATTCCTGGAAGAAAGGCTATTAGGGAGAACTTAGATTTCACATCTACTAAAGATTCCTCAAGTTGGTATAGAAATGTAAATGCAGGAAAGCAGTATCTGTACACGCGAGTCTTATTCATGTACGTTCAGAGGCACTGGCTGCTGAGGTTACCTAATGGTGCTGTATTACCTCTTTCCTAGAGCATTACAAAACCAGGGATTCACAGAAAAAGAAAGAGAAAAGAAATACCTCTTATATGCTTTTTCTTGCACTGGCACATGCAAAGTAGTATTTACTACATTCTGATTTTGAAGCAGTAAAAAGAGTTCTTTAAAACAGATAAGGATCACATTCAGAGAAAAAAAAATATTGTTGCATTAATTACATCAAGTACAACTTCTTTCCTGTTGATTTCGTTATTATTTTATATATCTATACTCTGGTTTTGCCACCCACCTCTGTACAGAGTTAGTGCTGGAAGCGCCTTTCACCAGCTAGCCAGTTACAAACACTGGTGAATGCTCAGGGTGAATATTCACTGATGAAGGTGCCTGACGTCTATTGGAAGCAAAATATAAAGGAGTTGAGATAACAACCTGAAAGCCATGGAAAAGTACCTGCCTTTTCCATCTGTGGAAAAATGTTCCTGGTCAGAAATTTTCAAAAGACACAAGAACTAGTAAGAAAGGTTGATCACCCAAAATAAACGGAGTTTGTTGTTAGAACATGCAAGGTAGAGCGTTTCAACAAGATACGAGTGAGAAGAGATGGAAAGCCAAGCAAGAAGAGAAAAGATAGAAAAGGGAAGGGAAGGGAAGGGAAGGGAAGGGAAGGGAAGGGAAGGGAAGGGAAGGGAAGGGAAGGGAAGGGAAGGGAAGGGAAGGGAAGGGAAGGGAAGGGAAGGGAAGGGAAGGGAAGGGAAGGGAAGGGAAGGGAAGGGAAGGGAAGGGAAGGGAAGGGAAGGGAAGGGAAGGGAAGGGAAGGGAAGGGAAGGGAAGGGAAGGGAAGGGAAGGGAAGGGAAGGGAAGGGAAGGGAAGGGAAGGGAAGGGAAGGGAAGGGAAGGGAAGGGAAGGGAAGGGAAGGGAAGGGAAGGGAAAAGTTTTTTTGTTTGTTTTTTAATTAAAAGATTTCAGAAGGAAACTTCAGGTTCACTACAGTCAATGAAAGCTTTTCCGTCAACTTGAGGGGAGCCCAGAATTCACCTCCAGACAGCTCTGAAGTACAACCAGCTACTACATCACTTCTTTTTTTTTCATTTTTTACTTCTCTGTAAAGCAGAGAAATGGTGAAATGAAAAATCTTTGAATCTGGCAAATCCCAGAGCAGCAGTTGAATATAAATGAGGAGATAAATGATGAAAAGTGTGTTAAAGCAATTTTTCAATATGTTGGAACAAAACAAAAGGTTGTAATCTCACTCCCCAGCCCTAGCGTTATTTTGGGAAACTGGAACGAGAAAAATCATGATTTGTTTTGGGGAGGTGCCTCGCTGAATGACTAAACAGTCTCCATGGGTTTGATAAGCAACTCTTACGGCATGGCTGGAGAAGCATGTACGTGTGTTGCATAGCACACAAACAACTATATTTCCACACACACTTTGGCCTCTTAATTTCAGCTATGATTGCATGTGTTGTGTCTGTGGTAGTTTAACAGATGGGATTTCTGCCAGCCTTTGACTAGGCCACTATGAAATGTTTCTGCACCTTCTTGGCCTTTACTCTAGACCAATACAGACAGTACAGCTGCATTGCCATAGTCATCTGCTGGCCAAAGCACTTTCAGACATTCAAAAACTTTTTTTTTTTTTTTTTTTTTTTGCTGATACAGAGTATGCTGGGTCCACTTATGTACAATACTGGTCCTTGTATAAAAATGCAAGAACATTGCACACCTACCCAATTAAAGAATTTGGTTTTATTTGCAATTTATCAAAAGTGTTCAATTATATCAGGAAAAAAGGGGTGACTGAATTTTACAATAAAGAAACAAATACGTTTGATTTAAAAAGGAAAACGGTACCTTTTCTTTTTAAGACTTCACGTATTCCACTTATCTCTTTTTCACTATTCAGATGTGAGGACTACGTTTTGCTCATCATTTGTTTGACCCTTAACACAAGCCTCCTGATCCACGTCACAGTGCCTAAAAGCTCCAGTTCAACGCTAAGAAACTTCATTCTCCGTTTCTAGCTCTAAAAGATTATAAAAAGACTATTTTTTTTTTCACAAAACTGCTATTACGAGAGACTCACATATGCAGCAACTCCACAGCTCAATACATGAGCTGTGTATGATTTCTGTGCATGTATCATTTATATGATTAAATCAGTAATAGCACATATGTCTAGAACTGGCAGGCTTCACTTTGGGAAGACATATTAAAAAAATTAAATGCCTTATTTCGTTATGCTATTCAGAGGGTGTTCTTGCCTCTTCTCTTTGCCAAACAGTCTGAAATCTAGATTAATCTCATAAATCATTTCCTGCAGTAAACACCTGAACCATGGACCAGAAAGGAAATTCATCACCAGCTCTTCCCACCTATTGTAGCATTCTCCAATTCTCTAATGAAAAGCTCTCAGGCTGAGAACAGCCTTTTCTTTTCTTTAATGGCTATAGTTTAATAAAGCAGATATAATCCAGAAAGGCTTTAAAAGTTGATACCTACTGGATAAGATCCATGTATATTTCAGTTTTGTCCAGTAAGAAAAAAAAAAAATGCTTTCACTCTTATATGACAAAATTTACGATGAACCAGTCCTGCAAACGATTCCTCAGCAGAGCCTTACAGAGACTTGACAGCGCGCCCATAATAAATATCGCACTCATCCCCACAGATGACTGATGAGCATAAAAGGCTGCTATCCCTGGGTGTCTTACTGAACTTTATTTAAACTCCTTGCAGCTCCATAATTGCTCTGGAAATCTTAGGGAATTTCTCTCATTTTCCTTCCAGACCCTTATCAATACGCTTACGACAGCAATGAGGCTCTCACTGCTGCTTTAGCCGAGCAGGGACTTTGGGAACACAGGTCTGCCAAAGCCCTAGACCAAACGGCACTGGACCTGTTTAACCAGCAACAGAATTAGTGAGAGGTTTATCACACATACAGGAGGTACTTGGGCATAAAACCAGGCAGGTTCTTTCACTTGTTCCATGCAGTACAGGCCAGGTACTTGGCAATTGCTCCCCAGCAGGAAAAAGCTCCTCCTCTTAAACAATTCTTGCCCCCAAAGCTTTTACAAATTGGTTTTCCTACTCTCCAGTTCTCCCTTCGATTATGTGAAATGATTTCAGACTGGCGTCAGTAAAGTTGCTCCTGATTTACAATGATGGAAATGGAGGACAAATGTAGCAGCAAAGTTCACCTAAAGTTAACTGGCTGAACTTGCAGGCAGGGACTACTCCTCCGTTAGGCTGCTGCAGAAAAGATGGAATTAAGAACAAAATGTTCCTCGGGACTGTGGAGCACAACATCGAGCCTGAAGGACACCAGAAGGGGGACAGCAGCAAGTGTTCAGCTCCAGGACTGATGGAGTCAATTCCCACAGCGATCATCCCCAAAACTAAATACAAAACGGGCTGCCAGAGGATAGAGATTAATGCACATGTTATAGATGCTATCCTGCCCCTGTGGCATTCTCTTTCCCTACTTTTGCAGTCCTTATTGCCAGGTTCTTAAGGTTTCCATAAGTATTTGTAAGCCTGGGGAAGAGAAGGCAGCCTGCAGGGTAAAGGGGTTGATAACTCAAATATTTGACTACGTTGTACAGGAAAGGGAGCCTTTAACCCCTGGGCCTGAGAGACTCGAGCTCCAGATGTCACAACAGAAACTGCTTTTCTTTGTTTGACAGTACAGCATGCACAATAAATTTAGCAGCTGTGGCAGAAGGACAATAGAGACAAGACGGTCTTCCTTCTGCATTACCTTTTCTTGTACCTCCTCTTGTAATTCACAGCAGCCTTAAAACCTCTGCTGCCTCCCCCAGAGCCTCCCCCGTCTGCTGCCACTCCAGGGCTAGTCCCTGGAAAAGTGGTTAAAATTATACTCCAAACTTCACACGCCACATCGAGGCTAAGTGTTTGAAATTCTTACTAAAATGAAACAGATGTTGGAATGCAGCAAGGAACTGAGAGTTGCGTCACAGCACAGAAACTATGCTAGAGAATCATTAAAGAGTGTTTGGAAAACAATATTTCTAGAATTATGCGAATTTTCTATAAGATGAACTTTTAGCTGTTAATATAGAATAGGGCTGAAAGTTCACTTTCATTCCCATTGACTGCAACACACGTTTCCCCAGGAACTGGGTGATGAGAGAAGAGACGACTTCTTTCAGTGCCAGACATGTGCACGGGTCTGACGCTGAAGAGAGAGTTACACAATAGTCCTGACAGCCAAAAGCATGGTCCAGAAACCCATCCTTCAAGTGCAGCTAGTCATAATACCAGTACTTTGCAAGTAAATCAAAAGCAAATCAAGATGGCCACAGCATTACATAAGTCATTGGGTAATGATTTTGCTGAGGACACAATTTACTAGTGCTTGGAAGAGCCTGTTCTTCCCTCACTACACTTTGACTTCAAATACAAATGGAGTTTAGAGTTTAAAGGAAGCACTGGCTTTTAAATATATACAAAAAAAAAAAAAAAAAAAGTGATGCTATAGTTCAAATCCTGGTAACCTTGGAAACAGCCTCCTCAGATATGTCTGTGTCAATTAAAGTAATTGGGACACTCCAGCTAATGGTGCCGAGATTTCAATGTCCAGGCTAGTGCTGAAACGTTAGTCCTGGTGGACTCCCAGCTGAGAGACAGCTCCAGAAAAACAACAAAAAAAGATTCTCTTTGAAATGTTGCAAGGTTGGTTTTTTTTGTTTGTTTGGTTTGGTTTGTTTGTTTGTTTTTTGGTAAGCACTTGTCAGAAGGATAGCTGGAAAGAGGCTGGTTTTAAGGACTTTCCTCAGACATATTCAGGATGCTCAGGGACTATTTACAAATAAACTCTGAGTTTAAACTACATATATGTAAATAAAGTTCCCTAAGCAAAGCAGAGGAACACCATTCTTTAGCTTTAAGATCTTTAAGGAAAAAAAATCTACAGCTCTAGTAAACCAACTTTATTTCCTCCTTTTTGTATATGTACATGATCTATGCATACAAACACATCCCCACTCAAAATTACACATTCACTAAGAGACTATTTCTATACGTGTTATAGCCACAAACAAACAATACTGATGTTAGTAAATACCTTAGCTGATCCTAAATTGGAACAAAAATGACAGAATTGCCACCTTATAACTCAGGTGGTAGGAAAAAAAAAAAAAAAAAAAAACAGAAAAACTCATTAAAAAAGAAAAAGATTAACTTTTTTTTGAAAATAACATAGCTGCCAATTAGTCACTCAGTTCAATGACATGCATCATCACCTTTCTGCAGATATATTTATATGTGCGTATAAATACAGATGCATTTTCAGAAAATGCTTTTGCTAAAGTATGTCTTTAAGACCCCATTTCTCTCCTTCAAAAGAAGTCATCAAAAAAAAAAAAAATCTTTCCTCTGCAGATGTTCTCTGGTTCTCTGGAAGAATATTGGCACAGTTTTACAAATTAAAAGGTAAAGATATTTTGAAAGTTTTTTTTGTTTGTTTGTTTTTAACATACTAAATTACTGTGTGGCAGAAGCAGTGACTTTTACTAAAAGTGGTTGAATATTATGCAAGTGGGTAAGTGGGTACTACCTAACGCTCTAAAGCATTATCATTGGGTATTTTGGTTGTCTCATACAATACTGACAAAGGGAATAAGAAAGTCCAAGCGATTCTTTCTTACATTAAGTTAAGTAAGTCTCATTTAAGTCTTTTCCAAAGCCTACATGATCCAAGCCTTCAAGGCTGATAGACCAAAAATGACCAGCAAATAAGGTCTTCAGACCTCGCCAAGGTGACTAAGTTATTCTGATATTGTTAATAATGTAAAATGAAAAAAAAAAAAAAGCAGCCAAAAGCATGCAGTAGCTGAGTCAGACCTGATGCACACATTCACTGCCAGCAGAGAAAGAGATCAGAAAAAAATCACAATCCAGAATTGGCCGCCACAACTGTTGTTTCAGTCCCTTGGAGATTTAAAGTTATTTATGTAAGAAATCGGTAATGGAACATGGAATAACTCGATCAACAGGATTTAAAATGAGAAGTGTACAAGTCTACAGCGGAGCAGCTGCCAAACTGGACTTGGGACAGCTCAATTCTACAAGGCTATTTCTCAGTTTAAATACTACAGTAAGCAAAATCCTGAAATATTATGCCTATAAAACAGTTTGGAAATATGCTGTAATACTCAGTAAAACCAGCAAAGCCATTGCAAGTTTCAACTTGTTACTCATTATGGCTTGAATATGGAAACACGTTCCAGTCACTGCAAAAACAGGAGTTTTTCTGTAACAATTCACACTCCTATAGCAATAACTGGGGTATGTATCCTCACTCCTACGGTGTAAGGTAAGGGCCTAAGCCTCCTTCCACCGAAGGAAGCTAAGTTTGCCTCATTCTGCTGCTGTTGGTGTGAATGTCAATGAATCTACAGCTGCACATAAACACTTATCACATGGCAGAATAAACAGAAACAGAATTACTTCAGAGTAATTTATACAGGCTTAAATGAGATCCTCATTGTGGTGTGTGGTTTTAGTGAAGATAACTTTCTTTTATTACCTGCCTTTTAGTAAATAGATGCCAAATACTGTGTCTTGCATTTTAGCCTAAAAATGTAGACAATTCTCCCTGAGACAGTGTTTTATTTATTTTTATTTAATGCTTAGTTTTTACATAAAAAGCAGTTACACTTTCAGCAGGACAGATTTTAGTGCTGTACCCAGTCCGTTTTATTGCCCATCTGTACGAGGAGGCCCCCTGCAGCGGGTCACACCACTCAGACCTTCCAGAAGCTGCAGCAGAATTAAGTATACAGAAAAGGCCACTCCGAGTTTTCCAAGAAAACAAGCTTGCTTCACCAAAATAAGTGTCTTGCAGAAAATATATGAGTTGCAATGAAATTCTGACGAAACAAAGAGGAGTCAGTCATACGTTGGAGAAGAACATAGAGAACATAGCTCTTCAAGCTCATGCAGGTGGCTGCTGCAGACCCCTGGTGAGCTGCAACCCTTAAGAGCCCATCTGGAGGGGGTTAGGAACCAAAAGCAATGGGATTTTCTGTAAGTCAGGCTTGGGATATATTGGGAGGGTCTAGAAGCCACACTGTCCAGGGCCCTAAGACGGCTGAACTGCAAGACTCACGCAAAGCCACAGACACATCACACTGTGCAACTGAACGGTTCCTCAGCTTAATCATGAGTATAATATATGATAGAAGTGCCAAAGATCATTTGGGTGTATGCAGCGCTGCCAGAGCAGGTGTCTTCTGAAGTTAGATGGGCACTCTACTCAAAGCAGAGCAATGAAAATCTTCAGGTCCGGGTTCATTTGAATTTTGGTGATCTGTTCTGAATTAGAGCAAGATCAAGACACCTTTTCCATCCTGAAAATGATCAGAGAACCGGAGTGCTACTGCCTGCCCAGCCCTCCACTGTGGCACATTTTCCCTCACGCTATTTGTGTGGGCATCTGCAGTCCCAGCCCTGGCTGTCTTCAGTTCGCTTCAGACTATGTACACGACGATGAAAACTCATGAAACACGATAGTGCCAAAAGAAAATCTGCACCACCATTAATTGCTACACGAGTACATCAGAACTGTCACGCATGGTGACATGCCAGGCATAACAAGCATCTCTGAAGTCAAACTCCCAGTTTCGTTCTGCCACGGAATAAAGGATGCTGATGACAGATGGGCAGAGTTGAGCGAGTCACTCGGCCAAAATCCTAGATAGATGACTGTAGCTGCATTTCACTGCCAAGACCAAAACCTCAGATTGCATCAGAAGCCACCAACTTTCTGGCTTCAATCAGGAAAAAGAATCTATAAAAAGTTAATAAGTTATAAATAATAAGAACAAATGAAAGAATCATCCACTCTCCTGGCTGCATTTCCCAGTTTTCCCCTCTGGCTTCAGGGCTATTCCCACTGCCCACACAGGCCCCAACTCACATAACTGTGGAACTGCCATCACACACCACTTAACGTCACTATTCACCTAAGTCAGAACCCCCTATTCCCTTCTACCAAGACTATTTCTCACCCTCTCTGCTTGAGCTGGCACACACACTGACTGGGCACCAGCTTGGAGTCACTGAGAGGTACGGTCACGTTCCTCTCTCCAGGAGAGAAACAAATGAGAACAGAAATTGTAGAAGAACAAGAAGTGGTCTTCAGTACCACTTCTACTAGGAGGTGATCATTTCTAATTTACTCCATGATGACAGCAAATCACTTGGCAAAATTACATTGAACCTTCAAAATTTGCTGGGGGTACTTGAAGTCAGGAGGGACCCCGCCAGACAGATCCATTTTACCACTGCCCTCCTGCTCTTCCAAAGTCTGTCAGGGCAGTTTGTTTCGGGTTCACACATCTCAATGTGATGTTGCATTGTTTCTCATGAAGAATTTCCACGGAGTCTAGTAAGAGCTGCAAGTATTTAAGAATCAAGATTTCTTCAAGGTTAACAGTGCATCAAGTCCTCTGCTGCCTCAGAGCCCTCCCAAGGCAGCAGTGCAAAGCCAGTATAAATTCAGCCAAAAAGTCTCTTCAAGGATTTGTAACAATGTTCACTTTTTTTCTACCTAAGAACCGTAACAGCACATTGAAGTACCACCATTTATATGATCTTGTATTTTAAACTCAAACCTATTCTCAATGAGAACGATATTTTTACTTAAAGGTGTGAAAGAATGAGATCATTAAAAGCAAGCTGCAGTCAAGCAAAATGGCAAGATATAAAAGTTTTCAAATTTTTTTATTTTTTTTTTTTATTGGCAATTTGTCTAGACTTCCTTTGCTAGTCGGTACCATCTGGTCAAAATGAAAACAATAATATATTTCTACTAAAAGAGAACACTTAGCACAATACAATATTATCGTGTGCATTAAATCAATAGTCTCCTTTAGTTTTAATGGAGTTGTTGCAATATTTAAAAAATTGAAGTTTTTTTTTTAACAACAGAATCTTACTTCATTTTGAACACAATACAGTTTTGATCTAAAATTCTTTAGAAAGGGAAAATATAAAAAATTTAGAAAGGGCTTAGAAATTATTTAAAAAGTTTAAAACATTCAGTTTATAAATGGGCAAGACTAAGAAAAATGTTGGGACTGCTGGCCTTTAGACATCATAAGACAGATTTACCCCTATTAACTAGCCCAAGACAGACAGCCTGTTATAGGTTCAATTATTCACATGCAACCAAGTTTTGTTTTGTTTTTGTTTGGTTTAAATCATTAAACACAGAGAAGGGAGAAATGGGAGCAACTTTTCAAGAACTCCTTTGTCCTGTTCAACACTACTGGTTCTGCATCTCTCCGAACACGTGAACATGCTTTTTTTCTACATACTTAGGGCTTCGTTAAGCTGCTTGAAGTGTCTCTGGATAAATACCAAGGCATTCACTCTACACGTGTAAGTATCTAATTTTTAGGGGAGCTAGAGGAGTAAATCCTGACACGATTAAGATGATAACACACAGCCATCCTATAGAAAACATAGGAGAAGCTAAAATAAAAATGCATCGCCATCCTGGTGATTCTCCTGACCCTTTAGCTGCGGGTTTTTAAGTGTTTTCTCTTGCAGGGGTGTTTTCTCTTATGCTGTCAGTACAGCCCTGGCACTTCTTCACTGCCTCCATTTGACATGGGCACTTTTGCCTGATACACAACTGTGGCAGACCTTCCTTCACATCTATCTGTGCATACGGTGCTTTTGAGACCTATTTTTTGCAATCTGAAAGCTGGCTGCAGATTGCAGCCATCAGAGACACCCATTTTGATCTCATTTTCTTATACAAAACTTGTTGAATGTTTAAGTGCTCCTTTTCTTTAGAAGACAACGTAAAGGTGATGTAGAGTTTAACCATGTGTGCCACACAAAACCTTCACACAGAAGCCAGGACGGGCCAAACACAACACAAGTAACTTCTGCTGGGCTGTTCAAGAGAAGAGATGAGGCAAGTGCTCATAAAGAGAGAACACTTCGGCAGTTCTCTTGGTGGGTACACTCAAAAGCTGTTTCCTTGTCAAGAGCTATTGTTTCTCTAAGGCCTAGAGCCATATAGCAAGCCTACATGGTCCTCAGCTCCTCTGAGTAAGCACTTATGTATTCCTCCTGAAGAGAGAGGCGAGTGACCGTGGAAGAACACAGAACTAATACTGAACTAGGACAGTCTTTTCTAGTGGAAGGAAAAGATGAGCTTATGCCATTTAGTGGTTCCCCTTGGAGATTTGAGTTGCTGGCGTTGCAACAAGTCCTTCCAGGCTTGGGAAGGAGACTAGGTGCTTCACACATGCTCTCTAGAATTTCTGTACTGACTTTAAATCATGCTCCAGTGCAATAAAATGCAATAAAATACACAGCAGAAGTCCCATATGTTTCACAGGAGATTGCAACACACTTTGGCCCACGTCCTAGCAAGTATCAAATAAAGCCACCTACCGCTAAGCTCACAGCTTACGTTAGCATCTTGCAAGATTAAACACAGACAAAACGTGAGAAGAGACACTGTGGTGGATGAAGGATGACATCAGCAGCAGCAGGACTTCAGAAAGGTGCTGGATTCCCTGTAGACAACACTGGAGAAAGCAGAGTCACTGCCGCTCACCCGGGATCCCGATGCAAGAGAAGTAGAGCAACCTCCACTCACCCTACCCTCATTCACACCCTGTACTTCTCCTTGGGGAAAATAAAGTAAATGTAACCTTGTTGTAAGACACATGAGCCGTACTGACATGGCTTCTGGACAAGTAATAAGGCATCCTTCTCCTCATGCCTTAGTGCATCAAAAGCCATGTAAAGTTGTCAGCTAATGAAGCCTGTAGTTATTACGGAAAGGCTGACACATTTGAAAAATAGTGACATATAGGCAAAAGTTCTTCACCATTACTAGTTAGAAATCTAACAGGTTTCCTGTTAGCGCTGAATAAGGTTAATAATGACCACACATAAAACCTTTGAAATGGTGGCAGAAATATGGGCCTCCCAGAGTTTAAAAAAAAAAAAAAAAAGACCTGTTTAAGTCAGGAAATTTTATGTCGGAAGGGAATGAGCCCAGCAAAATAAATCAGGTGATAGTTACTAAGTACCTGTGTCAGGATAAAGGCCAAACAAAACTCAAGACTTTATATCCAATGAATTTTAGAGAGAGAATGAACAGCACCGCAGGTCAGCCAGAACTGTTTGCATAAGGTAACAGGACTCTGACTTTCACTATGATGAACCACATTTCAAGTATTCACACCACCACACAGTGCTGCCCTGATGGTATATTTTCAGCTGTTTATAAACTTGGAAGTGTTATTCCAGCAGACATTTTCCTCTTTGTACTTGATATGTACGTTAAAGATAAAAGATGCTGGTATTGAATCTGCATTTTATAAAGCCTTTGTAAAAATGAACATGCATAAGGAGGGCATGAGAGTAATACCCTAGTTTATAAGGAAATCTTGCCCTAGGAGAATAACCCCACATTTCAGAAGTTTCTGGTTAACTGAGGCCATGTCAGAGAACATTGAGCCTTGCACAGCTCCTCTGGAGTGAGTTCTCCTACACTATGACCTGGGCACTTTGCTCTTTTAAATCTTTTGAAGCTTTACAAATTGGAGTGATGAAGATTTTGGGGGTAGTTCAAGCTTTTTTCTATAGACAGTCCTTATTTTTTGCAAACAGGTAAGGCTGGGTAAGACCAAAGCATGTGGAAAGAAGCATTCCTGGGAAGCTGGAATTGAGCTCCAAGAGGTGCTGGCATTTACTAATTGTTCAGCTAGGCTTTTCCAAGAAGTATACATGTAACACAATAAATCAGATGTAATTTAAGTTTTACTACACAGACAGCTTGTTTACTTCACAAATGTGTATTTAAGAACATACAGAAATATTTGGAAGATGAGAGAAGAGTCAGAAACTGACCAAATCTCAGTTTGAGCAGTGTTTCTGGACAGGTATCTAAGATTTTCTCTGAATTTTCAGAGAGTTATGCTTTGCACACTTCCTAAATAGCTGGTTAGATTTATTCTTCACCTCCAACAAGCTGTCCATATTCCTTGAGAGGATTGATAGCATTTCATTTGTTGGTGAATTCAGGTTTTACTTGCCATCTCATTTTCTTGCAGAATTATGAAGCCAAAAAAACAGTTTCGGTGAAGTTTAATTAGTTGCACAACCCTCAAAAGTCTTGAAGTATTTATTCACATATACAGTAGTTCATCAGAAAACTCTGATTTATTATGGGCTTGTCAGAATAAATGATAATGCCAAGTGGCTGGCAGGATAATGAACGACTGCCATGATAAATGGATCGTTGCACAAAGCTATCTGAAATACAGCAATGATGACGAGAGCAACACCGAGTTACATCCACAGTTTCTTTTTCCATTTCCTCTCCCATGTTATGTAGTTTTCCTCTGCCTCAAGTTTACTTGGCTAGAACAGAGGTGGAACATGAAATAAATTGTAGCTAAATTCTCTGGAGATGTAGAGTACAACTGCACTGTAATCCCTGAATAATCATACAGTCACGCCACAGGTGAATGTGCCCTCCATGCAAAGAGTTTAGCCAGCATTATTAACATATTCATTTATTCCACAGTTAAGTTTGCCCTCCAATAAGCATCTATCCATGATCTACTGTTAGCATATTCTCCTTTCTGTTGCTTCAGACACAATATAAAACTAAATTCAGATTACTACAAGTGAAGGTTGTTGCTTTACTATGCTAAGGTCAAAAATAATTCCAAATTAAGCTCCCAAATACATTCGCGTAGTATCACCTACAAGCCAAGGAAAACATTTTTAAACCACAGCTTCAAAAGCACATCTCCAGCTCATCCTTAACCACAAAGCAGAGAAGCCAGGAAAGAGAAGATTTAATTAAACTCTCAGCCTCTTTGACTGTGCAAAGATGCAGAAGCGATATACTTCAGACCCAAGCTTGAAAGCCATCGCTTGCATAAACAGTCCTTATAGCAGTGACACAATGAGCAAACAAGGCTACCCAGTTAAGTAAGCATTACACAAGTTCTCAAGAATACTTCCTGTAGGGTACAGAGATCCAAAATGAGAAAAATATTCAGGAGGCTTCGCGTATTGAGTTTGACTCTTTACGCCACCCCTGAATAAGTTATATTTACAGCGTCTACATTATTTATGGCATAAATGCAAAGCTGGAATCTAGAGGTTAGAGGAAAAGGGAGGGGAAAAAGAAAAACAGACAATCACTTTTACATGCAGGTACATGCCAGGCTGGGAGACACAGCTGTAGGGAGAAGACGGATGGGCAGTGGGAGATTAGGATTTAAGGCTCCACTGGAATAGAGCATTTCCACCCTGCTCCCTCTCATCACGTATTCTTTGTGTTGGTATATAAAAGGATTTCTACTACTTGCATATGAAGTAGGTGACGTAAAACACATCTACAGTCTAACAGATCAGTATTGCCTCCTCCAAGTCCTGTCAGGCTCCCTGAGCTCCCAAACAGTATGAGATTACTGTGAAAGAAAGCAGATTCGGGTCAGCAACCCCGCACACAAAAGCGACACTTGCAGTACAGGTAATAGTGAGAGAAGCAATTGCTCATGAATTCTCGGTGAACCAAAAGCAATTAGATTTTACAAAGAAAAAGGAAACAGTCAGAAATAAGTTTTCTTTAAAAGGATAGCAGAGCCTTCACTCTGGTGCCTCCCAGGTGAGGAGCACTATCAGAATACCTCAAACATCACAAAAACAAAGGCAGCTGCTTTTCTCCCAGAGGGCCGGGAATCGAAGCTGGCCCTTTCCACTTTGGTTGTGCTTAGAGGAGGTTATCAGAAAGTAGCTGAAGAAGCAGAAAACAATTTTGAAATAGCTTGGATCACAAGTTCTAGTCACAATTTCTGGCTTCAAACGTGGTGAGGACACAAGGAAAATGAACAAGAGAGGAAAGAAATGATCAAGACGTGCAACAGCAGTGACAGAATTTCAGAGAACCACGGGAACAGAGGGCTGGCACCTCCAAGAACATTTCATCTGCAGCCTTCTCATCCTCTGCAGGAGCTGTGACAGAGCCAGGTGACAGATACCTGCCTAGACAAATAAAGGCTTCCGCTGCACCTGCGGTAAGCAGATTATTTCAATGCTTCGTTATTACTGAAAAGGAGAGGGGGCAGCTAAGAACATGCCTAGGAAATGTCATGTAGGGCAGCTTTGAAACACCCCAGTCTAGAATTTGACTGACTGTCGTAGGTTTACGGGCCCAGGAAAATATATGTCTGAAAACAAGCTAAGTTTAAGAACAACAAGTCTCATGCTATGCAGAAAACAAGAGAGAAAAAAAAAAAAAAAAAAAAAAAGGCTTTCCTGGTATTCCAAATCACTACGCATCCCAGAATTTGGGAGAGCACAGGAAGTTGTCTTAGGAAGCACCTGTGACCAGTGATGTGTTGATATTTGGCTAAAATAAAAGCCCTGACACACTCAGTTTCCTTCCAGCCTGATTGTTACCCACAAGTAACACTAACCTGAAGCTCATACCACACCTTCCAGAGATGTAATCACAAGCTACGTGCCTGTATCACCACTGAAATATTACTACAACTGCTGGGAGTAAGAGAGCAACCCATCAGTGATCAACAGCATGAGGCACAGAATTTTTCAATGAGATTTGAGGGCAAATCGTAGTGTTAAGAAGACAAATGTCTGTATCTGTGCACAAAACTGTACAGCTTCGCTTTTTAGTGTCGTGAATGCACATTGACATTCAAGTCATCTAATGAAACAGCAGACTTGCCTTCCTGGAGAAAGAAATCATAGGACCAAGTATTTTTTCAGATGTAAAAGGTACATCATACTGAGTGGTACTAACACAACCAAATTCAGACCTAAGCATGTAACCTACACCAAACCTAGCATTTCCACATCATTTAGACCTGTTCTCATTCCTATCTGGGTTGAGAAATATTTGAGATTGCCTATGGAGATTGTCATCTCCACTCCAAAATTTCAGTTTCCCAAGACTCAGCCTGAATTAAAATTCAATATACATGAGAACTGGAAAATATCAACCAAAAATGAAAATGGCATTTGTAATAGCCACGTTTATCCCACAGCATGTCAGTTGTGATATTATATTACTGACCACCATTGAATACAACAAGAGTGAAACTTTAAGGTGCCTTTAGCAAAAGTTTAGCCTTCTTCTGTCCCCCTTCCTCCTCATGTTTCAGGCAGGAGTAGTGTTTACTTCATAAGATTGCTGCAGAAATCCAACAAAACCCAGCATTACCTCCTTTCTAACTCATTTAGCCACATGTTTATAACACAACCCATGCTTGGCTTAGACTGCTCAGCTTTATGGAAGTCACTCAAAATACCAAACACACACATTGCTGTTCAATACATTCAACAATTAGACATTTTAGGATTTATTGGTGAATAGCCTCATATTTGGGGTGGGAACAGAATAGAACGGTGCATGCCTGACATATCTGAGCAAGAGCCAGATAGACAAAAAGCCCTCTTACTGCAACCTCCCCGGGGAAATCTTTGTTCATTTTAATACTTGTTCAGTCAGCTGTCTCCGTGAATGACAAGGTTTTATCTCTAATGTGAATGGCTTCGAAGGCTACTTGCATTATCCATTCTTCAGCAGCTGCTGCCGAAACCACAGGGTTGCAAACTTATAATTAAATCCAGCTGCCACTACTGCGAGTTCAGTTATATCAAAGTGAGCAGCAATGCCTCGTGGTTGCTGGCAAGATTCTGTCTCCATTTCTAGACAATGTAATTAACTCTTTTGCCCCTTTTAGACGAAATAAACATCAGCACTGAAGAATGTTGTTAAATGACTGTAAAATAGTATTTATATAGAAGAATTTTATGGCAGCCATTAAACCTGAGAAAATAAATTTCTAGGTGGATGATGACTGGGAACAGATAGATCTTTCCTTAATGGCACTGATAGGACACCCAAGGAGAGACAACACAGGAAGGAAGGAGTTTCCTGTAGAAAAGAGCTGACAGGATACATATTAACAGATCTACCCTTAAGCCTTAAAGCACAGCCTCCAGAATACAGCAAATATTGACAGCCAGTTTGAGACAATTGCAGGGAAGGGACAGCAGAATGAACCACGGGGCTTCCTTTGATGCCAAGATCACTTTCAAAACCCAGTGCCTGTATCTCAAGTCACTTACAATACAATCCCACACTAAATAGTTTGATGTGCACATGTAATTTTTGAAGTATATATATTTTTTCCCCACAAATAGTCAAAAATTGTTCATACACATGTCGATGGCATATGGATAAATCTGCAAAAAGAGTCAAATTTAGGTATCTAATTTTCTCATTCCCAATCCTGTAAGTGCTGCTCAAGGCCCAATTTCATCACTTGTGCAAGAAGCTGCAGTGAAAGCATCTCAAACACATTGCACCGGAGCAGAAGCAATCAGCAGAGACACGTTAGAATAATACCACTGAAGTAAAAAGCAAAGCATTCAACTGAGCTCTGTTTGTTAAGAGTTGTGTTATTTGTACCTTTGGAAGCATGTTGCAGCCCGTTTGCTCTGAGGGGCTGGAGGGAAGGCACTGCAGAGAGCAGAGCCCAGCCTCCTGCTCCAAGCATCGCAAGTTAAGGAACAGGGAGAGAGATCTGCTGAGAGGAGAGGGACACAGAGCAACCACCTCAAAACCCGCTTCACGTTAACACAGAGCAAGCCTTCCAAAACGCAGCAATAAAGATTTTAAATATTGCTGCTGGATTTTCTGCCAAATCACAGCGAAAGCTCCAAGTTACCTGCATGCCTTTTGACAGCAGGATTGCACACAGAGCCCCACAGCTGCTTGAAGTGGCTGTGGGCATTGGCAAGAGTCTGGCTGGAGTACCACTGAGTATTTAAACTTACCTACAGCACCTGACCTGATTTATTGTGATCTGCTCAGAGGCCACACTGCATGGTGTGCTGCAGGCTGGATACCCAAGTAACTTTGCCCCCCATCACACGGTGACCAGCAGGAGGCACAAAACTGAATCCAGGCATTTCTGCAGACCCGAGGTCTGCTCGCTCACCTTTTGCTAGGGAGGAAAACAAAAAGGAACTGCAAGCATCTCTGCACAGCGTTCATCTTTCTTATGGCTTTCTACCACATTTTTTGAAGCAACATCAAATAAATGCTAACAGCTAGAAAGCAGGTTTTCTTCCATTATTCTTTACTTTTACTTTTCACAGCAAGTACAAAAGTAAACAGCCTTTTATATCAAAGAATAAGGGTGAATTTGCTCTCAGGTGGTTATTCTTAGGTTCATTTACTTTTGACATTTGTTTGCTGTTTCACTACTGCTGTCTGTCTACCTGTCGCTTTGTACTAATGGCTGTGAAGCCCAGGCACTCAAGAGCATTTCAGTGAGATGGGCTGATTATTATATCCTGTCATAGCTAGGTAGGAGCCAGTCACGATTTTTCAATCAGCGTTTTACCATGCCCGTTTTAAAATGACAAAGCTTTTATTCCTCTGAGCTTTTTAGTGGCTACTTTAAAGAGCTTTTTACCTGTAGAGGTTCGTACCTTCCCAATGCAGAGGTGTTCCTACAGACTACACCGGTCAGGGCCAGCTGCATATGAAGAGAGAAGTGAATGCAGGGGAAGGGCAAAGAATGAGGGACACAAAGGCTGGAGGAAACCCATGCTTTTGTTTTCTTTTAAATCATTTATGAGATCCTGCTTGCAACTGAAATTAATCTCTGAATCAACTGTTATCCTTCACTAGAGCAGATAGTGTCATTTTTATCTTAACCAT
The DNA here is from genome assembly GCF_047663525.1 of Anas platyrhynchos. Lineage (NCBI taxonomy): Eukaryota > Metazoa > Chordata > Aves > Anseriformes > Anatidae > Anas > Anas platyrhynchos. The sequence continues at coordinate 4,215,934 of NC_092595.1, read as the reverse complement.
AACTTTTTTTTTTCTTGAGAGGTTATAGATAGCTTGGCCCTTCTGTGGTATTTTATGCAATATTTTTTTCTTTTACTAGTATCTGCACAGAACACTCATCTCCTCTTTCTCCTGAGTTTCTAATCAGCTCCAGCTCTGACATTTTATATTTAGGTCCAACTTTATACCTGTATTAATTTGTGACTGTATATGTATATGATTTATTATTCAAATCACAGTCTGTTTAAAGTATCAGGATATCTATCATTTGCCAAAGTGCAGAATACAGAAGACAGATTAGAGAAAGGGATGTTACCAAGAGCAGAAGGTATTTATCCACTGACAGCAGATGACTTTTGATAGACCTACATGTAGGGGTTGACGTTATACATTAGAAACGGAACTAAAAAGATACAAAACAAAACTTAAAACAGTATTTTCTCCTGCTTTGAAGGCATTTAAACATTTAATGGGAAATTTTTACATGCTATATTAGGGCTTAGGGGGAAAAAGAGAATCAACCAGTGCATATTTGATTTTCAGATTTGAGGCATTTAGGCCATTGAAGTGCTGGAGGTCTCCAACTATCCACTGAGACCAGAATGTGCTAAAAGGTTAAGTCAGAAGACTATCAAGGCTAAAGTGTCATTAAAGTTGATAAATTAATTAGGGACTGAAAGAGCAAGACAGTGTTTTTCCCTTTTTCCTACAAGGCAGGCAGGATGAGATCAATTACTTCTAAGTAGTGTAGGTCATAGCAGGAAAAACAATCAATCTAGTTCACTAACTATAAATAGCTGTTCTGATTAATATACTAATTTTAAACACCAAACGTATGTCAGCATACTTTCTCTTGCAAATACTTTTTATTACATGCATAAAGACCAAATGCTGTAGGCAGTTTTATAAAATTCATTTTAAACTCCACTCTGGTACAAATTTGCCCCGACGAATCATGAATTAAAATCTCGCAGTAAAAAAGCCAAAGAAAAATCACCTACCGCTTTCAAACTTAAGCAGAAAATCACACTAAAGCACTTGCTTAAATAAATGTACACACCTAATGCTGCTTCCTGCTTACTAAGAGTGACCAAAGTAAGTGTCAAGCTCATATGACAGTAAGGCAAGAGCTGGCTTTGTGCCTAGACTTCTGTATGGGTCCTGTGAACCGTGAAGCTGCCTTGACAGAGTTGAATATCTGTCCCACTGCTCCAGTTGATTTCTTCTCTAGGACAATTCTAAACCATGCAAGCATTGCCTGTCTTTTGAAGAATTACACAAGTCATCTTGCTGAATGGATATAAGATCTGAAATGGTTTTGCAGTGTAAGGGCAGCAAACTTTCATTATTCATACCTTGCTCTCTACTTTTTGCCCTGAACAGCATTATCTTTGTTGTCCCTGTGCTTATAGAAAGGCTTTTTCTTGATGTCTGTGCCATCAAGCAAGCTTCAGCGCTGTCAAACTTTCATATTGCTTCTGGAAGGGCCAAAACTTGTACATCTTTTGAGGCTTCACAGCCCCTGGCCTAGGGGGAAAGCAAGCAAAGCTGTGACAGCAGTGTCCAAGGTCACCACGAAGCAGATTGTGCAAAAACCATGAGAACGAATGCAGAGGTGGCAGCAGGACAAGGAGTGAACCGTGACAACTCCAAGTTGACAGAGGCTGACGATACACTGGGCTATGCTGGGAAGCACAAAGGCTGCGTTGGTAAGAACTCACCTGACACCAGTGCCACAGACTATATGAAGGAAGGACGACATTTAGTCCTTGTCGTCTGCAACAGCAGTATCTACATCTGAAATAAAACACTGCTTTTTAATTAGAAGGGGAAGTTTGAAAGAAGGTCATCCTTATTTTAGGCTAAGTAGATTTCCAGGTCTCCTTTCTGGAGGTCTTGCATGCCTACCAGGCAACTAAAGAAGCAAGGCACACAACTTGCTCTGCCCTACAAAGTCCCTTCTCACACCCTGAACAACATCAGAGCTGTCTGGCCACCTGGAGTAGGAACTTCAAATCCAACAACATCTGAAATAAGTCAAAGAAGGGGGATTTTTCAAATGCCCATTGGGCAGTAGAAGACTTAACACTGAATAAAAATCACCTGAAACAGCCTTCAAAACAGTGTTAAAAGAACTGTAAAGCCTTCAGTGTTGGAACGAATTACAGCAAAGAAATACTAATGGGATTCTCAGACGTCTTCATGTGAGTCAAGGGCTTCAGCATTTGTAACATGTCCAATTTATATCAAGCCATTTAAAACCTAGGCTCCCCGCAATTTTGTCGAATTAAGACAATTTGCTTTCTGTAGAACTGGCGGGGACGTCAGCAGTGACAGCTTCCTTAACACCCACCAGGCATTACCTGCTGGCCACCAACAACCCCCACGTGAAGGCACCACCAGGTGGACCTGCCTGGTGCTGCCCATCTCCTGTCTCTCCTTCAAGCAGAAAGGGAGCACCGAGGTCTACTCTGAACTCCTGAGGAGATGAAACGTGTCAACACACCTTGCTGGCTGTGTTTGTGGTTTAAAACACACTCATTTTTAAACTTCTCGCTACTTTGGGGGTTTGGGATGCTCAGCAGCAGCACTGTTATTACTTTGACAAGCGCTAAAAAGATGCCCGTCACCACAGGCCCTAATGCAGGCACAAGTGATTGCACGGCTCTGAAGCACTTCAGCACACGCCAAGCCAACAGGATGCTCTCAAGCTGCCTGTCAAGAGCTCACACAACGCTGGTGCTCTTTTACTGCTATATAAAGAGCCAAAAGCATCCACACCTTCCTATTTGCTGTCAGCCAGCACTACTTAATCATGACAACAGAAGAGAATGGTAGCCAAAGGAAGAACAGAGGGCTGACATATAATTTTTCTTAAGAAGTTTTCCACCTCTCAGAGCAGAAGTAGGACAGAGGAGCCTGTCCCACTAGGAGGGGAAGACAATTGCCAGGCTTCTTTCTGCAATAAGCTGTCTTTCTGTCCTAAGTGGCCTCAGCCATCTCTGCTTCCCTTGCTGGCATTGCACCAGTGGGACTGAGTAATGTGGAGCAGGAGGACGACTATGGTAGGACAGAGAGTGACAACCTTAAAGAGATTATGTGCAAACTGGGGGAGTCATTGTGTCATCCTCCTCCACTCTGAGAGAATTGAGAATCATCATGTATTTTCTTCTCATTTACACATTTTCATGCTAAAATATTCATATTTGGTGAAGCTGCACAAAACTAAGCTAAAATATGAACACAAAATACCAAAACCCTTGGCAACAACGAGGGCCTTGGGATAAAGAACACTGCATAAGCATGTTAAGGGTTAACCTAACCTCAAATACACAAACATTGTTATTCATAGAGATGTCTTCAGACTTCATGCACTTTGTTTCCTAGTGGAACTAGACAAATCCATGGGACTTTTAGGCTTGCCTTTTGCCATTTTAAGGGACCTACACAGAAGGAAATTTTGTTGCATCATTTTATGGATATATACTGTCCTAAAAGGCTAATCTGGGTCTTCGGTCTCAAATCCAGCTCTTCAAGAGACCAGAATTATACAGACAGGAGATTCATTACAAGTTGAGAAATAACTCTTTGCATGAAGAAATATTTACTAGAGGAAAATGGAAGGAAACCTTCACAGTGAAGGACAGTTGCACAAAGAACCAGACCGTACCATTTCAGTCATTGCTTTTAAAAAACTCCTTTGCTCTAAGTAGTTCTGTAGCATGAACTCTCACCCAGCCAGACTAGGAGGTGCGGCCTTTTATTCCCTAGAATCTTTATACAGTTCAATATCCTAATAGTGTGTGACCAGAGTTAAGGCAGAGATTGACAGCTAGTCAATGAACTGATGAATATCTATCTCATAAGCATTTCATTTTAGCTACCCATGCAGCGGGCATTTTGCCTTTACATACACATTCCAGTGTTATTATCTCATGCTTAATTACTTAGGTCTCAAAGCACTTAAAGGAATGAACTATCATTATCGGCATTTCATATAGAAAGAAATTGAGGCATAGTGGTGTAATTTGCTAAAAGTTATTGAACTCAAATCCAAGGTCAGTGGCAGGTGAAAAACAAAGCTCTTATCTCAAATATCAAGCAAGCACTGAATTCAGTTGACCACACTGCCTCTCGAGATGTAGCCATAGCAAATGCTTCCTAAGCATGTAACCTTTGTAGTCTACATGAGCCAGTGTAAAAGGATTTAAAGTTTGACCTGAATTATGGCAAACATTTCAGTGTAAACCAGAGCAGCTGTACACTTAGATTCTATAGGACGTTGGGATATTCCAGTAGTCATTCCATGCCTACTTCTAAATATCTTCTGAAAATACCCATTTTCTCATAGATGCTCAGTTCAGTCACCCATGTCTGATTGTAATAGCTTTTTGCAAAGCCTTTGTAATGCTGGGCCTTTGTTTTGTTCAAACAGATAAAGGCTGCCCGGTTCTCTTCAAGTATTAATGTCGGAGTAGGAGGCATTTCATAAGATCAGCAGTAATTGAGGTCTGATGGCAAAATGGCTAAGACAAAACTAACTTTTTTTGCATTGGGTGGTTTTATTTACACAAGGAGTAAATAGTTACCTCTGTTTGTACTACTTGGAATGCTTTCACTAGCTGCATGGCCAAGTACAACTTCCAGGGCTGAATTAAACAAGCTAAATCAAGTTAATTCACTTCCACATCCAGCTCAGGTGGCTAGCAGGCCTTGAACAAGATTACCAGGAAAACCAGTGAATAACTGAAACCAGAACCACAGCCAATTTAACTCTTGACACTGGATTTTACTATTTCTGTTTATTATAAGTCTTTCCTCCCTTTTGCTGGGTTCAAGACAAATAGGAACCTCAACTTCTGAGCAAGTTAAAATAAATAAATAAATACAGCTTGCAAGTTTATACTGTAATTGATATAAGTCTATTATTGCAAGACAAATTGCAACAGACAATGAAAGAGACAGCTCAATCTGTTACTGAGTCCTTGTAACGGCTATATGAAGAGCTCAGCCATTTCACCCATAAATCTTTCTTCTAAGTTTTTTATTGCTGCTAGTGTGGGTAAAATAATAAAACTATGGCGTGAAGTATACAAGAGATGCATTACTGTATCTCTAGTCACAATTACCTAAAGATTGTTAAAGGAATCATAACCATTTCAGCATCTAATCAGAAATAATGTTGTGTTACAGGCTACTAAAACACCACAGTACCTTTAAGAAGTCACTAGATTTGATCATGCCAATTGTGAATAATCACCCCTGCTGCAGATTGCTATGGTGCACGAGGATGTCCTAAATCTTTCGCAACAATGGGTCCCAAACTTTCTGTGGGACAGAGCAGTGCAGAGCATGTACCAACCTGATTTCCAGGAGGTTGACCTACTTACTAACAAGCTTAGTGGCAAATAAAGGCAACAGGGGAAAACAGGTTAGAAGACCAGGGATATTTCCATTTTTTTGGATGTTTTTTTTTTCCTTGTGTGTTTTGTTTAAGAAAACCTAATTTTAACCTACCCCCTTTTTTGCAGTATTTTTTTCTGTTGTCTGTGGATCACAGTACCTAGCAGAGAAATGAGAGCCACTGCACATACATAACTGCAGGATTAGCTGTCAACACTGAATAACAGGAGCAGAAAAGATGAGCAGAGAGGTTGGGAGGGGGCACATATGATAGGGTACGTGCACTCACTCGAGCAAGATTGCTGCAAGTGGTTATGAAATGTGAAGTGCCAGTGGTTCCCCCTGTATTAGGGAACCAGGGAGAGGCCACAATACCAGAGGTGGCAGATACCAAGGTTAAGGCCAGAGATGCCAAAAAAACAGCTTTTTGAAAGATTCTTTGTGGCCACATAACCACATAGTCCCCTTTCCCTGTAAAGCCTGTGAGGGCTACCTGAACTCTCCTGCCAGAGGCAGTCAGGAACTCAGCTTAGGGTTACAAGAAGTTGCATCTCTGTACCAAAGTGTCCCCTTTGACAGAATCACGTATTGTAGAATAGTCCTTTCTATTTGCACTTTCTAGCACATATTCCAAAAACAAACCATGGTCTGCCTGGCACTCATCTGCTCCACTGAATCCTCAAAGCAAAAGGTGCTGGTATGAGAGGTCTCCTTGTCTTTTGCATTAAGTGCAGAAAGGAAAAACATTTTTTAGTAAACTTTCACATGCAAGTAGGGGAGGAGGAATAGGCTAGATTTAATGCTTATTTAAAAACACAGCATATTACAGTTTAGTAATGCAGTCACGTTAAACTCAAACTACTTAAAAATGGCAGTTCCAATATCAGCCAAATAAAAAGGAAAAAAAAAAAAATCAGATGCTAAGGTTGCTAGCTCCACAGTGCATTTTCTTTAGTTTTGTTTGCAACAAATATGGTGTTACAAGCCTCACAAACACCTGACTGGAGATGGTTAAGAGGCCTTACTCTCTAAATTACCATGCTTTTGTTAGGCGGGTGAAATGGCCATAACGTTCTTTCAGAAAGGAGTATTTCCCTTCAGAATTTAATTTATAAACTCACTCCTGCCAGGCTGCGATAGCAGCTACTGTATAAACCTGAAAATGATGACTACAGAAATTCCATTCAAGCCTTAGGAATCAATAGAAAGCAGACAAACCACCAAGATAAAGTTCCACCCAATTGCAAAGAGCAAGAACGGCAGGATACCTCACTTTGTGCAGTCTTTATTTCACAGGTTGGTGGCTGCGGACACTGCAAAAACAATCTCATTTCAGTTGAAAATCTGACCTCTGCTATCCCCATGCAGCACCCACGTAATCTGCCTGTTGGAAATGCTTTAGTGTTGTAGGTATTTCCAGGCAACAGAAGGAAGACTAAAAACTAGTGAAGACAGTTTAGAACTTGCTGAGACATATTGCATTTGGTAAAAGCTTCTTGTATGGGCTCCTTAGAGATCCTAATCCTGCTTACCTTGAAGCAGCAGCTCTACTGTAAGACAGTAACAAAGCAATCTTCACTGGTGTCGCGCCGGTTCATACCAAGTTACACACAAACCCGTGTATTTCTGCACTGCCCATAGAAACAACAATTGCAGCATTACCCTTAGGATTCACTTAACTGAACTAACACTGTTTGAAGGCAGATGTTGGCATGCCGTAGCCTGATGTCAGCAGAATTTTCATTAGGGAATTTTCATTGTGAAGTGCTCTGCATTTTATTTAAATGCTTGCTTACAAATGAAAAGTGTTGCCTATGACCAGGCTCCAATGGAACAAACCTGATGCAATGTTTGCTGACTTTTTGCATTTCCTACTTACTGTTCCGGCTGCAACTCCAGCTGCTTTACCACCTTCACTTGGGGAGGCTGCTACCCATACAGAGTTGTTTCGGCATGGTCATGCAAGACCCAGTCCCGCACATAAGACTTGGTGAAGCACAGAGATCAGAATGACAGAGGTTTTGAAGCAAGTATAATACACACCATGTATCGAGCACAGAGCTTAGCTTCTCAGCTCTCAAAAGGGATTGCTGTTGTAAATAAAGTCATCACATCCCTTATCACTTATACTTCACAAGACACAGGCCAAGCGTGGATATGAACATATTAGAATTATAAGAAATAAATATTCAAAAACTTGCATTTCTAAACCAAACTATGTGCTTCCATTGAGAAAAAAAATACCGTTTGTTTAATACAAAATAAATCCTTTGTCTCCATCAGAGTCTACTGTGAAGGGATGACTTTTCCACCCCTTTTCAGAAGCCAGAAGGATGCATATCCATAACTTTAGAGAGCTTTATACAACATGAGATTCTTAATTCACATGAGTTTCAAGAAAACCCTTTGCAAGTTTGTCAGATCGAGAACCAACAAGAGAGGAAAGGATTCCCATGAAGAGCAAGCAATAGCCTAAGTTGCACAGACTTTAGTACCTAATCTGCTAAAATGCATGTAGAATGAAAGAGTAGAATATAAGTTATTGTTCTGAGACTAGAAAATATTCGGTAGTGATCTGTAAAACCAACTTTCTTGTTTTCAGATGAACCAAAGAAAGCCCATTAATAAATACATTTGGCTCATTTGCTACATACTTTACCTGTGCTCAACCTGTTTTGATTCAATTCACCCTTGCCACACTTAAAGAACCACTGAGAAATTTAGCAAGAGTGCCACAAGAATGTGCACATTCAGAAGCAAGCAGTAAAAATGATATTTCATAGGACACCACCACTAATATTCAATGGCGTTATCCTTTATAGAAACTCATCTGCTATCAACCAAATTCATTTTTCAACTTGCTTTGTTAAATTTCAATACTAAGAGGCTAATCCTGAAAAATAATGACCAAATAGCCAGTTTGACTTAAAAATTAGTTACCTCTTCAGTATTCTGTGTTAAGAACAAATACCTTGTTATGCATTTTACCGAAACATTATGAAATCAACGCAGTTCACCACAGATACGTTTGAGACAATTTATATTTGACTCACCATACTGGCAGCGAGGACCCTGAAATCCTGCAGGACACTGGCACATCTGAGATCCTGCTTCAGAACACTTCCCTCCATTGAAGCAGGTGCCAGCAGTGCACAGCACTAGTACACACAAACAGAATGAAACAGGGTTTTGTTTATTTTGTGCCAAGGATTCTCCAGAACTGCCTCTTTCTATCATAGCCTGCTGTAAAAGGCACTTCCAAATAAATGGAATTCATCCTTAAATTTAAATTGAAAAGTTAAACTGCGACAGAACTTTATCATGACTACAGCTACTATGTTAATATGATGAAGTTTAATTTTAATAAAAATAAGACCAGGATGATGCAGTTTAGCCTGAAGATGCTTCAAAATCAGAAAACGGTTTCCTAGGACTGAAAGTACTTCCTGAATGCGGAATGACAGAAGAGGTGAACTGCTGGAGAATAATGCAGCAATGATTAGGAAACATTGCTGTATTAAAAGATGTTTTGTACGTCCAAGGGAATTACAATAATTCTCTTTCCTTCTTCCAACACAGATTTACTTGCAATAGGTTAAATTCCACATACTTGAGCCAAATTAGCATAGAGTATCAAATATAAGAGAATAATCCAGCTAGTTCAGTGCCTTAAAGAATTCAATATAAGTCTTCGCTGCTCGTTCAGGAAGATGATAATTCTACATTACTACTGGTGTTCAAGTGTTACATTCCTTTATGCCAGAGACTAAAATACAGATTGCAAACATATCTTTGACTTCTTACAATGGAACAGGTGCACACTAAATATGTAGATTCACACTGAAACTAACAGAAATACCTTTCAGGCTTTTTTCTTTCTTTTCTTTTTTTCTCTTTTTTCTTTTTTTTTTTTTTGTGTAAAGAGAATCATAAAAGCAAGCTCTCTGAATGTGGTCTCAAGTTGGTACAACGATTAAAAAAATACATAGGAACAGATGCTTGCTTTCCTACAGAAAAATATAATTACCAACAAAACAGTAGCAAAACTGAACAGCGAGTAGATTGTTATCTTCTATTCATGTCTTGTTAACAGTGGTTAAAGTGCTCCCCATCGTTTAAATTTAATTCCATGTTTTAGGAAAACATCCAATCATGATTAAAAATTACAAATAGGAACAGGTTCTCATCAGATGGAGAACTGCAGGGTAGAAAGTCAATTTACTTCAATGGCAACAGCAGCAGTAAAAAAAGCCAAACCAGTCAGACTCTACAAGGAGTGCTATGTCCAAGAAACAAGTGCCTTACAGCAGATTTGTTTGCATAATTTGGGTAACAGCAATAAATCTGGTTGGCCTGTCAAAGCCACACTGGCACAAAAAAGCTGCAGCAACTATAAGCGGTAGAAACTGAATTTCTGATTAGCTCAAAATTCAAGTTCCTTGGGACTTTTGCATACAACAGCTTTTGTATTTTTTAAAAGAAATTTCCTTTTCCATAAATAGACTGCATCTTTATAGATTAAATTTCTAGTTATAAATAGCAAGAAAAAAAATCTTTCTAGAAGGAAGATTTAGTAAGAAAATAAGGTCCAAGGATATGATCTCTTCAGTCATTGTTCTGTCACAGCTTTGCCATCCACTTACAGTGCAAACAGCCAGGTTCGTTGTTGTGTTGGACCCATCCAGGACAGCACTTATAGACAGTCTGATGCTCCATTCTGTACACCTGCTTGTACACCGTGTAGTAACCAGACCTTTGAAGAGAATTAGTTCAGGAGAACAGTCACAGCTCTAATTTAGGTTATTTGCATCTCATCAGTAACAAACCATACTCAGAAATTTAAAATATTAAATACATAGTAAATATGGTTATGTCTCAACAGGATATGATATACCCAATAATTAAGTTGTACGCTGTTTCATCTTCAGAAATATATGCAACTTTTCCTTACCAAAAAAAAAATAAAATAAAATAAAAATTTGCACTCTCTTTCAGTAACAGAGTTCATTTATAACAATAAATAATTACCTTCTCTCATAGCCCATGCACCACCTCCTCCCCGTGCAACCTTGTTTCCACATCTTGACCATCCGACTGAAGGCTTGAACGCATGGCTGCTGGTGTCCTACTAGTGCCAACTCAAACACTGGACAGACATTTGGCCTTCAGGGAAAGAAAAGAAAGATATATAATTTTTAACACTATATTTGAAAGTCTAAGCATAACGAAGTATATTTTTCCATATGCAATGGTTATTAAGAGATTGAAACAGATTTTACATTGCTATTTAAAAACACTGTACTTCTGTGACTGATTTCTCCTTGAACTGATCACAAATGCTCTCTTGGAAGAGCACACTATCCAGAAACACCTGACAAACCACGACCGACTGAGCTCAGACGGGCAAGTGAGTGCTCCCCAGGCTTTCATAGAGCCAAGATTTCGTTAGTGTATTGGTTGCACAAGCCATGAGCGTGACCATGTTCCTGGTAGCAATTTTGACATGAGCTGAACAGCTGGGCCAGCAAAACACGACCGTACCTTGTTCCCAGAAAATGAGAGGTGAAGCACCTGAGCAGGATTTGACTGACGACTCAGGCACTATTTGCTGTCTCTAGATGACAATAGCCTTTCAGATGAGGCACTGCTGACAAAGGATGGTGCTTCACAAGCAGAAAAGCGGATGGCTAATGTGAGGGAGCCTGAAAGGTTGTGCCTGTGCTGAGTTTGCTGGGAACCTCACTGCCCAGCTACCATTGGGCTGATGGAGCAGGGTGGAAATCTCAGGCCTGGCAGCTCCATCTTCATCGTTCGAGCCACCAAACAGCCAGGCTCTAAATATAACTAACGAAAGCAGATCCTACCTTAGAAAACAGCATGTAAACTGAATAAAGCATACAGTGAAATACAGGTTGTGTACAAGTCCGTGGAGGCTTTGCCATTGATTCCAGAGCAGATGAGATTTAGCTAAATTGCTGAGGAAGAGGGGAGGTCTGTAAGAGCCCCCCTTTGCAAGCAGCCCCCTCAGGGAAGCAGATGAAATTTTAAGAGGAAGCGTAGCTGTTCTCGGCTGATTATTCAAGAATAACAAGAGCAAAATAAAAGTGCTGCTTTGGAGGATGAGATGTAATCTTCATCCTACTAGCTAGCCCTGGTTAAAAAACAGCAACATCCCACAAGGTATTGAGGGTCAAAAATAAAGAGTTAAGTGTTACATGTTGATGTTTTTGTAGAGATAGTGTCAGCCTTGCTCTGATTTCATTGCAGATGTAAATAAGGAAGTGCTGTATGCACCAGGTCCAGCTGAAGCAAGAAAGCTTGCTTTTTTGTTGTCTTTTAAGACAGACTAGCATATCAACATTAAAATTCGGTGATTTTTGGAGTGGTTTACAGACTGCTAATGTAGTAATTTAATGAATTCCTTCCAAGCAGCCTGCTTTAGCTGCTGAGGCTTTGCAAACTTAAAACTTTAGGATTAAAATAAGGGGATGTACATGAACTTTGTATACTTAATCCAGTTACCATTTGGTAAATTCACCGTTTTAGCAGCTCTGTCATCCAGCTAGCAGAGTTATTCCAGAAATGTTAGTTGGAGAGCCCCCTGCTCAGGCCAGGCACCATCCAAGAGGAATACACGCTCACTTCCTCTGTCAAATGAGGGAGCATGAACGTGAAGTTGTGAGAGAAAGCAACTTTTCTTTCCACATTAATACAATAGATAATGGTTCTAGCCCAACAGCTGCCTGGCAGGTAAAGTTATTATTAGCTACACGGGATATTGTTACTATCTCATTCAAGATTTATGGCGGTTTTTATCTGCGAGGCCCAAAGTACTTTACATCTCCCTGTTATGGCTGAGTACCATGCAAGGCAGCCTTTCTCATGAAAAAGTACATCCTTCATCTGCAGGTCTTCAGGTAGCTTACAAACATCATTAAATTAAGCCTCTGCAGAACAGGAAAATACTATAAGCATGGTCATTTTTACTGATTAAATACTTAGGAAAAACCTGCACGCCTAGATCAAAACCAGCCTCCGATAGAGCAGAGGTCTGAAACAAACCCCAGAAGAGGAGTGTGACTTCCCTGCATTTTGGGGACCCGAAGAACCACAGGAGGAAGGCAGGTGCTGGCTCATTTAATCATTAGCCAGCACAGGTTTTAGTTATTCCACCTTCAAAAAACACACACACAAAAAAAAAAAGTTGCCAAGTCATAATCTCATCTCCATCATTCTCATGCCTCCCCTGCCTGCTTCTTTACAAGGAAGTCTACCCAAACTGTGACACGTGTAAGACACACAGACAGCATCTGTAACACGAGAACTGGAAGTGTGGACACCATAATTCAATCATGCTTGCCCTCTGTTAGTTTTAGCCCTGCTGGGTGACAAACATCTGTATTGCAACACATTACGTGCTTTGACCACTAAGGGTCTTCCTGGAAAGCACAGCAGTCAGCCAGGACACCAGGGCATACACACAGATAACCAACAAAATATAGGAAGGTTCAGCTGTCACCGAGAGCCTTCCCTCACCCCTCAAGAAGTGCCTCCTAACCCTGTTCCTCACAGGAGACCTACAGAACTTGAGCCAGCTCTGGGAATTGAAATGCATGCCTATACCGATAGCTGAACGTAATGGGGTCAGTGGCACTGGGTTAGGGCACATCTGTTTCCCCCACAGCCCAGCCCTCCTGAGCCTTCAGGGGATGCTTTGTGCTGGCCCATGGTTGTTTCTTCATATCCCTTCCACATTTCTCCACACTCTTCTCCCTCCGCTGCACAGCCCGCTTGCTGCCCTGCTCCATGGTCTTTGGGCTGGCCCTAACTGCAGCTGCCAACACCACAAAGTGAGACAGAAGACAGTGGCAGCACAGCTTCAGCTTGCCTCAAATTCCTCCAGAAGCCCCCCTTCCTGCGTTTCCACATCATCTCCATCACTCCACAGCCCTCCCCACGTGTGCCAGCTACCCCCTCAAGTCACCCCATCGTTCAACATATTGAGCTTCAGCTCAAAGCGATTGCTCCCGACCCATTCTTAGCGCAGTCTGCTGTTTGTTTCAGAGCCAAAGGAGCTCTTTGTATGCCCAAAATCTTGCCTGCTTTTTTTTTTTCCCTCTCCATTACGTCAGTTGGTCTAATAAAACCCTCGCCTTACTTAGCAACCATGCCTCACTTAGCAGGCTTTTTAGAACGACTCTCCCTCCAGTGAATAGAACATCATGTACTGATAATTCATGCATATCTCCTTTTATTAGAATTGCCTAAAACTTTCCAGATAACGGTACGTTCATCTGCATCGCTCCCCCATAAATAAAAGGAGAAGCTGACAATTGTAACGACACGCCGAGCCCATCCTACAAAACTCTTACTCGTGTGCCATTGCTGTGTTCCCAGGAATAGCTTCCCAGGATTGACTTCTGTGATGTACTTAATAGGATTGAATGGCACTCGCAGAATAAAGCGAGGCAGCAGCATAAAGTCGTATGTTTATTAAGATTTATTCAAAGCAAGCCTTTCCTCCAAGATGCCCTTGGGATAATTTAAAGGCAGATATCAAAACCTCTGCTACATTATAATTAAATTGCAGCAATCGCATAGCATGTAATCCTTCGCTGGCAAAACCAACAGATAACACGTGCCCTCTCCGACAGTTAGGGAAATGCTCAACTCCCCACACTCAAAGCACCGTTTTTTAGCTCTCCAACTCGTTGTGCTTTGATACGTTAACTATAGCTTAACCAGTTCCTTGAACAACAGTACCACTGGGAAACACAGTTCTGTATTATGACACTCGGCTAAATAGATGCCATCTAAGACTAAAGTGAAGCCTCTAGTGGATGTAATGGTACAACTGGAGGAAGAGAGCTCCACTTCTACTCCCGTGCCCTCTGCATCCAGAAAATATTTCTTAATGGGAGTTTAAGTGTTAAAATATGCCAAACACATAAATGTCTATTGTGTTCTGTGCTTTGATTGATACACCAGTCCCTTAAAACCTTTTTATACTGATGCTCTCTGTTAGCCAAGACTAACATGCAGGCTGTTATTAGCTTGTCAGTCTGACTTGGGCAAGTCAGAAAGCTCACATTTAATATTTGCATTAGGAGAGTGCCCTTTAAACAAAGCCACCCCACACACTTCCAGTTCAGGACTTGAGATTCTAATGAATTAGACCAATGCAAAGCACGGCAGCCTTGGCTAATCATATGGCTGCGATACCTGGGAACCACTGCACAACAGAAGTTCAAAGGGAAAAATTAAAAGCACTTCCAGGAGGGATACAATTCTTTCCCATGTTTAGATTTTGAAAGGGTATATGCGTCTTCATGTAAAAATGCAGTCAAAAAAAGCACCCATGGAGAGACTTAAGTCTCTCCTTAAGTGGAGAGACTGCAAACCTGGCTCAGGAAGTCCCCGAGTCTCACATCCTAGCTGCTGAAGCAGTTATTTCAGGCAAAGCTTTGCTGCATGCTCACGCTTCTCTTATAGCCTTCACTGGCCATTTGGGGTCTATTCCTGGAAGCAGCCCACAAGCTCAGTGGTTTCTGGGCTCACCCTGCTTCACATTTTTATTTCACAACATCTGCATCTTCTCTACAGCTCCATGTCCCCAAAGTGCACACCTACACCAGACTCAGCTTCCATGCAGAATAGCCTTGTGGTTTTCAAGAGAAGCTGGCAAAAAATCCTCTTATAGATTCAAAGGCCAAAGGGTTAAATACAATTAGTGTCACAACTGGGGAACAAGGGGATGTATACTCCTGCCTTGTCCATGTGTCACAAGTGCTTTCTTGATTTCTGAATACGTGGATTTGGTGACACAGACATAGAGAAAGTTTCTTTTGAGAAGGCTGGTGAGCAGCTGTCACCACCACCAGTAGCATCCTGCCACCACCAGCATCTCAACCTTGAGGCTGCAGCCTTCCCATAACCCATGGCAGAGAATGGGTGATAGAAGCAGCAGGTCTACAATTTCCCAAGAGATGTACACTATTTTTTATTCTTGCCCATGACTTTGAAAGTAGAAGGATATTAGCACAGCTTTTGCACAAAATCACCCAACCATAAGTAATTTTATGTAGCAATAGTTGAAGAACAACACTGCTTTCATGTAACAAAGGAAAAGGCAGCCACGAGTACAGGCCATCTGCTCACAGGAACGGAGGAAGCTTTCTGCACACACCCTGGTACGTGTGGTCCAAAAGGGGAAATGGAGGTGAAGAGACAGGAGGACAACTGAACGCACACGAGCTGGCAGGGGAGCAGCTCCCCCATTTCAAAAGCTACCTTATCTCTGTGTGACAGGCATTTTTCTTAGCACGATCCTAACACCTGGATCTTTGAATGACAAAGAAAGTAACTCTCTATCAACCCACCTTCCCTCTCCCCAACTTAAAATTAAAAAACTAAAAATAGATAGAATTAATAGTAGAGCAAACATACATCAAGATATCCTTGAAGTTTGCACTGTTGAAAGAAACCTTTAAGTCAAAACATTAATGAATATGAAGCAAAGAATTACTTTCGGTCTTTCCACAGGGACTAAGTGAGTGGCACCACTGCACTGAACCAGAGGGCTGTTAACATCTCCCTAAGAAGGAGGATGTTGTAGCCTGTGTTGTCTCAGCTGAGGAATTTGCAGTCTGAACACTATTGATCCTCCACAGAACAGTCAATAGATGAAGGCTGCCATAAGAAGCAGCTTGCCAGAATTCCAGGTTTTCAAAACACTAATTGGTCAGTGCTCCCTTCTTTCATGCCATTAATAAGAGTGCAGAAAAGTGAGCCTGCATGCTTTTCCAGATTTAGTTTGAAAAGATAAGCAAGAACTTTCCTTAAGGAAATAGACTGTACTTAAAGCCCAATTCTCCACTGCAGTGACGGCAACTGGTGATCCTGCTCCAGAGATGTACCAGTCTTGATTAAAACAAGAGTTGTACATTCCTTCCTCCTCCAAAAACCTAAAATACCTTGAGTGTCTTTCAGAAAAGAACTCCAGAAGACCAGGTTGAACCCATGTAGAAACACGGTGGGCTCTAGGGGAGCAAGTCAGCAACGTGGCGTTGTATGCAAACGGGATGTTGATAAAAGGTTTGCTATAGATAGCAGCATACAGAAAGAATAAGCAAGTTTTGCCTGAACACAAAAAAACAAATTGGAAAATAGGGCACAGAAGCAAAAGGTCTTAAGAGCAAGTTAAAAATATATCTGTCTCTCTACAAATAAATATAAAGTTTGCATATAGATATATACTGGTTAATAGCAGCAATATTTCACAAAGTCTGGAGTGACAGAGAAGGCTTTTCTTCCTTTTTAAACTACCTCACTCCCCTTTCTACCCTTAAACTATTTTAAGATCCACTTCCCCACATTTTTCAGATAAAATTAATCAGCACTACCAGTGACAATTAGAACATCCTGCTCCCCTGACCACTAATCAATCCCTGCTCTCTACTGATCCTGTATCAATATTTGTGATGTTTATATGCCCTCTGGGATATAGATTGGGAGCACCAAGCTCATTTAGATTAGGTCTCATTATCACTGCTGTTCTCTGGATCCGTGGATGGAGGTGCACCACAGAAGACTCTCCTAACCCCACAGGTTACTAATGCAACGCTGCGTCTTATTCACATCCTCTCTCTGATTAGATAGAGCAGCTAAATAACACGAGGGTTCTTTCAGCCTTTGTGCACTGCATCTAGATTCAAAGCAAATCAATATGAGATGATTAATTACACACTCAGCTATTATAACAACAATAAGATTTTTAGTTCCTACTGCTATCAGACTGCAGTGCCTGTCATTTAGCTTCTATTTAACTAACCTCCCCCCCAAGATAGAATAATCTATTTTTGTTAGCAAGAAATGTAGAAGATAAACACGCGCATCCAGATCATTTAACTATGATTGCTAAGTCACTTTTTTTTTTAATATATCTTGAATCAAGGAGTTATTTTATTTATTTTAGAGTCACATACCCCCAGCAACATCCAATTTCTGCACATTTTTTGCTACCGGCTGGCTTCTGCAGGACCAGGTAAGGCATCAAGTAAAGCACAGACCCACAGGGGATGGCAAGTGTAGATTCCTTACTTTAACATACAACTCTGATAGCCTCCAGATATTTGTCTCCATTCACCTTCAGGGAAGTCGTGCACATTACCTGTGTCTATTGTATCCAGAGTACCAAGTTATGTCACAATATGACTGCTCTGGCAGAGGGCTTATTGTAAAAAGATCACTACTAAAATAGCAAAATAATTGCCTAGAGTACCTGTTCTTAGCCGCTTCTTAAATCCAGCTTGTTCTTTACTGTTGGCTTTTGTATTGTTAGATGCCTTCTGAGTACCTCCACCTATTTCTACACCACTGTTGTTTTAAACAAGTGACTTGGAAGAACAACACCCAGGAGAGCTGGCACCACTGCTGATGACCAGGCCTTGCAGAGCACTGACAAAACCCTTCTAGCATGCAGATTGCCTTACAGACAGCCTAAGGACCAATGCCCAAGGAGCCAGCTCTAGCACAATTAAAAAAAACACATGGGACCTCAGGTATAAGGAGGCTACAAAGTGGTTTGCATGGACTCATTGTTAGACAAAAGCAACTAATTGTCCAGAAGCCAGACAAAACTGAAGGTTAAAGAAATGGGAAGCTATAAAAGGAAGGCATAAAGTAGCAGTAATCATTTCTAGATGAAATTTCACGTTAAACGTACCCAGGCTCAATTATCATTCCACTGCAGAAGAGCGAATAATAACAGTAACCCCAGTAAGTCTGCCAGGTACACACACTTGAATTTCTCTTGGCAAGAGAGCACAGGAGGATCTGATGCTAAAACATTAAAATGAAAACCTCTGAAAAATATCATACCACTTGAGTCAGAAGGAGAAAAAGATCATTTTTGTTTACAGTGAGCACTGCATTGCTTGACAGTGAAACTAATGAGAAGCTAGTGAAATCCTCTGTTTCACTTTGGCAACCATTATCTAGGACTTGCTCATCTCTCTTCTGGTGGATGTCAAATTTTTAACAGCTTATAGCCAAAACCTCTTTTCTTCAAAGCTGACTTTTGAAGTAACATGTAATATATGCAAGAAAAAATATTGGCATGGAGGAATTGGAGTGTTAAAACATTCCAAGTATTTACACCCCTAGAAATCCTCAGGTTGAGACCACTGATGCAAGATGCCTATTTATTTATTTAAACATCAAGCAATTTTGGTAGATCTAAGTATTTTATGAATTCTAGCCATAAAAGCTATGGTGATATATTTTCAATATTGAATTAAGTAGTGTATGTAAAAACATGGTACAGACATAGCATTGCCTGCAATGCTATGTGCATGGTGCTCTGCTGTGACTTACTAATTGAAGGTGGTATTGTGTTTCTGCTAAGGAATCCAAGAAGAGAGCTTTGGCACTCTGACTTCAATAACTTTCCTCTTTCACATACATGGGGATCAAATATTCATCCACAGGTCAAAGGCACTGAAAGAAATACAGCTGAACGTACAGCTCAGCTCGTGTAACCGATATATCTGGAAGCACACACCTTTTCAAGCAAAAGGCCAAAATCTCCAGTTCACCTCCAGAACAATTAATGACTAGTTTTAAACCAAGACCAGCATGGAATCCAGGCTACGTATGTTCCATACACAATTTTTAAATGCTTTGGTTCAGCAATAATGAAAGGAAATTTCTTTCTCCTCAGAAATAAATTAAAAGCAATAGATTTTAGAGAGAACGCAAGCAATAACAGGTTTGAATTTCAGAAGGAGGAAATCTATTAACTGCGTTCAAAGAGAGAAGGTATTTAATTGGTGAATAACAGGAGTTTGCAATATGGTCTGTTAACTCCCAGAGCCAAAGCATCATTTCCAACAAAGGAGGTTCTGCTGAGGAGTTGTCCAAAGACCAGGTTTTACACTCACGTAATGAATATATGCATCAATAACTGAACTAGCTCAGCATGTCAGAATGCAGCACAATTAAACCTGAAGAGAAGCTGACAAGGTCTCTCCTCTCAGGGTACATTTTCAAACAGTAACTTACACCTAAATCCCATTGAAAGTGGGAGCAGTGGTTATCTGCCTTAACCTTGCAGGTTTAAGACTTGTATAGTATATATCAGCTGTTGTGATTATGGGTGGCTAACTTCTAAGTCTCCTGTAGGTACATTATGTGATGTATCTGTTACGAGAACAGACATTAATAAAGCCAAAAGTAATTTACAGTTAATCAGATCAGTTTCATCTTTGAAAAACACAGCAACTTCAGGCTATCAGGTTTTATGACCATGTCTTTTCATTGCTTTATGTCTATTTCAGAGTTTAGGAGGAAGTCTTGATCACATTTTTCTCCAGAAGAATAAAAAACTTGTTATAAATCAGGGAAAGAACTACAGCAGGATGATATTCATTCACTATCTTTAAGTCTCCTGCCAACGAATATACTGGGGCACCAAAAAAAGAGCCCTTTACCATCTGTTAAAAGACTAAACTAAGTTAATTTTCCTCTAGGAACTCTTTTGAAACAGAAGCTTTAAATGCAAACTCTTGAGAGACACGATTCTGTGTTATTAGGTTGACCAGCAGGAGCTCTATCTGGTGGCAACATACTGTAGTGCAGAAGCCAGTGACAGCATGTTTATTTTTTGTTCAGCATGATGTTCATATTCAGAGACGAGAAATATCTCAGACTTTAATACTAATTTTCTTTCCCAACAACAGCTACTGGATGCTGATTGAGGATAGCGGTGAGAAAGCAAGACAAACAAAAAACCTTCCATGACTTTGACCCCAAAGCATTTAAACTTACAGCTTACTAGGATCGTGTTATCCAAATCTCCAGGGATGGAGCTATCGAGTATTAATGAGAACTGAGTGTTTATTGCAGCCTTACGGATTCTGGGCAGGCAGGACTGGCAAGAAGTACGTGCAATTTCTACTGAAAAAAATCTTAAGTAGAAGTCAGTAGCGCAATTTAGAATTTGGCAATGCCTGCAAGTTGCCGCCATCACTTCATCCGAGGTCTAAAGAGAGTTGATAAGAAAGACTTAACATGTGAGGTAGAAATTTAAATACCCTGCAGTGACAAGTCATCTCCTTATTTTCCCTAGAAAACCCACAATCTTTTTCGTGCATCAAGGTCTGTGAACACACAGTGCTCCGTTCACACAATCAGGAGATCCTACATTACTCATTTCAGTTCCCACACCCAAACATACACCAAGCCCTTATTTAAGTCTAGGAACACAAACTTTACTCACACCTGCAAGTTGGCATCACTGGAGGTGAAAATACAGTGCATTGGTTAAACTGCCAATACACGGGGACAATTTCTCACCAAGAAGTGATTACACAACCTACTTTTCACATCCTTTGAGAAGTATCATGACAAAAATCCAGGCTCCGAGATTAAGATATAGCACCATATACTTTACAGAAAGTTTTTTATGACTTTGTTACAGCTAAGTAAACTGTACACCACTTTAAATGTTAAAATTCAATGCAGAAAGAGTCAAAATCCAGAAGCATCTCGCCATGTGGAATTGCTTTTTCGACAGTAGTTTATTGTGAAATAAATTCCAGTCCAAGAAAGTGGACTTCCCTTCTTTAAATCATACCTACTTGCTTGAAAGAACCAAGTATTGTTATTTACTTTAAAATACTGTCCACGACGACATGTTAGCAGTGAAGCACGGTGCAGCAACAGTCCTGTACCTCTATAACCCAAACACTTTTACAATCAGAGGACCAAGTTTACCTGATTGTTGCAGCTGTAGACACAAACCTGAGTTGTAGAGTTTTCTTTGGGGGATAGGATTTATCTGGAGGAATGTTTGTAAGCCTGTAAGCCTACGGTGCCCCATGGGATTGAAGACGCTGGACAGCTGTTACTAAGCCAGAAATCCGGCTCTAAATCCAGGTGTTCTTTGGGATGCAACCAAGTTTACTTGCTTATGGATGGAGTGAAAATATGCAGCCGCAATAAGTGAGCAGTCAAAAAATAAACAAAATGGCTTTAACACAAGATTGTGAGTGGAGCCTCTAAGACCAAATCAGCCCCCTCAGATGTCATCCTGGGCTGCAAAGCCACAGAGCAAGTCCCTGGGCTTGATGCAGGAGGGGACAATGCCTCATGACTTTTACTAGCAGCCCCCACTCGTGTTATTTGGGAACAAACAAAGCCATTCATTGAGTCATGCCCCAGTCCCTGCTAAGAAAGATCACTCTTAGTGCAGTCCTGCCTCTTGATCTGTCCTGTACAGGTACCTACGAGCAGGCATGCATAGTTCTAAAAGTAATGGAAACTTCTCTAGAGAAGGATTTTCCTCTTCTGACAGCAACTCAAGCCTTCTGCTCCTAGTTCCCATTCCTGTCCCACAGCAGCCCCCAGCTTTCTGTGCAGCAAACTCAACGCTAGACAGCTGCACATCATACTTAAGGTGTCATTATATCCCTAATTTTAAACCATAGAGCTTACTGCAGCAGAATGAGCTGCTGAAGATAAACTTTTTTATGATGAGAAATGGTTAATTCCTCATTTCAAGGCCTAAATAGCTTGCTTTTCAGTGAAAACTGTATTTGTGCTCTGGTTGCTCCACTGTTCTCCAAAGTTCTAATACAAGATCATCAAGGGCTAATTGTCTGGAAACATGGTTGATGGAAATAGCTAGTCATCCTATAATCTGTTCTACATTAAATCTCCTCAGGGGGCTTTGAAGCAGAATACCAACATCCACAAAGATCCTTTGCATTTTTAGCTGGGAGCAAACACTCGAGTTAGCAGCAGAACAAAAACAATTATGAAGAATATCTTGTATATCCTCAGCCACACAAGACCTCAATCAAAACAACAGCAAAATGCTTAAGAAGAAAGCACCCAGCGTGACGCGTGCCATGGGATGCATTTGTTGTTCTTACCCCATTGACTGCAGATGACCAATGTCAAAAGAACAAAACTGAATTAGTAGAAGAGGTGATTAGAGACAAGTGTCCTTCTGGACATTTATGGGTCCCAGTCAAAGCTGGAGGCTTACTCCTATGGGATATTGCCTTCTTGGGCTTCTGCTCGCACCAAAGACACTGAACAGGGTAAAAGGAGAGGGGAGGAACAGTTGTACGTGCCCTAGCTCAACAAAAGCAATGCAAATTGTAGTAATTTCAGGAATATTCCATGTGGGAAAAGCACCCAAGGCTTGCCATGGGTATTGGGAGTGGTGGGGGTGGGTTTTGTCCCTGTCATCGTCCCCCCCCCCCCCAAGCCTGCAGCTGGCTGACAGAGCCCTGCTGCCCCCAGTGAATGCTGCCATTGTGCCCCAATCACAAGTGGTGCCATTTCCAGAAGGGAATGTTTCTGGTTTTCTTTCCATGACACCCACCTTAAAAAGGTAAAAGCAAGCAAAAATTGCACGGAGGCAATTCACAACTAACATCACCTCCAGCTTCAGAAGTGCTGGATCACAGTTATTACTGATACATTAAACGCGAACAGATTAATGTAGGTCAGTGGTATGTTTCCTCATAGTACAGTAATTGCTTCTAGAAAAGCAAAAGAAGCAAGCCTGAAAGAAAGAAAACACTTTAAAAGACAAATGCTTTAGCAGAAAGTGAACTTGACTTCTGCAAGCAGCGTGATGCTAGAGCAATACCCACCTAGCAAAATGGAGTAATATTTACTAGAAATGCATTTAAGGTGGGTTTTGAGGATTTGCATGGTATTTCATAGGAAACCAAGGTGAGACAGATTTGCTTTTGGGACAGAAGAAATAACTAACCATGAACCAAACGGTAAGCATGTGAATTCTAGAAGAGTAGGATGAAGTTGAATTAAGACCCAAAAAAAGGATGAACAAAGAGGTTCGGAATTGAGGTGCACATATATCTCCGAAGTCTGTTGTTAGATTGCCTTCTTTGGGTGGTGGTGGTGTTTCGTGTGCTATTTCTTAACAATAACCAGGAGCTCTGCAGAGAAAGAAGCGCCCAAGGCACAGCATGCAACAGTTCCCAGAAATTACATGTTCAGTTCCAATGAGCAAAAAACTTCGACTAAGCTTTTGTGCACGTTTTCAGCTACTCCTGGTCAGAATTTGACCAGAAAAAGCCGTCTTGATAAAAAACATTACCTTATACTTGCAACAAAAGACGTTTATTGTGAGAACACCCCCAGAAAGTTCCCCGCCCGCCAGGCACCGGTGCGGGTCCAGCTCCTTTGTGCCGGCAGCCGCAGCCGGATGCTTTCTGCTGCGCTCACCTCCGTCTGCTCGTGGTCCCTGCCCTATACCGCTCCTGGCTGATCCCACACCTCGTTTCCCCGCTGTTTCTGCTGTTTTTCCCCGCAGGTAGAGCTCGGGGGCAGCTCCGCCAGCAGCCTCCCCAACACGGGAAGGCAGAACCAGCCCCGGGGATGCTGATTACCCCCCCGGAGCCCATTTCAGACCCCAGATCAAAGTCCAGGCAGCACTCCCACCTCCCCTCCGGGGCTGAAGACCCCACAATAACCCCCCTACACAACTCCCCGACCCCAAAACCCGCACCTAGGGGCGATGCGGGGCACCCCCGGGCAAACTTTGCGAGCCGCGGCCAGCCCCGGGATGCTGGCAGCAGAGAGGGGGGGGACGGGGACCGTCAGGACGGCGCCACCGGAGACAAAGGAGCCCCACCGAGGACCCCACAGCCCGTCCCCACAGCCCAGACCCCACTCACATGCCCCGCTGCAGCCGCGGCTCCTCCGCTCCCCGCGCCCGGGGGGCCAGCGCCCAGCAGAGGCTGAGGGAGAGGCAGAGGGAGGCCGGCCCCGCTCCCATGGCTGAGGGAGGGAGGGAAGGGGAGGATGGAAGGAGGCAGAGCACGGCTCGGCAGCACCCTCAGCAGCCGCCCCCAGCCCTCCAAATCATTTAAAGCGGCTGCCGAGCACGCCACTGGCTGGGCGGCCCCGGCCCGGCCCCCAGCCCGCCCCTGGCGGGGCCCCCTCGGAGGCTGTGGGGGGCCGGGGGGCCTCGGAGCCCCCTCGGCGGCTGAGGGGGGCCTCGGGGCCCCTCTCGGGTCCCCCAGGCTTGGGGGCTCCCGGCCCCGCTCCCCCAGCCCCGCCTCACCTTTGGGGTCGCTCTGCTTTGCCCCCCAGTCCCCCTCCAAGGGGCTTTTCCCCCCTCGCCCCCACTGGTGCTGGGGGAGATGAGGAGGGGGTTGTGCTCGGGGGTGAAGCTGGAGTTATGTGCAGTTGTGGTTTTGGGGAGGTTACAGGCTCTTGGAGGACGGCTGACCACCCCACTCCGGGACGCCAAGGCGTTTGGGTCTTGCTGGGAGAGCCACGTCTTGGCTTCTCCTTTTTTTCCTCAGGTCCTCCTTTGTTCTGCGTGCGTGACGCCCATTGCAATCGCATCTGGGCACTTCAAAGGGGAAACAGCAAAAATAAATGCAGTTAACATCGTGCGGGAGGGATACCAGCGCTACTGCCCTGGGTTAGTGATGGCAGGGCTGTGGGAGCAATTCCTTAAACCCCAGAGCTGCCTAACACCCTACAGACAACCCGTCCTCTCGCCCTCACGGTCCCTCCAGACCTTCCCTGCTGTCAGGAGGCAACTCTTCCCTTCGCCAGGGTGAGGAGGGACACCAACTGACCTGGAAAGGGAACTGTGCACAGCAGCAAATAAAAGATGGGAGAAAACACACCTTCAGCACTTTATGACCTCAGGTAGAAGTCAGGGTCCATTGCACCACGGTTTGCATCTCCCTGCAGGGCCATGACTAACTGAGCGTTGGGCTGTGAGTGCACGGGTGGGCCCCGAGCCAGCTGATGCTGAAGGGATGGAGATTTCCTTCCACCCCAGCGGAAGGGGCTTGGTCTCGAGTTGCTCCAAATTAGCTCCTAGAAGGATTTGTGACAGAGAGAACCGCATGGGTACTCTGAAGTCCTCACGGGGTAGGGGTCAACCTCGGTTTCACAGTGCATTAATTTGTCTTCCTTTCAGTCCTGTAACAAGATCCAGCAGTTTCTACTTTATGCATACTTTATAAGCACAGTTCCCTGTATGGTTTTTATTTTCTAAGGCCTTTCCTAAAGTAGGTAAACATTTACCAGTCATAACAAGAAAACTGTTCTTATATTGTTCATTGCTTTGAAGCTTGCAGTGGCACGATCTCCCTGAGATTGTATTACCGATTTCTTTTTCATGGTAAAGAAAACATATAGCCCTTATCTGACCCTAGAGCAGATTAATTGTACCCTGAAATTTCCATTGAATGGCTAAGCTCTTCTTGCATCTGGAGTAGTTTTAATTCTGCAGGACCCTGTGTTGAGCTAATCTCATTACCTCCTGCAGAGCACATAGTTTTCTAATCATTTTATTTCTTAAACCCCAGAAAATCTTTCTTCATAAAATAATAGACTTTCATTAAGTCAAGGCTGAGTGTTAATTACGCCCTGAGTTGTCATCCCAACCTGGACTACTTTCAGGATCACATCATTGCAAAATAGAGAAGGATCTTATTGCTCAGCTATTTTTTTTTCCAGGAGAGCTAAGTTAGTCTTTCAAAAATACTTTTTTTTTTTTTTCCATCTTATGGAACTCAACAAAAAACCATTGAAAATGCTTTAATATTTCAGATCTGCATGAGATCATTACAAATTATGCACAATATTTACTACACCCAGTCATTAAGAATAATGGAACAGCAGCATGCAAATTGGGAGATGCTGAAGTGCAGAGTTCCCAGCATCTTACACGGTGAAGGCCACTTAATGGATGAAACCTTTGCCTGGGGGGCACGTAGCGAAATACAGCCGCAGTTGGATCCTGAGGATCGAGCAGTTTAACATCTCCTTGTAATCTGCATAGAAAGCCTTGCAGGCCACGCGTTAGGAGCTATGGCACTGACATTCTCCTGAACTGAAATGTAAACCCAGTTTGTTCAATGTGCCCTTCTTCAAATATTATATAATGTTTTATCCTCAGCTGTGTTTTAATTGAGAACATCCTGCAAGGCTGTTGACTTTAATGGGACGATTCACATGAGTAAGAGTTGCAGGGAACCAGCATTTGTGAAAGCAGTTTCAAAAGCCTACTGGAATAATTGATCTGACTGTGCCCAAGTCAGTTAAATCTTCAGACCTGACACAGACAATACAGAGGTAAAAGCAGACTCATTTATTCTAGTTCTTACAGTGGTAGCAGCGGGAAATGTCAGGAAAAAAATGGTAGTGGATACAGCATTAGTGACTCCTTTATATTACACGTCCCTGCCGTGACCAACCAGACACGGTTACTGTCATGAAACTTATTCGCCATACAATTGTGTATCTTTGATCTTGATACCTACAAACTGTATCGTGCCCATCACCAAACTGAGCACTGAACATGTTGACAAAAGAGTTCTCTTCCTGCCTGGTGAAAGGAATAAATTAAATCCCATCTTGCTCTGCTAAACCAGCCTTTGAACTGAGCAGCTAAAGTGTCGATTCCCCTTGGTGACTTTGTGCAGGTGAGCTATAATCTAAGCCAATTGCACAGAATACTGACTGTCAGAAAAGGCACACCTCATGCCCTCCATGTAGTACTGACGGACTTTCTGTAGGATGGAAAATACGTAGTTTGCATTGTTCTCCTCTTTCATTGATCAGAAAGTTCTTACTGTTTCCAGTGTGGTCCTTTCCTATGCACTATCAAACTCAGCATATTGTTTACAGCACCGAGATCACAAATTCTGTAGAAAAGTTGGCATCTCTCACGAAGTCTCATGCTATCCTCTTCATTTTAAAGCATATTTCCCTCCCCATGAACAGTCATTGATGATTTTGTCTTCCCACAACATGTTGTGAAAGTTGCTGTGTGTCTCCACATATGAATGAGCATGTCTACAACTCTGAGTCAGTGACACACCACCCGTCCCCATTTTCATTTTTCTGTCTAATTCTCCATATCTCCAAGTCTTTTTAAATCGTAGCTAGTTAGAGGATTTAACATTCCCTTCTGATGGAAAGAAATTCTCGTGCAGAGATTGTAATTAGAAAGGCTGCGCCGTGTTCTGTTATTAGCAGGAATTGTGATTTTTGGAGTGGTGGGTTAATTGCTAATAACCATATGCAATGCTTCTCTCAAGATGTTTCCCATTACAGTAATTAACTTAGCAGCTGGGGTAACAGACATTTACCATTTGTCTTCACAGTATCCCTGATTTAGGAATGTTCCAAAAACCTCTTTGGATTTGGTTTGTTCAATTCCAGGCACAAGATGAAAAAGAGGGATGCTGAGAAAGGAAGGAACAAGTTGCAGGGATTCTATCCATTTTCAGATGTGAACTGCCCATCAGTGTATCCTCAGGACTTCTGAAGTTTTGTACAATAGTCTTAGCCTGGGACTGCCATTTTCATTGTGCCAACTGGATAGAGAACATGGCAGAGCAGCACAAAAGAAGGCTTTTAAAAATATATGTTTTTTACTGTGTTACTCAAAATAATCTGATTAATCTTTAGCCTTCTGGAGGACTTATTAATCAAAAAGTGCCAAATTTGTTATTGCTTACTCATACCCTTAACCTCAGAATCCCTATGATTTATGATTTTTTTCTTTATATTTCATAGTCAGCTATACAGATATAAACATTTTTAGGTAATTACTTCCTTTCTATGTTGTCTCATTGAAGTTCCTTCCTCCACAAAAAGCAGTAAGAGCCAGGCTAGAATTACAGTAATAGTTTTAAGTGTATGGCTACCCTGAAATTTAAGAAGAAAATAAAGGTGGCCTACAAAGCCAGACCACATGACAGAGCAATTGCAGTTTTGTTGATTTAATTAAACAACAGAATATATTGAAAGGATTAATTTTGCGTACAAGAGAATTTTAAAGACTTTTAGAAACGTGATGCTAGATTTAGTCCTCTTTAAAGTTTGTTCTGGCCAAACAGAGTAAGTTCTGTACAATACTGTATTAAAGAAGGTTTGTTGATACCCTTAAAGATGAAAAGTGACGTACTAAAGTAACTGGAAGCTTTCTCTGTTGCAATGAATTGGCATTGCTCCATCTCAATGAAGGAGGGAACGCTAATTTACAGTAACTGAGGATCCAGCCCGCATTGTTAATCATAATTATGGACTGACTTCAGGAGGTACATTTTCCAAAGCAGTTGGGTAAGACAAGAAAATTAAGTTCAAATTATTTTCTTCTACAGGAAGTAGAAGTAATACATAAATAAATACTTGGTGTTGCAGTAGGTCTTAAAAACATATAATAGCTTTCTGGCACTGCATCATTCCCTGATATTTTTCCCTACAGCACATAATAGTAAGTTTCTGATAATAGTGCTCACAGACAGTTTTGATTATAACCACTTGTCAGGGAATGGATAACTCAGAAAATAACACTGTATTCAACTGTAAAAAATGCTGCCTGAAATACATTAATACCGTGATAATTTCTGCTAATAGAAGCCTCCAAACCCCATCCATTAGCTCTGAATCGAAATTCCTGCTTCATTTCTATCTTTCTGAGCATTTCTGCCCCCTGACCCCTCTTCCATTACTTGGTAGCAACACAGCCATTCCCAGCCATTAGCTGCGACAAAGGCCGATCCTGCATGAAGCCTGATGACAAACTCGACGTGTGCTTGAAGAAACCTGGCCAGGGCTGGGGACTGGAACCCTGGCAGTGGCTCTGCTTGCCATGGGCATTGCTTTGCAAGCGCCAGGACAGGGGATGATGAGAAGCAAGGCCTGTGAAGTTCAATCAATTTGGTTTCAATAACAAGGTTTGCCTAGTTTGTGAATTTGTGGTCAGCATCCTACCTGTTCCCATCTCTTCCACTCCATCCATGCTATGGCCATCACCTCTCCTATCCCACATGCCCTGTGTAACAGAACTGTATTCTCTCGCTGATGTTTGGGATTCACGCAGAGGTGAGGGCAGGAAGGGCTAGAAGGGAAGAAAAAGCAAAAGAGTGAACAATTTGACCCCAAAGCAATCTTTCTTTGGGGGGAAAAAATTATTTCTTTTTGACAGAACAAGTAGAAATCTATTGATATTCAAGTCAGGAGTATATTTCTGTAGGGAGCTATTACATCTGATTGAGAAAATAAAATGTAACCCACATTCACAATTACTTACATAAAGGCTGCTGATCTCATTCCTTAGCTTTTCACTTTAGCATTAGTTAACCAAAACCCCAGCAAGAACACGCTATTGACAATATAATCCTAAAGTATGTTTTATGTTGGTAGGCAGTAACAACTGGGAGTGCTTTTATCTATTTCTGGATTTGGGATAATGACACTCCAATGAGTGGCTAATCCAGTGTACTTATGCACATTCAAATTAAAATCACACATTTGGGGGACTTGTATCTTTTCCAGCCTACACAGGTGAGAGCCAGATGTATCTGAAACTCAGTAGAGCTCTTCCAGCCTCATCTCAACACAAAGAAAAGAATTAGGCTTTAGAAACCCCAGAGCAATGCACTGTTTTGCAGAGCAGTGAAAATATTGCAAAATATTTTCTAGGAGGAAGCATTTAAAAAAAAAAAAATTAACAATTCTTTCCTAAATGAATTACTTTTGGTCACCCTATTAACCACCTGAAAATTTTCAAACAGCTGAGCTAGCAACTCGTTCCAACATTGAGCAGAGTACCTGCATGCTCCTGTGTTCCCAGAAATCAAATTTGGGGTCTTCGTGCTAGGAGTGTTTAAAAGCTTGCTGAGCCAGGAAAGACAGGGAGTGCTTGGAGACTTACCTAGCCAACCACAGGTAGACAGCACAAGCTGATTTGCAAATATTCTTGATCTACCCAGAGGGTGGGAGATTTCAAAGAGTTATTCTCTAAGAAAATTGAAACAAATAAATGCAAAAACAAAAATATTAAAACGTGTGATAAAAAAGGTCTATTTGGCCAAATGAATTATTCAGTTAGTTCACAGCGGAGTTCAGTGAGTGTCAGGACTGTACCGGGACCATAAGGGATGAACACAACCACACAAACCAGGCAATAATAACACTCCAGCAACTGCTGTGTGTAAAACTGCAGCCTTAACTAGCACTAATACTTCAAGCGCTCTAATTTATCCTCTGGGGGAGGCAGCCCCCTCAAAATTTGGTTTTTAGATGTTGAAACTAGTAACTTTAATCTACATCACCAAAAATGCAGTTGCGAAATATATCAAAGCAAAAAGTGCTCAGAAGTAGAATTCTCCTCAGGGTTTCCCCTTCCCCTTGGAATTGCTCATGTATTTCAGACGTAGCTGCTTGGAAAGCTTGTATTTTCCTCTTTGTCTAGTACAGCGCTAAGCCTATCACTGGTACTTAAAATACTAAAAATTCAAAGAAATAAGTGTTTTGTTTGTTTGCTTCCAATTAGGAGCTAACGAAATCCCAGGAACACACTTGCACATAATTTGTCACAGAAGAACCGAAACTCAACAGCGTGTTTCTGCATCTACCTTTCCTCTCTGTCTGTTCTGCTGACGCAACCAGCTCACACCTCACTCTCGGAAAGACATTAGAGCATTATTTTACCATTTTTCCCTCTAAATTACCTGCCTGGCTAGTGTCACCATCGATCTCTTAAATCCTTGACGGAGTAATCAACCACTCAGCTAATTAACGCAGGGGCTTGGAGGGAAAGAAGGAGGGAAGGATGAAATGAAAGAGGAGAGCTTTTTTCTTATTCGTCCTGGTTTTATTGCCTTTGAAAGGTGCTTTATCCATAGCGTAAAGGAGAATTGTCTCTGCCCTTTTTCTTCTAAGGGATGGTTCGCCTACTACAAAAGTATTTACCAACCAGTAATAGAAAGTGGGAGAATTTCAGGGGAATGATGAAACCCGAATGCAAAATCTAAGGAAAACATCAAATACTCCATTTTTAACGCTTACAAACTGCAGTATGTGTTTTGAATGAGTACCAACTGCAGGAGCTGACCCATATTTTCAGAAGTATTTAGAACTTACCGTGCTTTAAAATTCAGATAACTTCCTCATATTTTGATGGAACAATTTTTTTCTCCCCTTCCCTCCTCCTACTTCCCTTCGCCTTCTCAGGCAAGAATGACCCATGTGACCTACAAACCCAGAATGTATCCAGATTTGTTTTTAACCAAATGCCTGAACTTAAATATTAAATTAATATTCTTATTCTTAAACAGCACCACTCAGTTGACTTTAGTCTGAGACTAAAGACGTGAGGAAAAGGAATCCCTCACACTAAAATGCATATTCCGAAAATATAGATCAGCATTCATGATTTAAAAAAAAAATAAAAAGCATATTTTTTCCCTAATGGTACTAAAGTGCATTGCTCCAGATCCTTCCCTCCCTAAATCCTAGAAGATAATGCCTGCACACTGCAGTTAATGTTGGGATATTTGCAAGCATTTTTCCATACTTTCCTGTCCAATGTTAGTAACCAATTTCTCTTAAAAATGGAAGTGTTATTAAGAAAGTTAGCAATCGATTGATTATTTCCTTAATCATGGATATGTGAAAATCATAAAGGAGTCTCTTCTTTGTGATAACTCTTATACAAAAAGAGGTTTTCATTTCCTTTATTCTCGAGGAATCCGAAGTATCCTGGAACAGCTCTTTAATACATTGAGCTAACCTGGTATTGCCGCGCACATCTATATAGGTATTTACATATTACAGGGCAGGATTTTAACATTCTCGTCTACAGGGAGTTGATGAACTGAAAATGTTTAATAAGTTTTCTTTTGAAAATCTTATGGGAGACAGATATTAGCATCAGCACTATTTGTTGCTAAATGCAAATAAAATCATTCTGAGCACGGGAATTGCGCTGACCATGCTTCATGAAACAGCAAGCACAGGACTGCAGCAAGAAAGTGGCAATTAAATATTTCACACATGCCTGCGTGTCTGTTTATCTACAGCTTAACGGGTTGTGCCGTGATCATATCCAACAACAACAAAATGGTGTTGGAATGGAATTCCCAGCTAATAATTCTGGGCCTATTATTAACTTCTGGAGAAATCCACGTTGCTACAAAGACTTACAGAGAAAATGCTTGAGAAGAATATGTAAGGGTCACGGACACAGTCTTCTCTCCAACAAAATCAGCATTCAGTGGACTAAGTACTGCAAATCAAGTGTCACAAAAATAATAAATTGACCATCTAGATATACACAGGACAAAGACAATGTCATCGATAACGGGCTTTTTAGTCTGACCTCAAAACTTGTCTAACAATCCGTAATTTCTGAGGCTACTTCTGAAGGAATCTTATAATTAAAAATTAATGGAAATGGTATAAAATTCCAAGAAGTTAATGAAGGAAAATCATGCCAAACTAACTCTACATTCTTCTTTTATAATGAGTTTTTAGATGCAAACTCTAATCTATACAGGCTTCAGTGAAGCATTTATTGCTTGTGGAAAATTATTTGTTTAACCTCCAGCAGCTTACAGCACAAGAAGAAAAGCTCAGAAGGATATAATGGGGAGCTGTGTTCAAAAAGGAACTGTGTAGTGATGGGAAGGCAACTAAGGAACCTCTCAAGGATGAGTCTTGGGGAAAAAGAGGAGCAGTACAGCACAAATAATGGGCATGACCTCATGAAGTTTGCTGGTGAAAAAGCTGAGAGGTGTTGTAGAGAATAAGGACATCACTCTGGAAAAGCAAGAAGACTTTGAGGCTGGTTGGATGAAATCTAAAAATGCGAGACATCTGGGGACTAGTGGTAACAACCTTTGCTGAATCTGCCATGGCACACAAAGAGGAGAAACAGTCAAACACTCACACATTTCTGTAAGCCACGGATGTGGTAAGGCATTAAAAAAAAAAAAAAAAAAAGGTTTAGTATGCTCCTGGAATACAGTGTCATGTTAGAAATGAACATATCCTGATCCCAGTGGGAGACCTTCTGAGATACCACACACAAGGCAGCCAGGAAGCTGGAAAGAATTTGATCTGTTTAGACGAGCAAAAGTAAGGCTTGTTCAGACTAGCAGATTGAAGGTTGGGGCAAAGATGGATGGCTTTGTCACTGCTCTCCTGCAGCACACCACGGGAAGGGGGTGGGACAGGCTGAGTATCAGGGACAGGCAAGAATGTTGGCAAAGCTGAAAGACAACGCTGGTGTCAGCATGAGCCGGTCTAAACCAGCCATACACATATGTTTAAGCAGGAAATTATGGAGGAGTGTTTAAGTGTTTAACAAGTGAGTGTCTGGAATAGGTTTTTAATATAAGCAATACGAACAACAACAACAAAAAAGCCAGCTCCATGGTGGAACTTTATAAGTTCATTAAACGAAGTCTAAAATATGTTTCTATGTGATAACAGGGAACTGGATGTGGGCACCAGGCGATGCCTTTCAATCCTATGTTCCTAGCTGGTTTTCAGTCTTTTAATTATGAATCCTATCACTATAGCCATGGCGTGTTGCAGCCTCAGGTGCAAGAATAACACATTGATCTTTTTCTAGTAATTCCTGTGCTGAAAACGGGGTTCTGTGGTAAGCAACTATATGGAATAACTTTGGAGGTTGCCAATTTAATTTTTACTGATTTCCAACAACTGAGCCTTTTGTTTCTTGAAGTGGGAATAGCCTTTTTGTTTTATGTTTGGTGCAATACAACCCTGAACCTCGCTTGGGGATTCTTAGCATTATGCTAATATAAATAATAACAAAAAATGGCAAACAGACCCTGAAATCACAGCATGCTATAATGTTTCCTCATAAGAGGATAGAAATATATTTGTCTTTTAGATCACACGCAAACATCTAGAGGCTGAATAAAAGCAAAGACCAGCTACATTTTCCAAATGCAAATGTGTATGTACCCATCTGCTTGTGTTAGTCATGGGTAGGTACAGCAATGGTGTCAAAGTAGTTCAGGCCTGCTAGCTGAGCCTATTTGCAATATTACTGGCAATGGGAAATTATCAGATTTTATAGTTCAGCTAGAATTAGAGAAATAGTTTGAGTTAATTTTCCCCTCAATATAGTAGCACCATCTCCTGAAACCATACATTTACCGATAAGGCAGAGCTACCAAGGTTAGCACTGCAGGGCTAACAGGAGAACAAGACAGGCTCTGTTATATCTTTGTACACCATCAGCTAAGTTACCTCCTAAATTTTCTTTACAAGACCTTTATCTCCAGCAATGAGGCATGCAGGAAAAAGAATGGTTGATCAGCAACTGCAAACTTGATTTTGTGGATCTAAAGGGCTGCAGAATGCACTTTTGACCTGGATACCATTTCCTGCAAAGGGAACTCCTTTAAACCTGCTCCTGCTGTGTCATGCCTTGCAGCAGCATTTTTTTTTCCACTTTGGTACTGAACTCACGGCAGGAAAATATGACAGAAGCATTTAATTTCATAAAGCTGATATGGTAGACAACGTTCACTTAACATCAATTAGCTTTTATTAGAGCTGATAATTTGGACCAAGGCTATGTGCAATTGACATTCAGAGCTGGGTCCAGACATGATATGGACAGAGGGGGATGCCTCCACAGCTGCACTGCTCCTCCTCCGTTACTTAACGATGCCTGTGTTGAACTAGGTTGCAGGCCCTCAGGACATCTGCTCCGGATGCCAGGAATTACAGCAATGTGCTAAAACCTGGTTTGAAAAGCATTCTCTCTTCGTATAAATTTTCTTGTAATTCTCAGTGCAAATGGAGTTTTTTTCTTTAACTGCCTGGCTGTTACAGCACTACTGAACTGGAATCTTCAGATTTGACGAGTATGTTTATTTGTTCCCTTTCAAGTGTTGAGCCCAACAGTGATATTATGCAGACATATATTATTAATGATAAACTATTCTGCCCATTTTAAGGCTTGTTTTCACTTAGCTGGAAGTCAGTAAATGCAGCACAGGAACCAGAATTTGAAGGTTTAGGCATCAAAATGATATGGGACATTGGTTTTATTTTCTTGCTCTTAAAGCTCATAGGTGACCTGAAAGAAGTCATGAAAAGAGTTGTAAAGGCAGTCAATTAACTTTGGGCTGTTTAGCTCTTAGAAAAGAGTTGCAGCACCTCATCTTACTGCACTGAAAAGAAATGGATACTCAGCATATGCCAGCCATTACCCAGAAGGAAGCTATTTAAATTAGCCAATAGAACAACAAAAAAATACAAGAATGAATCCTAAATCTCACCTTCCCCTGGGCTTAAATATTGGCCTAGGACAAAATACCTATGTCCATGCAGAATTTGCAGTCTGGAACTCTCCTGGTACCATCAAACAATCACTTGATAAATCATCAGTCTTTAGAAGAGGGGCCAAGACCAAGTCATCTCTTTTTCAGGTCAATGCCTTAACCCCAGGTCAGGACACCACTCTCTCGTTTGTGCACAGACAAAGAGGCATACTGGCACGGCATGCAACATTTAACTGAGTGACAAGGGGACTAACCTGGAAGTGCAGGAGACGTGGGTTTTGAATTCCCTCCTGCAGCAGAGTGCAGAGAAATCAGGTCTCCACATCGTTAGCCAGTGCTCAGAAAGCAGTGGCTGGTGGAGTGGGAGACATAAAAGCTGTCAGAAGCACAATCCCACAGAGCTCGTGAGCTCAAACAGGGGTCTCCACTGAGAGGCAGAGAAATGGGGTCA
Source organism: Anas platyrhynchos (assembly GCF_047663525.1). Lineage (NCBI taxonomy): Eukaryota > Metazoa > Chordata > Aves > Anseriformes > Anatidae > Anas > Anas platyrhynchos. Next base: position 4,179,973 of record NC_092595.1, on the reverse strand, counting down.
GCAGTTTCCATCAAAGCCTCCTTCTGCTCTGGCTGTAGAGCAGCCAGATTAGGCACAGAGCACCAAGCAGGAGCTCACAGCAGCTCCATCATTCATCTACGTTCCTGCCTGTCTTGAATTCCTCTTTCTGCCAGCATTTCTCCAGAAATCCCCAATTTCTTATTCCTCTTTCTCCTTTCTCAGGTACTTCCGTAGTGGAAGACAGGCAGATGAATGTGAAACATTGAAGAAAACCTCTTCTGTTGGACTACTGGGCAAGAACTTGTATCCTGAGACCTGTGTCCTCCAGCCTCATTTTTAATGAAACCAGACAGTGGCTCCACATCTTCTGGAGAGGTTGTCCCAGGCAGGAATCTGCTCAGAGGAATGTCAGCGTGGGATAAGCAAAGCTCCCAAGCCCTGCTAAGACAGACAGTTCTGGACACCAGCAGAAACAGAACGGGAAACATCACTGCCAACACCATGGCAATTACAAGCATTAGGCCTGCAGTTCTCACAGTGCTGCCAGGATCTAAGCACTTGTATTTTACCTCCATGTCCCAAAGCACTGGGGGAGCTGTGTTTGAATTTCAAATTTCCCTTTAATTTTCCTTGCCATGCCAAGGTGGCCTAAGGACGAATCCATTAACGCGTGTGATATGCAGGTATACTTACAGTGCCGGCGTTATGTAAGCAGGTAGATATCATCAATAATTAAAGGCTCCGTGGGTAAACAAGACCTGGCCATTTCCTCATTCTAGCTTCCCAGGGTTTCAGTGCAAGCCACACACCCTACATGCTCTTCTTGGGAATAATTCCAAGGGATGACGTGCTTCCAAACTTCCCTTCTGTCTGCAGAAGGTTGCGTGAGCCTGTCTTGCATATTCCTCGTAAGGCAAGCTAGAGGAATTATGAAATTAAAACAGGAATTAGTGAGGGGGGATCAATCTCCCTGTCATATTAGTGACAGTCTGGACAAGATGTAATACAATTGTTTCTCTTGCTTAAAGGTTTCTTTCTGTCTACAGCAAGAAGAGAGAGGGCAAAGAGCTCTTTAGTTCTTTGGGAATCAAATAATCACACCTTAATGCAATAATCAGTATGATAAAAACTCCACAGTGGACTATTAATTTTTTCACACTGATATCCTGAATTTCAGAAAAGAGGGATACTTTTAAAGAAAGAGGAAATTAAATGCCTACTTAAAAAAAAAAAAATCAAGAAAATGCTACACATTTATTACTAAGACAGTTTAACAAAAATTCTCAGACCTTTAAGGGGTAAATACTAACATACAAACTTAGTTCACCTGAATGTGAACAGTAGATACTGATCAAGATTTGTCTGAAGTGAAGTTTAAATAGTCAAGGAAGTTCCAAATTCGTGTGGCTGTGCTGCCATAGGAAGCCACCATGGCTTTCTGTGATACTTCTGCTGTCAGACAGAGTCTTTCCCTCTTCCCCCGTGCAGCAAGCCACTGATCTTCAGTGTCTGGTGAAAGACGTGACGTGATCCAGCACAGAGCCATTGTCTGACACCAGCTGAGAACCAGCTGCTTTACACCTCTGCACTGCATCCAGCAACAAGATGCATCATGAAGATGTAATTGGCAATTACAAGGTCACATTAAATGGTATGTAGTGGGCTATTTAAATACATCGTGAGCAGGTAAAACAGATGCAACAAATAAAAAAACTGTATCAGGTAAAAGGCCATCTTCATGCATAAGTAATGAGGGAAAAATATCACAAATCAGCTTGTTCTATTGGATCACATTGAAATTTCAGTAGAGTTTCAGTAATGTGGAAGAACAAATGAAAGGCAGAGCAAAGAAAGGAGCCGTGCTTGGAGAATTATTCCTTGCTGACACAGGGTGAGCTTACTGTGGCTCAATGGCAAACATAAAAGCATGATCAAGACCAAAAGAAACTCTGATTAATATGCTCCTACTTCTGTCGGAGATGCAGGTTTTTTGAGATGATATAGCTAAGGAACATTGTCACTTACTTTGAGAAAAAATAGACAATAGATGTATGTTGGAGTTGCAGACAGAATGACTTTGTAAATGTGGACAGCAGACTGTACTCTGTCTTTTCATGCTGTCATGTTTCTTTGTTGATGTCTCTGTTTTAAGATCAGCTTGCTCCATGCATCACCAATTGTCTTTTGTTTTCTCACAGCAGGGAAGGCTCAGTTAATCCATATGTCACCACGAAAAATTCAGGCTTCTCTTTGATAGGAACCAAGCATGACAGCAATCTATTGAAAAGGTGTTTTGGACTATCATTTCTTCCAAGCTAATTTATTGACTGGATGGCTTTCAAAAATAATAGGTCTGTTCCCCAAGATAATGAGCTGAGATGTGACTCAGGAAGGCCATGTGAGCACACAGATAGACTAATTATGAGAAATAAACTAATAATAAACTATCCGTCTCTAGAAAATGGTGTCTGCTGTGATATATCAGCCCGAACTTCAGAGAACATGAATGTTTCCACCCGTTCCCTGGTGCAATGATTTTGTTTTACAAGCCTTAGACATGTAAAACAAATTTCTAACTATTAAGCCTCTGACAGATTAGGATGCTAAGAAAGCACCTGATCTTTGGAGGTGACAGTTTTGCTGAGCAACTACAGTTATAGAGCACTGTGGTCCTCTGGGGCAGATGCTATCCCATTAGTATTTAGTTAGGGTGCCAGAATCCACGGATTTATAAATCAGAGCTGACAAAGTTAAGCATCCATGCAAATAAAAGACCTTTAACACACCCCACTGAACAACTTCTCCCAGTATATTTCACTTGAAGTATATATACCACGGTGCAACTACATGAACTATGCATCTTTCCTGCTGTGTTTGTGGAATAATGTTAACAATTCTAAAGAAACAGTTTCTGTTCCCATTTCTAGGACAGATGATGGACAAGACATAGCCACATTTCAACTGTAGAAAAAGCATGCTAAAGAAATGTGACATTCTTAAGAAAAGTGAATTATCTGAACACACACACACAAAATCTAACAATCTAAATGTCTGTAATCTTATCTTCCAGAAAAGACAACTACGTCCAACTTCTGCTGAAGCTGTAAGAAAGACTGTCACCTCCTAGGCCAGCCCATTTTTAACTCCTGGTCTCCAGAAGAAATTGTCATAATGCACAGAGCTTTCCTGGCATGTTTACAACATACCAGGAAATGAGTACTCCAAAAAAAAAAAACCTTCATCACGTTTGCCTCCCATTAGGAATAAACCCAACAGGACTTTTTATGATTACTGGCTACCTATGCTCACTCTGGAGTAATCAGCAATAAAACCAGCTGAACACCAGAAAACCCTGGGCCATTGTGTGTTTACGATTCTTTTAAAGCTGGCACTTTAAAGGCTGACCCTGAATCATCCTGACCTTAACTTAGGTGCTGAAATGTCTATGCTTTATGTTATCAAGGAAAGAAACTGCTGCTTTCAAATGTTCTTGACCTTGTTCAGCACATTCCTCGTGCCTTAACTGATTTGCTTTTAGTTGCTAATAAAGCACAGTCAATGAGTTTAGAGATGACAAATGGAAGCTGCAGAAGTTGCATTCCAGGAGCATTTGTAATTTCTTCTAACAATTAAGAGTTCCCTTCTAGCACTGTGAACTCCAGATTGCTGTGGATGCTCTGTCTTTTGCTTATATTTCTATGAATTATTATGTGATTTCTACAAACACACTCCAGCATATTGTACTTACATCAACACTTATTAATGCTTAGCAAAACTTTTGACAAATACGGTCTGTTCTGGGTATGCACAAACACCGAAAATAATATTGAGCTACAGAGTCATCATTATTTTCTAAGCCCTATTTTCTCTTTAGCACAACAGATGTCCATTGAAAATAAAAATATGTTTCCAATGCTTTTAAAATTATGAGGATTTTTCTTCCACAAACGTTTCCCTTAAAAGCTGCTCCTGAGAAAAGCGAGTGACCAAAAGCCCGGTTTGGAGCTGCCCCGGTGAGTCCCTGTGTACACAGACTTCCATTTTCCTCTCCAGTTTGAGCAGTTCTAGTAAACGTGGGACTGTGCAGTAGTAAAATGTCTCTGTTCAGCAGAAATGCACAGATGCATTTTTATTTGTGAAATAAAACCTGGATTTTAAGGGGTGAAATTCTGAGACGTAAATAATCCTGTTGTGCCACAGCAACCCTCTTACAATAGGTTTAAAACCAATTTGCCATAAATATTTGTGTGCAAGCCAAAAAAAGCAGTCCAAGTATACAAAATTGATACCTAGTAGGTCAGTTCTAACTAGTGCAGGTCAGACAATTACCTGTTGGTTTCAATTAAGCTTTGCAAAACACCCCCGTGTCAGAAAGCAAAATAATGAGGTAACATAAACCATAGCGAGTGCTTCACTTACAGTGCCAACTTTGGGCTGTGTGAATCAAGTTTGCACTGAAAACAAGCAACTCACCAGCACGCTAAGAACAGTAGATCAATGAAAAGCAGGATGAAGACCTGAGGTAGGGAATTAGAAAGTCTTATGAGACTTGCCAGAGACAGCCCAGTTTCCACCAGCTGGGGACAAGAGCTTCACGACTTGCTTTCACTGAAGTTCCAAGGTAACAAACGGAGGCTGTTATCATCCCACTTGGCACTTCTTTAGCATGTTCATCCTGGCAATCTCAAAAACATTTTACAATCCTTTGGCAAAGGCTGCCTTAAAGTTCTGGAAAAGTTTCCTGAGTCTTATTAGTAAATTATGGACAGGAAAAAAAAATCGATAAAAAATCATAGCATTCAAGTATTGTATTAATATCTAGGGATAGCCACAGCGATGAGTTAAATTGTGGAAAAACACATTGTGATAAAATCTTTAAAGTATAAATAAACATATGGGAAGAAGAGAATGATCACACTAATTTACAGACAGGAAAAAGGCATTTGCGTAGCATGTCTGAAGTAAAGCAGAAGCAGAGACAAGATGCTTGGAGCAGAGAGAGGATGCTCAGAGCAGGTATCTTGAGGCTTGTGCCAGTGTCCTATAAGGTGTTTTTTTGTTTGTTTGTTTGTTTGTTTGTTTTCAGGTAGTAAAGGGCATGCAACTGAGACATGAAGGTGTATCAGCTGATGGAAACTGTAGATGAACGTTAACATACAGCTATAGTTTCTTATTTAGTGACATAGCGAACATCTTTGAACTCTGTGATGAAATCTCCACCAACTGGGGAAGGATTTCATTTTAATTTTTTCTATTTACTATTCTTCATCTTTTTATTGGCTCTGAAATACTACTGAGGACATGAGCACAGGTGGCCCCAGCCAGCTTTTATTTCTCTTGGACAGAATCCACTCTCAAGCCAAGTGGAAGAGCAGCGTCGATACAGTATTTACAGTATTTGTAGAGGGTGAAATGCTGTTGCTTCAGGTAGCGAACCTTTTCAGTCACACTGCCCAAGAAAAGTGCCAGAATCTGCCCAATGCAGATAATAAGATCAAAACAAACAAAAATCCTGTTTTACTTAAGCGTGTCCCAAGCGGTCACACCCTGAAGACAGTATGCCTTGGTGACAGCGCACCTATTAATCCATCTCCAAACGCACAAGCCAGTAGAAATCAGATGTACTTTTAAAACAGAATTTTTACTGAAGCTGTGAGAAATGGTCCAGGCCAGAATAAAAGCCCAAACGTATTACAGGACCTTGCAGCTCCTTTCCCAAGAGCTGGCAAATGTTTCTTGTACCCCTGGTGTAAGGCACCGCACGGTGCAGAGGGGAACAAAGCCAACCATGGTGGCTCCATGCAGCCAGCAGGACCCATTCAGCTACAGCTCTGTAGGAAACCTCCCCAAGTCAGGGGTGGGTTGATGTGTGCTGGCTTTCCACTGGCTTTCCGCTCTTGTTTTCAGGAACTTTGAATGTTTGGGGTTTATTTCAATCTCTGTAGTCACCTCGTGGAAGGGAAATGGGAATTAAGTCTGCAATCTAAACCAGAGTGCTTTAGCTCTCAGAGGACTTAGAAAAGGGAGGCCAGAGAAAAGGGAGACAAAGATAAAGCCGAAGCACACCTGGCTCAGTTCAACCACTCCCTGAGGCTCACACAGCCAGTGTTAGTGCCTATCATAACCAAGGCACAGTGAAGTCAGGGGATTTTATAAGCATCAGTGACTTGGTGCCATCTGGTGGACGGACACTGGAGGCCTAGGGCATCATCTGCAGCAAGGTTACTGAACACTTTCTCCCTGAACTAGAGTTTGTGCCTAAAGGACATCTGTGTTGTTTGTCCCTGCTTCTTCTGTAGCCCACAGGAACAACACCCAAGGCTTGTGTGAAGGTCTGAGACATCGCAGAGTGAACGGTCACACAAAGCAGTGTTTTGCTTGACCCTCGCAGAACATTCCTCACGGCGATAAATGAAAGCAGAACACACGCTATTTCTGCGGAGGAATCACAGAGAAATTTTAAAAAGTCAGAGTTAAAGATCTAACAATACTGAAGGAGAAGAAAGGAGATGAAGGAGGAATCTTGTGCTGGCTCCAGCTCAGAGGCCTGAAGGGCAGGAATCAGAGCTAAGGGCAGACACCTCCTGTCAGAGAGCAGCACCACGGATCAGAGCAGTTCCTACCATAGTGCCCAGGGATGCTCTGCTTCTGCTGATAAATTCAATGTCATCCACATACTGTATTGAATAAACATGACATAAAAATTAATATTTGAACCACACCTGAGGGTCTGAAGAGCAACCAACCCATCGTGACAGCATACATAGCTAATAGAAAGTAGGATTGTACCATGCTAATTGGGAGCCAGAACATTTCAGCACTTTACCACCAGGCTGTACTTGTAAGAAATATTTCTGTCACTATATATTCTCATTACAAGGTGTTAAAATTGGCTAACAAATATACTGCTCCGTTTTAATGTATTACATGGCTGTACTTTAGCGAGTGTTTCTTGTCTCATTAAAACATTTTCTCACAGGCACAACATCGCGGGTGCAGTGGCTTTGCATACAGAGGCCTCCATTCACTGCCACGTCTTGAAACATGAAGTCGTGTTTTGTTGGAAACCCTCAAGAAGGATTACTTACTCACCTCAAAGCAGTCATTATTCAGCATCTGAGAGGTCACTAAGAACCCAACTTTTATTATTATTATTATTATTATTATTATTATTATTATTATTATTATTATTATTATTATTATTATTATTATTATTTGTTTCTGCAAACACTGCCATAAGTATATTCATATACGTCATTTACTTTTGTGGTGCTTATTGTCATGAAGAGATGATGTTACAGGCTATACCTCTCAGTCCAGGTGGATGAAAAGGCATGGGAAAGCTCCTTGCTGATGTATGTACATCTGAAGCACGCAATAAGGCCCTACATAGGTGGCATTTCTCCAGAAGGCAGCTGTGTTCTAGAAGGAACATAGGAAATAAGACACTGGGGAAGCTGGAGAAGGATACTTTTGGGGTGTTCTCCCTGTTAAAAAGCTTAGTAAGAAACTTGGTATCAGCAGTTAGCCTGTTTGCCTCTCCTTTTGTTTCCTCCATCATCCGTGTCTTTTCAGTAGGATCAACATTACAGTCCTCTGCTAGACAGACTCTAGTGATGGAGACATACAAGTTAAATCTCTTTATGCACATTTACGATGTCCACAATGAAGTGGTCATACCCTTTATTTTGTAATCCTTTTTCCAAGCTGGGTTCAACAACAGGACCTTGGTCTCATGGGTCAATATGGCCTCTAAGTCAGCTTAAACTTCAAGGCAGAAGGTATTTATAAGCTATTGTGCAGAGAAGCAGTATATCCAAAGTATAACATCAGAAAATATTTTTTTCCATACTCAAATCTTTAGGTACAACGGAAAACAACTTAAATTGGCAGGAGTACATTCCTAATGGGTAGTTTCTGTAAAAACAGCTTATTATTTGAAGTGAGAAACTCTCCTCCTGCCTGCAAAACTGGAGATTTACAGTACAATTCCCATCTGGCTTCGGATGACATCAAGACTTTTCAAGCTGGTCTCCAAAACAGTCAGAAGCCCAGGAGTTAGGACACCAACAAAGCGTGCAGATGCCAGCAGTGAATTCTCACTTGCCCTGATCCAAAGAGAGCTCTGTAGCCTGCACCTCCCACCTCTCAGGTAAATTTTGTCTGTACATCATGCTGCTGACTGACAAGGCTTATCCCTCCATCTCAGGAACAGAGCTTTGAGAAATGTGCTCTTTTGAATGCTCTTTTTAATTTTTTTCTGCATATGAGGAGATCTTTATGTCAAAAGCAGCTCAGATAACAAAGCCCTAACAGTCTGTGATTGAGCGTAGAGGCTAATTTACTCTTTTGTTTTTAAAGGCAGGATCCCAGTCAATGTTTCTTGTAGTCAAGGAGAATTTGAATTCAAAGGAATTTAACTTGTGTCCCAACAAAGCGCTATGGCACAGAAACAGGACAGAAAGCTTGGATGTGTGTTCTGGATCTCTTTTATAAACAGAGGGTCTGGGGCTCTGGCAGTACTGAAAAGATTTCCAGTGATTTCAAGGCATATGATCAGATCTCTTGGGTGAAGTTTCCTACTCTACAGGACTGCTATACGTTTAATTGCACGATTTTCTTTGTGAGTAAAAAATAAAAAACGATTATCATCAGTCTGTGGCTTTGCAGTCTTGACATAAAATCTGGGCAAGCACCAACCAATTGAAATACACTCTGCAGGTTTTTAAATGCTTGCGTCGCAAAGTTTTGATGAGTGATGACAGCTTTGGCACCTTCAAAAGTGTTTATTAGTACCAGAAGAAATTCTGCTTTAAATAAAAATATGGGGCACTTACAGGTTTATCTTCCGAAGGTGCTCTACGTGTGCCTTAGGAGGTAAATGATGTCTATGTGTTTTTCCCTTTAATGCTTCTCATTCAACTAAGTGCCATTTCTTCCATGTCTTCCTTTTTAGGGCAGCCAAAGATCTCACTCCACAGCAAGGTGTCCATGTGTCCAGCTGTGCTTTGGTCCTCCAACAGCACCAAGCATAACAACCCGCAGATGCTGTAGCTTTTGAATGCGCTCATGTAGTCACACACAGCACTCTACAACCCTCTGAAGTTTACAGGTCAATATTCACAAAGCTGGAACTTTGTGGGAGTACTAGCTTGCCTGAGAGGTAGTTAATAACCCAAACATCAACTTTAAGCAAATTCTGCTCTTTTGGGACAACTGTTTTCCCCAAAAGTGACATTACAGGGTGTCATCCAGCTTCTGTGAACCCTGAAGTTATCAGTTGTGCGTAGCACCACACACAAATCAGATAATGTAATATATTTGCCTGGGTTTCCACTCAGAGTAGAAATTAATTTTCCATGGAAAGAAAATTCTTTGTTTCAGGCCAGTCCATGTACATTTGATGTTTATTAAAAAACGTTTGCATATTTGGATGTAAGTGATGGATAAGGAGAATGGGTGATCCTGACTAATCTTGAAGCTTCATGTCTTCAGAAAATAATATAAAACCTACCTCTTGAACTAGTCTCAGTATTTGTGCTGAAGCACATGAACACAGAGCCCTAAAAGACAGAGTACACTGACCTGAGGAAAAAAAGACAGAAAGTTCAGTAAGCCCACTCTGAAACATCTCTCAAAATACCATTGGGATAAATGTAAAAATTCCCTGTTTTCAGGATGAACAAATTAAGGAGGGGTAAGAAGCTTACAATGTGACCTAGTCTATGGTTACCATAATCTACTAACCAAACTTCATTTCTATTTCCCAAAGCAAAGACAATCCTCTTCACTCAAAATAGCAAAAGTGAAAAAGTAAGAGCCTGACTTCAAAAGCTCTTCAACTCAGTAACAGCAGATCAAGTGTATTTTAATTAGAAAAAGATTCAGACTGCATAATACAGGTCTAGCTCTGGACCTAAACTGTTCCAAATTGCAGCTTGGCTGTCGTGTTTCAGCTGGGGCCTCTTACTTTTACTATGGAAATAAAGATGAAAAAATTCTCCAGTGTAACATTGGTGTGAGTCCAAATTGACAATAAAATTACTGAAGTTTCTTGGGATTTACTCTAACAGGAAGTTTTATCTCTGCCTATCAGCATTAGTCATGCATTAGGTTGTAAGTCAAGTCAAAACAAAGGAATCACGTATTGAATTGTGAAGTCAAAAGAAAGAAAAGGCAAAATCTGAAGTTTGCGATATTCAGCAATCTGATGTTGAATATAACAGAACCAGTATATCACCCCAGAAAGCTGCCCAAAGGAGTTCTAGTCTTTGCTTTAAGTACATAATACACATCTCAGAGTATGCTCCTCTTCTGAGAGGTGAAGATCGTTGTTAGATATGCGTGCATATTTGATTTGATTAGGAATCACACTTTATATCAACCGTTCTTAGGGGTATGAGGTCAGGAATTATTACTTGTTACTTTCAGATTTGGATTTCAGATTTGTGCTGTCTGGAACTGGAGAAATACATCAGCTTCCTGAGAGCACGTTCATTCTGCATGTACTGTATGAATGCTAAAGCTATGTCGTGTCGTTGCAACAGCCCTCTCCCTTCTTTGAAGCACTTTTCAGGTTAAAACAGTTAATTCTAAGCAAGCAGGAAGTTAACCTGAGTCACTGCAGAAAGCTGATCATAATGAAATATTATTTTACCAAAATCTGGCAATTCCCTCTCCTTATTGCTGATGTTTGATTGCTAAAATATCAAATGACATTTTTTGATTTCCAGTTGCTTTGGATATTTAACCCCTTGGAGCAAAACAGCTCTGCTCCAGATGTACTTTAATCTTCCTCACTGTTTCTGCCAAATTTCTGTTTTCTGTTTTCCATTTGCTTTGTGCTCTCATCACAAGCAATGTGTCTGTGTCACTTCCTCCCTGAATGCTTAAGCTTTTTCTTCAGTCGTGCAATATGTAAGAAGAAAAGCCAAAATAAGAATCCAAGCTCTTTATGGTGGCTATTTTTAAACACAGGAACTTCTGTGGGGCTCAGTTTGAAAGGGAGATTCCTTTTGAAGAGCAGATAATAAACAACAGCAAGCTAGAAATAACATGCGTGTAAAACCTCATGTGCCCAGGGCAGCACAGAGATAGGAAGCTCATTCCATCCCACTTTGCTCTTCCTAGGACCTGTAAGAATTGCCACCCCCTCTACTTTACAGGGCACCTTCTGGAGGGACCATCAGTTCCTCGGTCTGCTGGCAGCAATGTATTGTAGTTCTGAACCTTCACCCGGAGACAAGGTTAGGATCTCATGTTTAAAATAGGATGAGTAGAAAATAGCCGGAATATTTTCCCAGAATACTAGGATATTCTACTATAAAACTGCATGAGAAACCTAGAGAAGACAAGCGCTGTCCCTGGGTTTCTGCCAAGGATATAAATGTATTCCAGCCAGGAACTTTTGCTGTATTAAACGGTGCCATGGCACCAGGCAGCGTGCTGGGGTGCAGTGATGGCTCTACTGCTGCAAGGGAATTCCACTTCAGAGAGTGGACATCAGTAGAGAAACCACTGATGCTGCCTAACCCCTTGTTCCTGCTCACATTCCTGCTTCACTACCAGTTTTCTGTTACTTTTGCATAAACAAATAGATCCAATAGAAGCTTATCTTTAAAAGTCTGGCATTTTACCATTGACTGTGACAACTAAAGGCAGTTCTTCTTCTTTTCCCCGTATTTACAAAGTATTTCCATGCTATTAGATGCTAGTTGATACCTCGCTCCAGCCTTTCCCTCACTGCTCTACCCAGCCACCTATCTGTGTGAACTTCCAGGAATGCAATATCTGAGATTATCATCCCATGATAAACTTGCTTCAATCAGCCCGTGAATTGCAAGTTTTAGGGAGAACTACACACAAACACCCCCCCTGGGCTGAGTACAGCATCCTCATTTCATGAGAAAACCAAATGAAAAATAAAAAAGTCTCACACTGGGCTGGTCCTGATGCTTCTTAGAAGCCGTCCATCATCACGGCCAGGGCATCAGAAGGTCTGATAACATAAATGAGTAGATTTTACTCTGAAGGCTCATTATTGATTAGGCAGTAATTTCATACAATGATTCTTAATAGCAGCCACGGCACTTCTTCATTCACCGTGTAAATGCGCTGCGTAAATGCTTGTAAAACTTTATGAGCTCCATTGCCCCAAAGCACTTACAGGCAGATTATGATTAATAAATCACACACATGCACACCAGCCCGTGTCTCTGGCTGATGACACGGAGCTGTACATCCACTGGGCTGTGTCACAAGGAGCTCCTCTTCACTGTGAGGAGCTCTTTTGTCAGCTAACTCAAAAAGACACGAGTCCCCTCACAGCTGAGCTCTATCAGACTTTTAATTAACTTTACTTCTTTCCCCCACACATGGCCCACCAGCTCTTGCCTTCATCTCACACACTCCCCGCCTCGCTTATTGATGCTGCTCAGCACCCAAATCCTCCCCAATGATGCCTTTATTTCGTGGCCTGACATCTAAGTGGCTTTTTTAGGGTGCAAAGCAGCAGCCTGGCTTCCTGCTGAACCTTCTGAGAGCCCCCACTAGGTGGCACCGAGTCTCTGGGATTCTCCTCTCCGCCCGCAGATTTAATTCCCTCGTTTTGCTCCAGGTCTCTCCTTTTTTTTTGCAGCATTTCCAGCCCCTGAGCTCACCGGTTTTAATAACCGCAAAAACAAACAGCTCCTGGGATCTTTCTTTTTTCCTGAGCGTACAGTTCTGCACGGATCTAAGCCAAAAGACGAGCAATTTCCTTTTCATGGACAAAAAGATTAATTTCCAATGTCATTTCTACACCAATTCAAGAAACTTACTGCATAACCATTAACTGTCAGGACCACCCTCATGTAAAAGGTTCTTAGAAGTTCCTTGCTTCACCCACCTCACTTATGGGTGCATGCAGAATAAAGCTGACCTCTGCACCAGTTCCCGTTATCCCAGACAGCCTGACCAACTGGGCAGACTGGGAAAGCTGCAAGGAAAAGTGCTGTGGTAGCAGCTGAGAGCTGCACGCAGGTATTTATCTCCTGGTAAATGCCAGCAGGGGGAGAGTCCTGCACAAAGCCCTTTGAAGCTTGGGAATACAAAGCCCTTGAATGGAGCACACCCAGGAAAGGAAATATTATTTATTGACTGGTTTGATATATTGACAATATATTTGACCAGGCTCATCGTATCCCTTAAGGTGTCCAGGCATGTGCAATGAGCTGCCTGGATACTGGGACTGAGGCTAAACCTCCAGCAGCTTATGTGGTAAGGCAGAATTTCACCCAAGTTCCATCAGAGTTCCATGAGGAATTCTTCAAAGCCATCTGAGCTACCAGCAAGGGAAACGCATAAAATAAAATAAAATAAAATAAAATAAAATAAAATAAAATAAAATAAAATAAAATAAAAAACACAGAGCCAAAAAAGAAACCATATAATGAAGTCCTAAAGACTAGGAAAAAAAATAAATCAGATGAATTGCAGAATTTCCCGAAACACAACAAATGAATCAGGTTTTGATGTAAATTAAGAGAAAAGACCGTGTGCATTTTTCTGGTGCATTTGAGCAGCACAAAAGCTAGAAGCAAGCTGACTAAAACTAAAATAAAACTTCAATCCACGGATAACCCCGAAAATGACTGGAAAAACAGCTTCCATTTCTGAGTGCGGAAGGCCAAGGTACTGTCACTAATGGAAAAGGCAGCCCTGTGAACATGAAAAAGAATGTGAACATGGCTGTTAAATTCTGACTGCAGTTTAGTCTTATTTAAAGCTCTTTATCTACATTTCTTCAGATTTTGTAAATAGATTCCGGACTGCTTGTTTTCTCTCCCTGCATTAACGCTAGAAAGTAAACAGTCCCTTCCAAACTCCCTTGCAAGTCCCATTTCAGGTCCTTAAAAAATCCCAAAGATATCACCGATATAAACATCAGTGAAATGTACATTAGTTCATCAGTCACTGTCTTTATCTCGTGGTGACATGTTAATGGAAACAATCATGAAAATGAGATTTCGCTTTCCTGGCAGGTCAGTTTCATGGCCGTTGGCTATCAGAAACTGGCTTTTATTCAGGTGCTGGAAAACCAAAAGACTGGGAAAAAAAATGGACTCATCTGACAAGACTGGGAAAAAAATGGTGGATGGAACAAGTCAAAATTCACTGGATTATTTACACTTCCATCTGCAATGGCCTCCAGTCTGGCTAGCCCGTCGTGAAATGCACCAGGAAAATGAAATCACTGGGGATTACTCCGTGTGTCAGAAAAAAACAATGTCTGTAGTCGATGTTCCCAAGTCCAACATTTTCCTCTAACTCTCAAAAGAGTCCAAATGCTGTCTTTTGATAAAACGGGGATGCCCACTTCCCTCTTGGACTTTTTAGAGTAGGAATCAGGATTCCCCAACCTAAAACCCTACGACATAGAAGCCCCAGCAGGCTGCCGTGCCCCAGCTGTTTTGCGTGGTACTCCCCCAGGTTGGACTCTCCCCGGCTGTTCACACCTCACCGAAGGCTCAGACCCTAATCACTTATATGCGGTCCCTCTTGCTGCAAAACACATCCACCTGCATGAGTCAGGCTGCACATTATCATTGTTTGCGTTTCACTTAGTGGTTCAGGCTGATCTGTAGAACAAACAAAACGCGGAACCAAAACGCACACACATCCCTGCCTCAGAGCGCTTCTGTTCCTTGCTGTCAGGAGGGGGCTAACAACTCAAATGTCATCCCCTTAATCACACGGACATTCATATTATCAGCAGCACTCAAATATTATTTTCTTTGCTTTGTAAAATGCCAACTGTCAGGAATCACAGAACTCTCCAACTGCACGTTTCTTATAAGGGGGATCATCAGGCGATTGTTTAAAGTTGATTACTGATTCAACAATTGGTATCTAACTGATTCGGGATCCTAATATTTGCTTTAAGCTGTTACTAGTGATTATTTTTTATGCTGTCATCTTGAGAACAACGGGGCATATAATGGTGTGAGGAGCTTTTTCTGGGGATTGCAGCAAGGGCTGGCTCAAATTCCTGTGCTTCCAAGTCAAGCAGGGCAAGGCAGTTCCCAGCGTGCGCTAAACGTGTCGTGCTTCCAATGCATCTGTAGCTCCGAACAGTTCTGCTAATTCCTTGTCCTCTTGCAACAAGTGCACATTTTAATGCATCTGCTCCCCTGCGTTAATTATTTACAAGGGTAATGTTTTGGAGCCACTAAAACGACAAGGCTGTTTGAGTCATGAAGCACCAGAAACAAGATGCTCAAGGTCTGAGCGTGTCCTCCGTATTCATCCACACTAGTAACCACATTTTCTCACCTCAGCACAGCACGCTGTTTTAATTTTACTCTGCACCTATGCAGGATTTCTGATTGGTGCTTTATCCCCATTCTTATCATGACTGCCAAGTGGTTTTAAAAAAATGCATCTTCATTTGTATCCAAGAGGTAGAAGTCAGTCATCTGTTATTCTATAGCCAGAACCAAGGTCCAGAAAGCAAATGTCAAAACTGTGCTGAGTTTCCAGTTTGGGATACCTTATTTTTGATATTTATTATTATTATTATTTTCAGATTAAGGAGCACAGCACTTTCTATATTGAAACACAGCCCTGCTTGTCTTCACCTCAAATTAGGACATCAGCCAACAGAGTTCAACTGATTACATAAGCTGGATACTCAGACAAAAGCAGATGATAGGTCAGCTATCAAAAGCCAGGTTTAAGTGACTTCCCCTAACGCCACAGCCTATGACCTCAGGCAAAGATAAGTTCAATTTTACCAGGAGCATTCACCTCATGAAGTCCAACCTTTTTATTTCTTCAGTTCCTGGCCACTAATAAATGACACTGTGTGTTAAAACAAACTTTGTATGCATTAGTGAGCTTCAGTCACAGGACAAAAAGGTCATTCTTGCCTAAACATCTGCAGTTGGAATGTACTTTGTAGCTGGAGAGGTAATAACATATGCCTTGCCAGGACATTCCTTAACTTTTGGCAACCAAATGACTGGGCTGTGAGTTGTATAGGACAACCTTCACTGTACATTTCCACAACTTTGGATCCCTGATCCATTAATTGGTAGGTTTATATATATATATACATATAAAATCTGCTGTCCGCTCTATTTAACTGCTGTGTTCATTGGATCATTCACGAAAAAAAAAATGTATAAATGTCAGCTTATGAATTCCCTGTTGTAACCTCTGAGTGTGCTTCCTATGGTAAAACATGGCTCAGAAAGGACCTATCCCTTTTTTTTTTTCCTGATTGCATCAAGAACTTACTCAGTAATTAATCAAAGTAATATTCCTCTCCTAGCTACTACTTTAAATATTTTTTTTTAATATATTACAGTCTTTTTTAGGTCCAAACCTTTCTATATTGGGACTTTCAATTCAAATTTGCGTAATAGCTTCACATAATTGTCCCTTGCTCCCAATAAATTACTTATTTTAACTAATTGGTTTGCTCATGAACAATCACAATTTACATGAGCTGAAGATGAGATGTAACTAGCTATTACTGAATGTAGGTAATATTTGATTAAGCAAAAGAGACAGAGACTCATTTCCTTTCCTTCTCAGCATTTGTTAATGATATTGCCAATTTCTACAAGCAGATAAATTAGATTTACCATAACAATTACATGTGTTTGGAATAGGTTTTAAATAATGATGTTAATTCAGTGTCCTCTTAAATTTATGATGTCTATTCAATGAGTATAAACCCATAATGATGACCAAAAGTGACAAATGTATTCAGATGTAGTAGCTGGTTAGCCAATTAATTGTTCTTCAGCACAAAGTCATCAAAACTAAAGGCGTAGACTGGTTTTAATGCAGGCAACAGGTGGACACACAAGAAGTTCAGCAACTAGAATAACTGCAAGACTGAAGTATAAATCACCTTCAGTGATTTCAAAGCCTCAGTCCCAAGATAAAAAAGTGTCTCATGCTACATAACTGAGCTCATCCTGATGAGCCTGGTAAAACAACAATGCACAGGACAACTCTGAAGGACTCTTGGGGAGGAAAGGGAGCTGGATTTGGATTCTGCGTGATGATATTAATAAGCCTACCGTGACTACATTGTGAAAGTAATGGATACTGAATGAAAATAAGGCAATTTGAAACACCTGTGGTTTTGAACAAAAGTTTGAAAATGTAACTTTGAGGGCTTCAGGAAGCTTCCTAAAGGCAAAGAAAATGAATTTTTTAAAAGCATCACTATTTCAAAGCAATTACAATCACTTCCTGGGTGCTTACCTCTCAGCTTTGAACAAGTCCCCTATCTTATCATTAAGAAAGCAAGGCATTCAGTTAAATTAAAAGACAATGAATAAAAATTTGAAATACATCTAGACAGAAGTCATACCAGCTTGTTGTACCGACTGCTATTTAGTACTGGTAGATGTAGAATATTTGAATAACAAATTTTTAAACCTCTTTTATGTTTTTTTTCTTTTAAGGCCAGAATAATGCCTGTGAAAAAAACACAGATCAGTGAGTTGGATATGTTTAGAAAAAGAACTTTGGAGTACGTCTTTGATTTTTTGTTAATACCACTAGTTTAGCTTGAGACGAGCAGGTTTTTCTTTTTCTTTCTAATAAGATACAATAGCAGAGAGAACTCTTGACATCATGCTGGTGAGGGATAAATCCCATAAAACTTTCCTCACCTCTTTATGCATGACAGCAGCATTTGGGAGCAGGGCCCTAGCACAGCCATGCCATGTACCTGACCTAAAATCCAGCAGTGGCCTCAGCAAGGTGAAGGAAAAGGCCAAGCAGGGCGAGGGCAGCACCTCCTGGGTGCAAACAGCAGCCTGCGGATAAAAATAAAGGAACGGGATGACCAAGAGAAATGAGTATGAGTGAATAAGGGAACTGGGGTTGTTTAGTCTGGAGAAGAGGAGGTTTGGGGGAGACCTTATTGCTCTCTGCAACTACCTGAAAGGGAGGCGTGGGGAACTGGGGGTCGTGTCTTCTCACAGGTAAGTGGTGATAGGACTAGAGGGAATGACCTCAAGTTGTGCCAGGGGAGGTTTGGGCTGGAAATTCAGAGACATTTCTCCTCAGGAAGAGCAGCCAGGCGTGGGGACGGGTTGCTGAGGGAGGTGGTGGCGTCCCCATCCTTGGGGGTGTTCAAGGGGAGGTTGGGCGAGGTGCTTGGGGACACGGTTCGGTGTGTGACGGTGCTTGGGGGATGCTTGGACTAACTGATCTTGGAGCTCTTTTCCAACCCTAATGATTCTGGGATGTTAAAGCGGGACCTCTCGGACCCGCAGCCCTCACACTGAGCCCCTCAGAGGGGTCGCTGCGGTCTCCGCAAGCCCCGTGCGGGCCGGACAGACGCGGCGGGCACCCAATGCGCTCAGCCGCTGCCTCCCCGAAGGGAGGGGAGAGAGCCGCGGCCGGGCCCAATGAGGCGGCGCCCGGAGCGGGACTTCCTCCGGGGAACCGGCGGCGGCTGCGGCGGGGCAGCGGCGGCGACACGTAAGTGAGGGGCCGGGGGAGCTGCCTTTGTTCCCCTCGGGTGGCGGCGGCGGCGGTGGGGCCGGCCTCAAGGAAGGAAGGAAAAAAGGGAGAGCCGGGGATCCCCGGCCCCGCTTCAGCCCGGCCCCACCGCCGGGGGCTGGGACGAGGCGGCCGGGGGCAGCCCCCTCCGAGCCCCGCGGCCGCAGCATGCGGCTGGGGCAGCGGCCCCGCTCCGCCTCGCCGCGCCGGGGCCGCCGGCAGGAGGAGAGCGGCCCGGGTGTCGCCACGGTGGTGCCCCGGGGCTGAGGAGCCCTCCCGGCCCCTCTGTCCCTCCTCCACCCCCTCCCGGTCCTCCCTCCCTCCCTCCATGTCTCCGCCTCGTCGTCCGCCGCCTGCAGCCGCCCGCCGCTGAGCCGTGAGGGGCGGGGGGCCCTCGGGACCCCGCCGGGGGACATGGGCAACGGGATGTGCTCCCGAAAACAGAAGCGGATTTTCCAGAGCCTGCTGCTCTTGACCGTGGTGTTCGGCTTCATCTACGGGGCCATGCTGTACTACGAGCTGCAGAGCCAGCTGCGGAAGGCTGAGGCCACGGCGCTCAAGTACCAGCAGCATCAGGAGTCCCTCTCGGCCCAGCTACAAGGTACCGCTGCCAGGCAGGTCCCCTGCCCGTACACTCTGCTGGGGAACCCCAGCTCCAGCCGTCCCGATGCTTGCCAAGTTTTGCTCCTTGCCTCCTTCTCCCCCTCCTCTCTCCCCGTGAGGTTTTGCTGTCAGGCCGTGGTGAGCCCCCAGCCCCGCTGACGTCAGTGGGAGGTTTCGCTGCTGGTTCCTAGAAAGCTCCCCAATTCCCTCGCCCCCGCACGCTTTCTGGAGTGCCTCTTGATCCCCAAGGGCTGCACATCGCTCGGCAGTTCCTGGTATAAAAGGCAGGGATGCTCCCATTCGTGTCATACAGACCACATCCAGTTCTAGGACTTCTGTGTGCTTCTGTGTTGTCTTAGCAGTACTAGTGGTGCTGAGCGGCTACTCGGCTGTAAAAAGGCAAAGCTGCAGTCCAGGAGGACAGCGTGAAAGTTAAATAGCTCCAGCAGGGTGAGGAATATTGTAATAAACATTTTTTTTTCAAAGGGTAAGTTATTTGGATAAAGCTATCCTGTAACTGTTGAAACAGCCTTGAATTTCTTGGCTTAAAGCTGCCACTTAAATACAGATCCGTATGTATCTTGGTTTGAGGCTGCGCCAAACGTGGGCTTTCAGTGCTTGAAGACAAAAAGATGCCGATCTGACACGTGCATGTCCCGAAATCAGATGCAAAGCGGCAAACATCTACGTGAAGCATCAGCACTGTAGGTAGGGCAAGACCTCAGCACCTCGCTAATTGTCGGGTGCAAAGTTATCAGCCCAACGTGTACAGAGGCCAAAGACAACCTTCAGAACAGGATTTTTTTTCTCAAGATTGTGTAAATCATGAATACAGGTGATCTGCTTCAGTTCAGGGCGATCTTCTGCCATGCTTTTTTACTGTGGAAGCGTACATAAGAGCACATCCAGAAGCATGCTGCTTTTATGCAGAAATAGCAGAATTAGGCTTATGCTGTAAGATTCTCATAGCGGTTTGTAACTTGGAGTATGCTTATCTGTGATCTGAGACCGTTGTTGCTTCATATTTCAATTTCAGGAAATAATGATGCAATGTCTTGGAAAAAAAAAGATAAAATCCTTCATTTTTGTCACTGAAAAGGCCTGAGTGTTTGGCTGGGAGATGGGTATGTGGCAGTGGGCTAAAAGGCTACTTTTGCTAGTCTGTATATTTGCCAGCGGTATTTGAAGGGGAAACAGGAACATCTTGTTCTCAAGTTAAAATTCAACAAGTTGGCTTTTTCTGTTGCTGTGGCTATACCAAGGAGGGTCATGCAGCAAACTTTGCCCTAACAGCGATAGTCTCTTGATCAGATGCATTGGGTCTGGATTGTGAGTTTTAACTGTCCCCTTCTGAAACGTTATTTTAAGTGGGCATCTACCCAAATGAATTCATGGAAGCAGCAGGCAATCAGTAGCTGATGAACGCAGCAACAATGATGCACTGAAAAAAAAGTAAGAGAATAATTATGTAAAAATGCAGCAATGAGAAATGTAAAATATGAACCAGGGTCTGAAAATGCAAATACATTTGATTATCAATGAAATATCTTTAAATTGTTCTGGGATGTGTGCCAGTGTATCAAGCTAATAAATAGGGATGTTTAGCTATGCCTAATGTGGTAGCTGTAAACTTTGGGGAAAAAATACTTACAATTAAATCAGAGCATACAATGAAAAATATGATTTAAAAATAAAATTGTTTCTTAAAAATTGTTCTATGTTGTGGCAACAGTTAATGGAACTAACAGAGGGTAAGGCTGGGAGCTCCAGGCACGTTAAATGCAGCAACAAGCGTTAGGTTCCTGATCCCCTGCTACAGTAAGTGGAAGTTACAAAGTAAACTTCTCTTCCCTGCGTTTCCCTGTAGATTTCACATGACACTTGCTAGGATGAGCTGCCTTGTGTCATCACCAGCATTTCTGCAGAAGGAGTTCATTAGGGATGAGAACATGGAGAAGTCAGGATCTGTGCCCAGTTCATCCTGAGATACACAAACACTATGTTAACTGGTGAAATACAAAACCAAAGCTATTTCTGAACCTTTCCCATTTGTTAAACTCTTTCACATGGAACAACAGAAGGGAATTTGTTTTACACAGAGAAGACTTGAAAACAATGCAAATGCTAACAGAAAACCTTGTGTTTGCAGGTGCAGCATCTGACTGCACTTTGAACTTTTAAATAGCCTGGATTTTAAATCAACAATGTCTCTGTTGCCAAACAAAAAAGCTCTGCAACTATCTAGGCTACGTATCTTTGTTGTCCTTCACATTGCAAGATACATTTCCTTGGATTTATCCTTTTAGGAGAACAATAAAATGTGTCATTGCTACACATGCAGCACAACTTCTCTTCCTCGTGACGTAATTGGTTTCTCAAAGATGCTGATACTGGTGTAGAGATAACTTTGGGACTTGCAGTGTGCTGGGAGCACTGAAATCTTTAAGAGGGAAGCAGTTAAAAGGGCTGCTTCACTTGCATAGTAGTGCCAGGAGGAAAAGAGTGGGTGTATTCACAATGCTTGATTTCTTAGTGCTTACTGCTCTTTTCTGGGTGATTGAATAAGACTTTAAAGCTCATTACAAGCCGAGGAGAGAATTGAACCTTGGACTTCTGCTTCCTGAGCAAACATTTCATCAGTAAGCTTTTATTTAATTAAAAAAAAATAAAAAAGAAGAAAAAAGAAAAAGGCAACTTCTTAAAGTTGGCCTTTTGAGGATCCTGAGGCTGTATTGTGCTGGGCTGGCTGTGCTCCTGGAAAGCCTGCAGGATTGAAATGCGTGGATGCCAGCGAAATACCACCCGGTCTCTGAATCTCGTTGGGTTTCCTTGTGGCTGTTCAGGCCTATAAGGGGAGCTGCTTTCCTGATTGTGCACAGAGGAACGCTGTTAGGGCTTGCGGGTGAAATATGAGTCAGTTTGGGAAATGCTTAAGGGAGTGTAGGTGACTCCTAGGTTTGTATATCCAGTCAGAGTTCGGTGCCAGAGTTTTAGACTTGGAAGCCTTTGGTCTCCCCAAAATCTTGAGAAGGCTCCTCGGATATAGCTTGGAGTGTAGCCTCCCTTAACTTCCTGCTATCTGCTGTTTTCTCTCTCTGTAGTTTTTCAGGTTTTTCATCTGCGCTATGTAATAGGAACCTCCCTTTCAGTACTTGCCAGTTCTTTATGCCTGAATGAGCAGTGTTTTCTGTTTTTGCTTGAAAAGCCAGTCTTTTTAGATTTTAATCTTTTTCACGGTCTTGCTTTGTTCAAATGCAGCATGTGAAGCAGGCTGAATCTGCTGCACGCTTGGGCAGAAGCAGCACCACAACCTGCCATGGCAGAAGGTACAGATCACTGAAAAACGGTGATGGGAAAGGTGTCAAAATCATTTAGCTCATGTGCTAATCTGAAGAATGGGGCATATGATGGTTGTCGTAGGGAGCTCTGCTTTCTGTGGAGCTCACAGCTTCAGGTACTGGGCTGAGAAGTATTTGTGCCTCCTGAAATAAGATCAGGTTGCTGTTTGAGCAATGATTGACTTGGGAAGCCTAGGAATAACTGGCTGGAAAAGTTGGATCTTTAGCCCAGCTCACGTTGTAGCAGATCTCGTGTTTGAAAGCTAGACTGCCAGGGCATTTCATGAAACAGAACGTCAAACTTCAGTATTATCATCTCTTAACAATGTCCTGATGGGCAAGGAGAAAGCAGGGCTGCTTCTGTAAGTAACGAGGGGAATGCCAGAGGCAAGATTTTGAGATGACACAGAATCTCGTGACTGCTAAGAAAACTAAGCCATTGTTATCTTAAAGTCCTTGTTTTCTGGCAGGTGTTTCACAGAGGAGCGGATCTCCCCAGTAAGCTGATTATTTTAGTCTCATTCTCTGAGCATTATGTGTTTGAAACATGAAGATAATCTTACTTAATATTCCTTAAAATGATTAAAACCAAAACTTGATACTGTTCACCTCCTGCAAAGATGCATCAAACGAAGTCTTAAGCTACTGGTTTACTGGAACAGACTTCAGTTGCTAGAACAGATCTGCACTGACAGCTGTAGACAAACCCGATCATATCTTTGCTTCAAGATTTAATGTATCTACAGGATTTATTTATTTATTTATCAGCCTTGGCAACTTCTGGCTTCTCATCTTCCGGGTATTAGGTAATTCCTTGTATACTGTTTTAATCTGTTTAATCTGTTTCAATCCCTAATCCTAATAACAGCATACATTTAGTGTCTTTTCCTCCCTTATTTTCCTGCTCTTAGCGTTTAAATGTTTGATGGCTTCAGATGATCTCTGCAGGCTGAGGCTGTGCGAGGCAACCCAGCAGGGGCTCTGGACTTGCAAGTTGAGAGCACACACTGTTGTAGACAACGTCTGGATTTCCACAAAACTATTCCATCCAGTGCTAGAAAGCTTCACCTGAACAGCAAATGGAGATTCCTCTGGGCCTTTTGTGCTGTGTGTCCTAAACCAAGGCCCGTCCTTGCAGGTGACCCGATGAAACTTCACCAGATCTGTAGCAGCTGTGTGTAGAGACTCGCACAATGTGGCACCGTACTGGATCCATAGATTTGCAAACTGTTCATAGTGAAGTAGTTAAACATAGAGATGTTCTCTATCCTTGCACCCCTTTTTGTAGCACTGTATTTAAACTTGTTCCTTAAGTTGGCTGAGCTAGACCTAATTCTGACAGTTTGTTCTTCATGTGCATCATCCAAGTAGAATGACACCTGTGCGGCTCCTGCGTGGTTTCACTGTTCCTTGTAACAGCATCCTGAAGTCCCGTGAATCCCGTTAGGGTCAGATTGTACCTAACGCTATAAAACGATCCCCTACAGTTTTAGGAAATGGGTCAAACTGAAAAAAAGTGCAGAGCAACCTTTAACATGTGCACAAACTTAAGGAAGTTTGTCTTACATGCTAAGTAAGACTCCAGTGCCTGTATTTTGAACTTGCTGATGTTGAGGGCAACATGCACCTGCCAAAGTGAGTCTTCTGCATCAGTATCATGCTAAATAGCAAAGAAGGCATCCCTTGTTCTGCTACCATTGCAGTATCCTGCCCCCTTATTCTGAAGTGCTGTGCTTGTGCGTGTTTAGAACTGATCTAAATATGTATGTGTCTGTTTTGAAGACAAAAGACCCGTAGATTTAAGGTTACCTGGAGTTACCAGTATTTCTTCATACTCTGAGCACAGAAAAGGTGCTGGAGCTTTGAGTTCTGTAACCCAGGGAGCTGCTTTGCTCCTTCTAGGACCAGAGGGATAGGTCTGGGCAGCTGAATTCCAAGACTGGAAAAAGCAAATTGAGAAAATGCCCATAGTTACAGTTCTGTGTGGTGGTGGGTGGGTGTTTTTTACTCCTGTAATACATTCCTGAATACTCTAAAATCACTTCCCTTATGGGCATAATACTTCCTGGATGAATATGTACTAGTGCTGCAACTTCACACCTGCTTGGGATCTGGTGTGCAGATCACAGAGCATGTAGTCTAGATGAATGCTGAGCAGTATGAGATAGTTTCAGGATAGAGCCACTATCCTGAAACTCTGTGTTGCTGATTACAATTGAAGCCTTTTCAAGCTTGTGAGCGATGGATCTGTCTGGATCTGTGAACATTTCAGAGCTGAGAGAGGAGGGAGAAAAGATGGGTGAATGCTTTGGCGGGTTTACGTTTGACGTTTTCAACAGTCACCTTCTGTCGTTTGGTCCTAGCAGTTGAAGTTTGACAGGAGCTTCTGCATCACCTAAATATCTCCAGCTTTGGTGAGGGAGACCTGTAGAGAAGGAACAGATGCCACAACCTCAACCTGATGCAGCTGCAAACTGAGCCCGAGTCCTGCAGTCCCCAGCACGGGTCAAGTGGTGTCTGGCTGTGCTAACCACGCGGTGTAGGAAGAGTTTGGGGGCAGCTGTGACTCTGCAGTTGCACTGACAGTATTTTTGCAGTTAATGTCAGAGAATTAGGTACTGCTGGAAGGGTTCAGCTAATACTGTAAGATTCTTACGCCTTAAATAAAACGTTCCAGACGCATTGTGTCACTGGACTGCGTGTTTTGGCTGGCAGGATGCCGGGTGTCTCTAGGTGGGGCTTCTGTAGGAATAAAGTTTCCACCCGCCCTCTGATTTGGGTATGCATTGTAGCATCTCTTACACAGTCGTGAGGATCTCATCAGCAATTTGTGGTTAGTATAGTTCACTTTTGCTCATTTTTGGAATAGGATCTTTGCATAGCAAAAAGTAATTACATTTGCCCTGCTAAAAAGTCAGGTGCTATTTTGAGGTTTAATTGTAGTGAAAGCTAAATAATTCAGATTAATAGCTCTGTGTACTCCATTTTTTCAGTAATTAAGGCAGAATCTGTTGTTGGGTGACTTTTTTAATGAGTCAGGGGTATGAATTTCTTGTCATACTGGAGCCTGAGGTAAGCACGTAGGGAATACAGCCTGTTTGGATGCTGTTCTTTGTTTAAAAACGTCTTCTGTGATGGATGTAGTTCTGTTCTTTTTCTGGTGATCTAGCATAACTCAAACTTCCTGAGATTTTTCCACTATGTCTCTAATTGAAAAATTAAAGAAACTTCAACTGTTCCGCCTCTTCCTTTGCAGTTTTTTTTTTCTTTCCTCCAAGGTATCCAAAATTAGCCTAGTATCTTATTTCCTAGAGGTGACTCAGATCCCGAACTTGGCAGTCATTTCCAGGGATAATTACAGAGATGCTGAGAGAAGCATGGCCTGTTTGCCCTCCTGGAGGGCACGGTAGGCGGCCTATTCCTATTCATGCCACCACTGAATAATGACGTTTTCGGTGTTCCAGTCAATCTGTCATGCTCAGATGTATATTGTAAGGTTTGATAGTGATTTTCTGTTTAAAAAATAAAAACAATGATACATTAACTTAAACTATTGATTTTTTTTTTTGTATGCAGCTTTTTGAAACGTACAACTGAAGCTGACTCCCAGTCCCCTATGTTAGAGCTCTCTTGAACAAATTTAAGGAAGCGGTTTAGCAGTTTTGTAAGTTGATAACTGTAACTGTTGCATCAATTTCTGCCAAACTTTAAGATAAAAGTGCAAATGTAGGTTTCTGTTGGGACAGACCGTTAGAATGCACATGTGAAGTAATCTACACCATTTTTCTTCACTGCCAATTTTAAACTAGTAGCTGAATGTATCTATCTGAAAAAAAATGTATATATATATATGGAAAAAGATATACAATCTTAGCAGTATGTAGATAGAGTCACTGGACTTCTTCAGAAAGTTGGAAGAGCTCTAAAACAATTTTTGAGAGAAGGAACAGGCCCTTGTTTCCTGGAGCCAAGAGGTGAGCAGCCCCAGACATTCAGAAATGAGAAGGAAAGTTGTTGCTGCAGCCCTCCTGCATGTTTGTGTGTTTCTACAAAATGAGCCTGTGTGTTGTGACACAAAGGGCAGGAGAACTGAGAGAAGAAAATAAATAAAAAGGGGAGAGGAATCCTATTAGAAGAAAATTTGCTAATCACCCTGTGTCGTTTAAAGGACAATGTAAGCAGCATTCAGGCCACTCGCCAGCCAGAGTTGAACAGCCATGTACCCGTGTCTGACAGAAGGATGTGTTTTAAATACAATCATAAAAATAAAATTAAGTATTTGTCTAAAATCACCAAACAGGTTTTGTCTGAACAATTTACATTTATCACTCTAAAAAAAAGCAAACAAAACCAAACAGATTAAAAACCACTTCAGCATAGGCAGGTGGATAGGAAATGCCACATGCAGGGTGAGATGGTGATCTGATAATGGGCGGCACCAGAGTTTGGAAGAAATCATTGGTGGAGTGTGCAGGAAATCTCTTCTGCGACAGAAAATGTGATCTATTTCCAAATAAAAGTCATGTTTGAAGCCTAGCAGGCATTAAACATTCAATCACATTTAATGCTCCTTCTCAAACTTCTGTTTTGAGCAGCACCTACTCCAGTTTACTGCTTCAACATGATAAATACCTCCCCAAATCCCACCTCATTGTTTTGTTTTGCTTGCAATTTGTTTATAAACATGTTGTTTCCTAGAGGTGGTCTTAACTTCTAAGAAAGAAGAGTATATATGAGGTAGGGTGAAATAGGATTCTGTTAAACTTAGATGTTTACTCTACTTTAGAAATCCATTTTCACATCATCCTGCTAAATGAATAGAGGCGAAGACTATTTCTTAGAACCATAAGTGTGTTTCTGGGGTGAACTGCGTTAGTGTGCTGAATTCTCCCATTCCACAACTGCAAACAAGCAAACTTTTAAGATCTGCAACACTTCTATGTGCTGTGCTTCAGCTTTTCCTTTTCTATTTGAGGATACAAAGCTGAAGGTTTGATAAGCATATGAAACTTCTTGTATGCTTATCTGACCTCTGCACGCATTCCAGAGTGGGTTTTGAAGTTCTATCATGATGAGTTCTGGTATCTTATTTTAATCTGTTTCCATACTCAATGTTGCAGAGCTTGGTACAAACTCTTTGATGTA
Organism: Anas platyrhynchos; assembly: GCF_047663525.1. Classification (NCBI taxonomy): domain Eukaryota; kingdom Metazoa; phylum Chordata; class Aves; order Anseriformes; family Anatidae; genus Anas; species Anas platyrhynchos. The sequence continues at coordinate 4,152,416 of NC_092595.1, read as the reverse complement.
GGGCATGTTCCACAGAGAGCACCAGTGATCGTTCTTGTCCCTGTCAACACCCCAGGGACCGAGTTGGATTTCATCATGCTGGAAGCAGGAGTCTCACAGCTTCCAGTAAGAAATCAGCTGTGAGCTGTAACGGGCTCCCAGTGCTCTCTGTGGTAGGAACCAGCAGGATACAGGTACTTCCTCAATTACCCTCTAGTTTTTCAGATACAATCTGACTTAGCTGGAAGAGATGCCTATGTTGCAAGATTAAAAAAAAAAGTTGCATAAAAATGTAAGTCTTCAGTTCTGCATTATCTTTGGGTAGGTTTTATCTGGTTGATTTTTAAACTTTGACGTAAATGCCTCTTAAGGCAGCATAGAGCTGCATAATTTGCTCAAGTCCCATTCTCCAGTTCTAGTTTAATGTTGGAGTGCTGACTGAGCTAAAGGAACAGACTTACTTTAATTGGTAGGCTACTTTTGGTGGGGTTTCTTCCCTTGTGCAGCTGAAATCATCACTAGGTTTATGATGGGCACTACAAAACCCCTGAATATGGAGATCCATGTATTAAGTACAAACCTCTCTTAAATTCATTAATGCTATGGGCAAAGTAAATGACCAGAGAATTAAGTCAAAGCAGTGGTTATTTTTAAGTACAATTACCACCACATGGATTTAGTTTGTCAGGAAAAATCCTGTTCCTTTGTTGTAACTGTTGTAATGTGACAAAGCTGTTATCTGTTTTTTTTTTTTTTTTTATGTGTGAAAACTGAAAAGTGTAGGGCTTTGTTTTAAAGTGAACACAAATGCGATATTGCCTGCAGTGCTAGTTGGGGTTTTCAGTGAACAAAACAGAGCAGCCCATTCCTGTCTGTATACAAAGCTGTTCCTTAATTAAGCCAGAAGAAAGCTTGTTTTTCACGCACGATCAGCTTTATGTTATCTTGGCTTCTATTTCTGTTCTTTTTATATGAATTCAAAACAAATTTTAAAGGGCATAAAATATGAAATAGCTTCAATATTTTGTTCAATATATTGTAACTGTACCATTTCTGTAATGCTGTTTACTTGCACTTTACTTAAAAAACAGCTTTCCTACTCTTTACTGTGGGAATGTTTCTTTAGCTTTATATTTCTTAGATATTTGCAGCGTCACTGGAATATTGATTTATTGTGAACCTCACAAATGAGTCTTCCAAGTAGGTGGAGTGCATCCTGTGACCTGTATGGGTTGTACTGGTTGGATTGTCAGCGGTGAAGGTGAAACAGGAGATCTTCCAGTCTGAAGGCAGATTCACTGACTTAATGACATGCAGAGCTTGGAGCTGGGAGAGCGAGTCGTGCTATACTAATAACGTGTTCTCCCAGCATGAAACATTAGCATCAGATGACTCAAGAAATCTTTTCTGAGATCAACATTTTAATTATTATCATTGGACTATAAAATCTATTCTAGAAGGGATTACTTGCCTAATAGAAATGTTTTTCTCCAAACAGAAAAGCTATTTGCATGGGTTCACAACTTAAATGGCTCTCTTTGAAGTGACAAGAACTTGAGATGTAACTGTATTTCTGTAACAAGTCTGTGTTCTACAGCCCTGCATAGCCTTACCAGAGAAGTGTTGGTGTGGTGGGCCCTGCTCTGCTGCTTCAGTTCAACTCTGCCCCAGTCTGAGACAAAATAACATTGGATGGTGCCAAGCCTACTGAAATCTGTTGGTTTTAAACCAAAGATGGTATTGCTGTGAGCTCAGAGAAAGATTGCAGAATTAGTTAAGAAACAACAACACTGCAGTTAGTGAAACTCCTGGCATCGTGTATATTTAAGTTCCAGTATATTCTTAATTTTTCAGCGTGTAAGATGGATGTTGGGGTGCTTGGGACTCTTTTGGGTCATGCTTCAGACAGACCAAAATGCCAAAGTAACACAGCCGCAGAGTTGCTGATAATGTAAAATCAGAAATACATTCTTTTATATGTATAATAATGGCTTATTTTTTCTAATAGTTTAACTGCTTAGAGATGCAAAGCCAAGTGAGCTAACTACGACTGTTAAATAAACTTGCTTTCATCAGATAACTTGACTCTGGTGTTGCAATTAACGTTCAGCCATGGACGCGGTGATGCAATCTGCTGAGAAGCTTCCCCCCTTCCCCTGCTACCTGTTCTTCCACTTCCCTTCCTGGATAGTAAAACTCTCAAACATTAATTCAGGAACTGTTAGATGTCTGCTTACTGAAGACAGGGTGTCTGAACTAGCTGTGATTTTACTGGTTCTGTTTCTGGGCTCTGCTCTTTGAGGCTGGATCACCTTTCTGTGCATTCCTGTTGTGCTTGTTCACTCACATAGGTGACATTATATAGGTCACCTGGGCTCGATACCTGCCATTATTTCAGTTTGGGAATAGTGCATATTAACAGTTAAATCACAATGTTTCTCCCTTTGTTTTGTACTGTTCTATTGAATATAACATACCAACAAAATGCAGTTACTTGTGCAAAGCTTAGTAGGAGATTAGGGGTGGGAGAACTTACCCTGGGACAAAGATGTTTAAGTGCTGTGTCTGTGCATCACACTGCCAGGAATTTATCCCTTTCCTTGTATAGTTTCCATATCCTGGATGGGAGATCTGTAATAGAAAACATGTTTTTCAATATGTGTATATATATATTTGAAATTCTTGCTCAGGCATAGCCATGCTGGTAGTGGAGAAAGAAATCCCCTGCTACGGCAACAAGCCTTTGGACTCTTGCCTAGAAAGTTTACATCACGATTTCCACCTTACTGGTACATTAATGGGAGATAAACTCCAACCTGTATGAAATCTGACCTCTGTCCTACTCCCGAAAAGAGCTAGTGAGAAAATATGGCAACTACACTTTCTTAAAAATCATTCTTCATGTTGCATGTTATGGGTTTTTATTAGAGAAAAAATGTTGCAGAACATGTTTCGACCAGCACATTAACTAGGTGGGAAGAGAGGTGGGAGGAAGTTTTTCTTACCCTCCTCCTTGGTTGCTTTTTGGCCGTCTGAGAGACTCCTCAGGACGCTGCAGGCTGTATCCCAGCATTTCAGGGGCTGTCACACGCAAGGTGGCAGTGAGGATGCACCCCCCAGGAGGGGCACCAGTGACACTGAGTGCTGGGTGAAGGCAGCAAAGCCACAGCTCAGCAGAGCCAAAATTGGGTGCGGAAGTTACAGAGCACTGTGGTCCCTGAAAGTTAAGCATCGCATTCCTCTTCTCCTTTCTTCCGGCCCTTACTGTGATGGCTTTGGTGTGAGTTCCCCACTCGTTAAAACACCAGGAGGAGCTGCAGAAGGTCGCCTGCGGACAAAGAAGTGCAACAAGAAACGTTACCTCAGAATCCGTTTGTGGCTCAGTCTGCTTGCCAAAAAGCCTATTTCCACTCCTAATGGCGTGGGAGGGGAAAACCATTATGGATTTTCATTTCTCTCCTGAGTTGCTATGCTACAACCGCTGCTCCTCTTGCAATGTGATTCAGTATTCACCATCTTCGGTGCCTAGATAAAACCATTACTGTAGTGCTGCCATCTTTTCTTCTTCTCTGGAAACTTACTTGCTGGCGACTTTGTGAGTGTTCATTAAATGCCTGTTTTGTTGCAGAGGATGTTGATACATTAGTTCATCTTGACTGATGCCCTTGACTTCAGATGATAAATGGCAAAGCAGGGATAGAGGCGGGATTGCTAATCAATCCTTGTCACCTAAGCCAAACTGTAAACATTTCGAGATAAGCCAGTAGCTAAAGAGCCTGCAGAACGAAGCTTGGGGGAATTAAGAATGCTTTTTAAGGTGCAAGAGGAGTTTTCTGTGGCTGCCAAGATACTAATCTTTGAGACTTCCTGTTGAAGGCGTATGCACACCAATGGTTTGATTTTCAGAGAACACATTTCCTAGTTTTGAAGGAAAAAATCAAGTTCCTTTAATTTGTGTAACTACTCTTTGGTGCAAGAGTGCAAATTAAAATTCAAACAGTGAAAGGTGCTGGTGTCAAACCGAGCTTTAGCAAATCCAATTGTGAATTTATGAGATCTAATTAATATTGTTGCTGCAAAGTCAGCTATTTCAGATAATGATCCTTCTCTGTCTAGTGAGTGGTGAGGAAAGGGTAAATAGGGTCTGATGTTCACTGTCTGTTGAGACACATCCAAAACTCACTGTCCAAAGCATGTGCTGCCTGAAAAGCTGCTCAACGTGTACCAAAGTGGTGGAACCCTCTGCCAGGGGATACAGCACGTCCAAAGTACGTGTGGGTACAACAAACAAATTCTTAAAAGCAAAATCCTTTTGGCAGGTAAAACTAGATGTCAATTCATTTTTATCCGGATTACATGCAGGTGTTCACACAATCTTGGCTTTAAAAGAGCTTATCAAAGACATCGGGACACCTTTCCCAGAGAACACATGCAATTTTTCTTAGCAGATGCCCCCTGTGGAGGAGATGTGGGCACCGTGCATGCCTGCCTTGCCTGGCCTGTCAAGGGTTTTGTGGGATGTGCTCTGAAAGCTTTGCCTTTAAGCTCGGCTTGTTGCTCTTTGCCTGAAGCACTGCACGCAGACCACTTCTTCATCTCCAGAATATCGTATGGGTAGTTTGACTCAAAGGAAATGCACAAATGGAGTTAAGAATCAGTGAAGATTAGATTTTGTTCTCAAACTGAAATGATCCATGACTAGCAGTCTCTGATACCCAAGCCTTACAGAGAAGTGTCATGGGATGTGTTTTTGTTTTTATTATTATTATTATTTTAGCTATGCTAGCCCCTCAGATGGCTTATTTTGTTCTTCCTGCTTTATCTTCTGTCTCTACAAAAAAGGCAGAAGATGAGGAAAGCATGGAAAAATGTGTATGTACATACCCTAGAAGGAACGATGATTTGGTAGGTTTCATGTAGAACAACCATAGCTGACTCCACCAAGGATGGAATGCAGTAACTGTAATCTGTAATGCAATAGAAATAACAAAAAATTCAGGACCAATATCACATGCAAAAATAAAAATAAAAAAAGATATAAGCAGTCCTTAACCTTATGACCTCATTCCACTTGTATTTTCTGGGTATGTTTTTTTTTTTCTTTGGGTGTTCTGTGAGATGGGGACTTTTATATATTTTTTAATATCATGCTTTTAAAATTAACTGTGTATAAAATCTGTCTTTTCAGTTGTATATGAACACAGATCAAGATTAGAAAAATCATTGCAAAAAGAAAGGCTTGAACATAAGAAAGCAAAAGAAGGTAAAATATGAGTTTCACCTTGATATCTATGATAAATTGACTATTAATAATAGTAACTTTAGATGTTTATTGTTCAGTTTTAAATGAGTTGTCAATATATTTAAAAAACAACACATCAGGAGGACCACCTTGGCAGATCTGTGGAATACATTTTTAGTGCTTTAGATCACTACAACGTGGCACAGTATGCGCAGGAAACATGTATATGGATATACCTACAACAAAAATGTATGTGGAGTATGGGCATGTGTAAATCCTGTTACAGCATAACAAAGTTTTAAACCTTGCAACAAAAACATAGGATCTTTTCCTGCATTCCAATGTGAAATTAGACTGATTCAGTTAAATTGATTCACTCTGATTTACTTAAAGGTAAACACATGCTTGCATACCTTTTTCTGATTTAAAATTAAGTTCTTGATGTGTGTGATGGAGAAATGTTCACACATTTTATTTCTTACTTTTTTTTCTTAACATCTGCCCTCAACAAAACTTCAGCAGAATGCAGAAGTTTGAGTTTTCTCCGAGTCTTTTGTAGTTGTAAATTCACTGTAATTCTCAGAGTGAAGTCTGCATTATTCCTAAAACCGATGACTCAGCCACTGCATTCAAATAACTACTTTAGCGAAGGTTAAGAGCATTTAAAAAAAAAAAAAAAAAACACAAACCTCTTAGTGTGCAGCTCCTGATAGCTGTCTGGTGCCATCTGGTGGACAGCTGCCTCATAGGTATGCAAAGGTGAGTCGTCATTTTTAAATCCTGAAAAGAAGCGAAAAGAGGAGATTTTTGTTGTACTTCAATTTAGTCTTGACTTCCTAACTTTTTAAAGTACGGATCTTTGTTGTAATACAAATATGCACGATTTATAAATGTCCTGTTCCTTTTGAATGATGCTACTGTGCCTCTACTGAGAAAGCTCATGTGGTATGTGATAATTGCTTAGTCAAGTCCATAGTCTTGAGCCTATATGTGAGCCTTGTAGTCTATATCCCCTATATCTCACACAAAGATTTATAATACATTGTTATTTATGACCTTTTTTCTGAATGAAAATATTTGGGCAAAACTTGAACGTTTTTTAAAGTTCCTCTGTTCTTGAAGATCTCTTGGAAAATTGTAACTGCATAAGTATTCAGCTCTTAAGAGAAATTATGTACAGACGGTTATGCTATTTAAGTACGGATGTTGTTTTTTTTTTCATCAGTATTTTTCCTTTTATGTTTTAGATTTTCTTGTTTATAAACTAGAAGCACAGGAAACACTAAATAAAGGAAGGGTAAGTCTCATCATTCCTAGTACCAGCTTTTAATATTTTGCTAATATTTGATGCTATTTGAACTGCAAGAACAAGGAAGTGCTTTGCAATTATAGCTGTTCAAAGAAAGAGGTCTCACAAGTGCTAATTGAAGGAGCTCTCACTCCATTTCTGCTCTGCTGTTCTTAATTATTTTTACCTCTTACTTTATAAGAGATAGATAATATCTTTCCAGAAAATTAATTTAGGAAATATCATATCCTCCTGTGTATATTATTGGCGTTCAAACATTTTTATTTTTAAGTGCACAGGCCAATGAGAAGGCATTGGAATTCTTTTCATTGCTTAGTCTGCAGGGAAAAGGACAATGACAACTTTCTAACAAGTGGTCTTTGAACTCAAAAGTATAAAAATAAGTAAATCATGATCCTGTTTTAGATACCAAGTACTAGAAAGAAGGATGTGTCTGGTAAAGGACCCAGAGACCTGTAGAGAGCTCTTTATAAAGAAGAGAATAAGCTAGTATTTTATGGACACTTCAGGTTGAAAGTGGGAAGACTTTGTGAGCTGAGTTAGGTACGTTACAACTACACAGTTGCTGCAGCAAGTGCAAAATATGTGTACTTGCTATGGTCAAAACAAGTGGAGAGCTAATTTGTTTCCTGTGAAGTTACGTCCATTGGCTTGTGACTTCTAAATGAGCATGTACAGAGGGTAGAAGAATGACAATATTGTTCTGATGAACACCGTTTTGTTTTCTTTTTACAGCAAGACTCAAACAGCCGATACAGTGCACTGAGTGTACAACACCAGATGTTGAAGGTAGGTGACTGAGGTAACCGGTGTCACGGGACACTGCAGTTCGAAGGGTGTACGGCCTCAGTGGCTTCTGGAAATTCATTCCAGAACATCAATACATTGACAGTGCCTTCCTCATGCAATAGTACTGTTGAAAGATGATTTATTACGGTTTTCACTAGTCAGGCTTTCCAGTGGATAATTTAATCTTCTCAAATGCAATTACTTGCATGGAGCAGTGACTAATCAAACTTCACATATTTTGGCATCTAAGGAATTTCTTAGACACATTAAGCAGCTCCCCGTGGGACAGTGCAACTGCTGAGTGAGGTGACGTAGCCCTAGAAAAGGAGACTACTCATCACAGAGATCATTTTGTGTTTGAAAGGATCTGCAGTGTGCATGCTTTGAATAATAAGCTTCCTTTTATGAAAGCTTCGTATTCATCTGGACTTATTAAATAAATTGCCAAAGACAATATTAGGCGGATATGCTAATACAGAACTGTTCCGGTGTCCAACTTGGTATTTGCAGAGTCAACATGAAGAACTAAAGAAACAGCATGCTGACCTTGAGGAAGATCACCGAAAACAAGGAGAAGAGTTTAGCAGAACATTCAGTGATCACAAGGAGAGATATTTACAACTGCAGCAGGAAAAGGAGCAGGAGATCTCTAAGCTGAAGGGTATGTTCTGGCTGTCCATATTAAAGCGTGTGTCTGTCATCGTGTTTTGTGTGATGTGACACAAAGGCGGTGTCTCTGTTCTCACTAACAGGTCATTCATGCACAGCCTGTGCCTATGATAAGTTACACTTCCTTGATGATTTTCCATGGCCTCTTTCTGAAAGCTTTTCATATTTGTGTTTTCTGTTTCTGTCTAGATTAGGGAAGTAGTAAGAAATAGATCATTTAAAAGCCCATCAAGTGTCAGAGGCTGGTTTATCCTACCATTCATTTTTAGTTCTAAAATTCATATAAAAGCTGGAGAAATAGGTTTCCCTCTTTGCCTTTTGTCTACCAAAAAAGGTAAAGAGTTTTTGTCATTTCTATCAGAGACCTAAATGTGCCTTTTTATGAAGATAATTTACAGAATTTGTTTCTCATAGACCTAATTTTCTCTTTCTCAGCTCCTCTGAAACGTGTTGCACCTGTATACTTAGGGGATGAATTAGTAATTTATTTTTTTTTTTTTTTTACTCTTAGCATCCAGCTTCCTATTACAGAGATTTATTGCAGTTTGCAGAACTTTTCAATCCTCATATTACAATAGCATAGAACAAAAGGATGAGGCATTCCCCATCAAGGGCCTTTGGCTGCTTTCTGCCATGTGTCACTAACACGAGTTGGTTTTGGAGCTGTCTGCAGTTCTGTCTGCACAGTATTTTGCAGGCAGAGGCTGTGTTCATTAGTTCTGCCTTGGCACCACACCAGCGAAGTCATACAGCGAGCTCTTGGACTGAGCTGGATTGCAGCCTAGCAGCTTGGCGTGTCGGTAGAGCTTGCTTGTGTCTGCTTGCAGTATTCCACATCACCATAATGTAACAAGTGGGAAGAAAAGCCCCTCTCCCTGGTCCCAGAATGTAGTGCTGCTTAAGGATGCTGGCCATCTGGGCACCTTTTCCAAAATAATAGCGTAGTCCTACAGAACAAAACTCTCACTCACCAGATGCAATGTGGGGGAAGAGGGAAGAGCAGAGGGTGTCTTCCTCTCTGCATTTTAAAGATTCAGATTACCATAATGAATTTTGCCATCTGCAGACCCTAGAATGAACAGTAATGCATAGTTCCAGTTGCACAGTGGGTGCACCAAAATGAAATTTAACCAACTATTAAGTTTTCTGCTTAAAAATGTAAAGTTCTTTACAGGGTGGGGGGGAGATGTAAGGTAAGCAAATCCTACAATTACTCTAATCCAGAGTTACTACAGGAATTGTTTAGAATTAATTGTAGTTAATGTTACAGTGCTTTAGTATTATAAATCTGGGCTTAACCTCTGTATTTTGTTTCTTTTAAACAGAATCCCTGTATAATTTACGGGAGGAGAACAGACAGTTGAGAAAAGCTCACCAAGACATTCATACCCAGTTACAAGATGTAAAGGTAGGCTTTGTTTTGAAGGAGAACTGTCAAAACAATTGGCAATAAGAACAGATTTTCCAAGTTCTAACAAGCCAGAAATGGGCAATAACAAAGAGTTGTAGTTTCTCTACTGTGGCAAAAGAATATAGCTGAACTGGATTTGTCTTCTGCCACCAGCATTTAAGGAACATGCTCATTTAAAATAATGAACTAAAAAAGACTAAATTGGAAGAGAAGTATTTAGTATAGAAATTGGAATTGGAAATGTGACTTTGTAAGTAATGAACTGTGTGTTTGCCAAAAAGAACGTTTCCCAGCTCTATTTTATCAAGCATTTATTGAAATCGACTCCAATTTTTAGTTGCATAAATTCTGGCCTTCAGATTTTCTTTCCTGGCACCGCTCACTTTCTCTGTGCTTAATATGCATTCCAGGTTAAATAAATAAATGCTGTTATGCCAACTCAGTGTTTTCATTTTAGAATACACTGAATTATCTTCTTAGCTCAGAACCCCCCAGGCTACCTAATTTACCTTTAGAATGAACTTTGTGAAACATGTTATGTTCTTTTTTTTTGTGTAGCAACAGCATAAGAATTTACTCTCCCAGCACAACCAGCTTGTAGTGACATTGGAAGACCACAAGAGTGCACTAGCTGCTGCACAGGTCAGAAAGGAAAGCAGCTTGTAGTAGCTCTAACCTTCCTTAAAACTCCTTTCTCCTAGTTCAGCTGACTGTAATGTTCTGCATGTAGCCTTTCGCATGGGGAATTTGCAGGTAGCACCATGCTGCACACTGCAGAGAACTGCATGAGTTAAGAGGTTGCTTTTAAGAAGAAGCTGCAACAGCTTATATGGCTGTCAGAAAACACAAAGCTCTGTTTGTAGGCCCAAGAGTGCATGTATTACTGGTAAGAAAAGTACCTCTGCATTCATGAGAGCTGTAGAATACCTCTCTCTGTCTTCTCTGATAGAGCTTCTGTTAGTTTAATGTCTCACTTTCTGACATTCACTTGTATCACTTTTAAAATGCAGATCTATTGATATTTCAAAGTTTCATTGTGTGTACAACTAGAATGTTTAGAAAGCTATATACATCAGTGCTACAGGGGTCGGGTATATACCAAAGTATGCAAGCTCCATATGAAACCCAAATTAGGTTTTTGTTTAAAAAATAAATCAGCAGCAGTGTCTTAAGTACCAATTTCAAATGACCTATCCATGTAGCACAAACTTTGCTAGGCTGTGGCAAATTCAGTCAGCTGTACCACCTGTGTAGGTCACAGGGAATTGGAAATTAGGAGTAAAGAAGGTAATTTTGAGCAAGGAAGACTTCAGTGAAAGATCAGAGGGAAGGTAATGAGGTAGAATGAAGATACTCTTATTCCTGACTAATTTTCTTCATTTGAGTGTTTTTCAAGGTCCAAAAAACCATGAGTAGCACTAAAAGGACTGAATTTATTTGAGTTCTGCTTGTTTTATGTGTCACATGTAGATATTCAAGCAATAGGGAAAGACCAGGAAAGTCACTCAGAGAATAAACATGCAAAGATTCTTAATTTCCAGTGCTAAGACATACTGGAAGCTAATTGTAACCTCTTCACGCCCTGGCCCTATTAGTTATGTGGTACATATTTGCTTATATCAGAAACTCACCCAGAGCAGATTGAAGGTCTGACTTAAGGTCCACCAATGCCAAAGGGAGGTGTCTCTTACTTCTGGCTTTTATTCAGTTCTTTATTTTGAACACCTGTGTCTCACACAGCCTTCCTGTCTGCAATCAGAATGTGGCATTTCTCATGGAGAGCCTTTGTTCAATTGGAGGATCTTGTGGAGCCTTTCAGAACAGAAGGTGTTCAGCACAGTCACGCAGTTTCTCCTGCAAACTAGCTACAGAAAGTTCACGGGGGATTATTGCTTAGAAACACAGCTCTGTAAATTACCCCGCTGTTTCTAGGTATATTCTAGACATAAAATATCAGTAGTCAACCCAGCACTAATGTATTTGTGACCTGAATCTTTAAGACTTTGTGATCTTTGTCCTTTCCCATAGCTCAAACAGCCAGACAGATCCTTCATATATTTTTACAAACCCCGTCTGTCTGCCAGCATTAATACCTTTTAGGCTGTGGCCTTGGATCACAATGTTCAGCTTAGAATGATTTGTATGGTGGGGTGGAGTACTTCGATTCTAGACGTGCACAGTTTAAATATCCATGTGTATTAAGTCTCTCTGCATGGTCAGTGAGTGGGGAGAAAAAACAAAGATCTCTGTATTAGCCTATGGCTGAATAAATACTGTTTTTTACTCAAAAGTTTCTTACTGGACTCTCCAGCAGCTAATCAGGGAACAGCAGTGCCCTTCTGGAATGATGAGTGTAATTACTTTGAACTCTGCTTTGCTTTGCTTTTAGGCCCATCCGTTTTAATGGATGCCATAGTCTTTTGAAGATGCCTCGAGGTGCGTCTAGCTTGAGAGCTGTTATGCATTGCATCATGTCAATCCGTAGCACTGTGGATATTGTTTCGTATGAGTATCATGCATTGTACATCAATGCATCGTGCCTGTCTGCTGTACTATTGATTGCTATGATACCACGTAACACACATGAAGTGGCACACACAGTGCTGAGTATAAAGTGTAATGGTTCTAACCCAAACCCTTAAATGACTTAGGAAAAGCACCTCTGACTTCAGAACAGTAAACACTCCCACCACCTCCCCTGGAGCAACAGAGAAGCACTGTCATGGGGCACCACCTCTTGTTGGTCAGCTTTTATAAGTCTTATGCCTCAACATTTTTACTCTATTCTCTGCTGTATAGACAGTGACTGGTGTGCCAGCTGGTCTTGCTTCTCACGCTGGACTTTAAAGCTTGTTGAAAATACTCTGATCTTGTACAGAGTTAAGCTGCAAACCAAAATACAACATCCTACTGTTGCATTTTAGGAAGACAAATTTACATGTCGTCATCGTTTTTTTTTTCTTTTCCTTTGTTTCTTGCTCTTCACCAAAGGTGTTCTGTGACTTTCTTTGCCTCAGTTCCGTACCTTGACTGTTGTCTTTTATAACACCTGCCTAAATGTTGTGGAGTTGGCGTTTTCACGATGTGTATATAAACTCCTGGTTCCAAAAAACGGCACTGCTTTCTACCAGTAAAGAAGTTGTGGTGCTCTCAATTTCCCTCGCTTTAGTCTTCCAAGAAAACTGAATCATCCTTTTCTGAAAATTCTCCTGCTTGGCATGAAAAAAACAATCTTTGTCTTTGTCCCGTGGGGATTATTCCAGCATCTTTGTATGCATGTGCACTTTGGCTGAAAAGATCGTGGTGAATCAATGCTGTTTAGCGCATGGAAACAACCGATCTCAAAAACTCTCATCCCTGTTCCTCCCCAGTCTTTGCTCTGATGTGAATATCAAGTTGTTCTAGCATACGTCTTGGCAGCAAGTTCACTCAGGGGTGACTGTTTTATTAAAACACTTTTATTGGTTTTTGTTGATTGGGACACGGTGTAATTAATGTGTTGACTTTAGTCCCAGGTGGAGGAATACAAACAGCTGAAGGACACGCTAAACAAAATGCCAAGTTTCCGGCAGCCTGAGAAGTTGGAACAACCAAATGAGCAACCAGAGGTGCGGGCACCGTCTCCCCACAGCAGCCTCCCAGTACACCACGAAGCTGTGGCTGAAGAGCCTAAGGAGGTACGCAGCACTGACTGGAGCTGTGGGAAATAGTTCTCGTTCAGCAAAACACTAGCTGTGCGCTCAGCTTCCCTTAGAAGCGTGTGGATAATTATACGTGTTTGTCACTTCTTGAATAAGGTAGTTAGGAACAGTTTAATTTGATTGAGTAGTAGAAAACTACGGTCAAGATGACGTACAAAGGCCTTTAAAACTGTTTTATGTAAGCTGTTTTCAGAAGTTGCTAAAAATACGAAGTTTAATAATATGTTGTCCGTAACATTTTAGATATTTCATGTGTTATAAAAAGCTTTAGCTTAGTTCTGAAGAAATTGTCTTTTCATGCATTTCATAAGGTTTCAGTGGCACACTTGAAGTCAGTATAGTTAAAATTGACATACTACCTGATGCTCAAAGATAAAAAAGGCAAAGATGTGGGTAAAGTCTACAGGTTAAAATACCAGTTGTGTTTTTGTTTTACTAGAGTTATTGACTGGCAGAACCTACAGGAAATAACAACACAGCATTCTTTTTAGATGCAAAATGGTAATAGTTTGTTCCACCTCAGAATAAAGTGAGGCTTAAACTGCTTTTACGATGCTATTGTGCAACAAGTTGTTTAGCTATGTAGAGCCAGGAGCCGGGTACTCATCCCTCTTGGCAGGAAGGGTAGTTTGTTCTGAGGCAGGCACTTGGCTCTCCTGACTACAGATTCGCTACTGCAGGCTGGATTAAAGGTATCCATATCTGGTCTATAGCTCTCTTGAAAATATGAAATCCTTAATGTCCTAATGTTTTTCAGGATGAGAAACCAAAAGAGAGAGAAGAAATAAATACCCAGGAAAGAGAAGACAGAGCTGAGCCTTTTCATCTACAAAGAAGGCCTAATGAGGGCCATCATGCCAAAGAACTCAACATTCAGGAGCAACAAGAAGCTGGAGAGGATGATGAGCAACGTGTTGATCAAGTTGAAGAGGAACGCAAAAAAGAACTTGAGGAGGAAGAAATGGAGCAGGCAGGTCAGCCTGAGCACTTAGAAGAGGAACAGGATCAAGTACCAGAAGAACATGAGTGGAAGAAACAGGAACAGAAGGAAGAAGAAACCAACATGTTGGGTGAACGTTCGCAGTCAGAGGTATGGAGAACTTTTTCCTACTAATTGATTAGATTTGCTGTTGAAATGGAGGCATCTCTTATCATTGCTGGCCCTATATCGCACTCAGCTGTTGGGATTCAGAGCACTCACCTGTTTTTAGGTAAAACTAATGTCATATTTATAGAAAATTTGGGATTCAAAGCACTTAGATGCGTAGGATTCAGGCTCAACTTTAGCACATGCTCACTGCTCTGTTTGCCAAGTGCAGCTTAATGAACATTAATTCTGCTGATAAAAAGCAACAGATGGAAGAAAAGAGCTGTCAGGTTGAATCCTATCTCCCACTTTAGATTTGAGGCCTGTGGTAGCTGATGGAAGGAAGACAGGTGATGAGCACAAATCATAGAATATCCTGAGCTGGAAAGGACTTCTGTTCAGCACTTTGGTGAGGAGGTGTCCCACCTTACTAACTTGAGGCATCTCAGCAAATTGTAGTTTCCTTTTCAGGTATTTCAGCTTTCTATAAACGCTTCCATCTGAGGATTCACTGTCATTTTACAGGGTTTTTTAACAACAAGATGAATGTGACTAAAATAGTCAGGGAAAACCAGTGCAGAGCAGTGGCAAGTCTTGCTCTGTGCAGCTCTAAATAAAACCATTGAAATGTGGATTTACGTTCCGGATCGGATCTCCAATGGAAAATATGTTTTACTGATCTCACTTTAGGCCTTGTAAACACTTACTCTCCTAGCAGATTAACTGTGCAACTCCAAAGGGATGAGAAGTCATTGCTAAACAGGTGCAGCGGATTAGAACAACAGCGATAGGTTAAGCTGTGAAAGAGGACTTACAATTTGGCTGTAAAGAATGTGCAGCGTCTCACTTAACTACCTCACAGCAGCCCCTACTGAATCTACCCATAGTCAACGGAAGCCTATTTACTTTATTGCCAGCCTTCAAAGCTTTTTTTAATCTGGTAGTATGTTGGGTTCTTTATTGACCTGTAAGAAATGCATGGCTTCCCCAGGTCTGTTACCCCCTTAGCTGTGTTCTCCACAAACACACCAAAACCTCCAAGGTCTGTGTAGTGAAAAATTAATATAAATTTAAACAAAGACAAAATTAAACAAAAAATCTTTTCTGTAATTTTCTCAATTGCATGTAGCATCAGCATAACTTTCCTTCTTCTTTTTGGTGCTATAGGTTTCTGCATGCTTGCTTTTGATCATTGAATCTAAGATTAAACTATGACTAAACCATTTCTCTGACAGATAACACCAACAAAAGCTGTAACAAAAAGATATAAGGCAGCCTATGAGCAACAGCTAGAGCAGCAGCACCTTGCAGCCCAAAGAGCAGAGGAGGCTGACCAGCTGAGAGAACATCAGGAATCGCTGCACCAGCAAAGACTGCGAACACAACTATTGCGGCAGCAGCAGCTTCAAGAAAAAGAGCTTCAGCTACAGAAGGAGGCAGAACAAGGGGAAAAACTCTATAAAAACCGGCTAAGGTTAAAATCTTTTATGTAAGCTTGTTATGGTCGGGGCTCTGGGCTTCATGGCTTCCACCGCACAATCACTGACAAGAGGCTGGCTGAAAGCTATAAACCTGGACTGCCCAGAAACTAAATAAATACAGTGAGCCTCATCTTCTTTCCAAGGATAAATCTGGTTGCTATTTTAAGGGTGTTTTTTGGTGGATGTTGGTGTTGTTTTTTTTTCTTTTTCCCCTTTTACTATAGAAGCTTCTGATGTCTGGAGTAATGAGTGCATGTTACAGTTCATAGCATTTTGTTTTGATTAAGGACTTCCCTAGCTTAGGAGTTTTAAAAATGCAAGGCAGATCCCATTGGTATATAGCGAAATGTAAGTACAGAAGTAAGTGCAGTGGAACAAGTGACTTTGTTCTACACAGAGCACATTCTTTCAGGAAAGATGATGCAAAAATATACCAGCTTATAGAGAGCTAAACTGGAACCCATTCTGGCAGGAGCTGGAAGAGGCAGAGATGAGGTAGGGTGGTTTGTTTCTTGAAGCAAAAACATTCTTTTTGAAGCTGAAATGATGAATTTGCATATACTCTTCTCAGTCAACAGGCTCGTTATGATAACATGGACCATGACATTGTACAAGGGGAAGAAGAGCAAGGTATTCAGGAAGAAGAAGCAGGTAAGATAACATTTATGCCCCTACCATGTTCAAAGGTTTCCTCTGAACCTCCTTTCATGTGGGATTTTAATATCCAGTTTGGATTTAAATGAAATACAAACTCAGTTTAAAACCCCAAGCTCAGATAACACTGGCTGAACTGACTGAAATACAGGTGTTAATAAAGATCCTATCCATATTGCTGAAAAGAAGAGTGCCCTTTTGATTAAGCCACTAGGATTGTGTCTCTGTTACATTCCTGGCTCTGCCTATGATTTTGTCTGATGTCTTCAAATTGTATAATCTTCCAGTGTTGGTCTCCTACTAGCAGTAAAACAATTTTGTTGGTATTATCTGTTTAGTAAACACTTCAGGGAGAAGCTGCCTACTGCTAAAAGCACGTATGGAAGCTATTATATAGGAGACTGTTTCTTAAAAGGGCTAAGTAGAAACTTCTGTAATACAATAATAATATCAAAAATTTGTCAGCTTATGAACGTGACAACCAGCACCAGGATGAAGGTGAAGATGATCAAAATAATGCAAATGAACAGCAAGAACCAGAACATCAAGTAGAAAATCAGCAGGTTGATGAATCAGTGAGTATGAATTAAGATGCTATGGATTGCAATTGCTACTGAAATGAAAACCCAGAAGTCTCATCTAACATAATTATACATTGCAGAAGTAAGGTGAAACAGAGGTCTGCTAGGAAGACAAGTTTGACAGTTTAAAGCTACATCCGCGATCTATTTAAAGTTGCTGTTACTGATTTGGGAAGAAATAAAAAAGAGCTTTCTTGTTGGAAGCAAGTTGCTTTTCTACATTCCTTTGATCTGTGTTTTATGTTGAACAAAGGATTTGGACTTAGCTGGGACTGAACAGGGAAAATTGGATTCAAAAAAATAACAGAAGTAATTCATTGGTGGTCAGTCAAAGAGTGGTGACAGTATATTTTTTTTTTCTTATCATTAGATAAGAGGGTGAGAGCCAACTTAATAATCACTGAAACCAGCTGGAGTCTTCCCACAGGAATCTGTGATCACTAAATCAAAACCTTTTCAGTATTGAAGAAGTGTGAGCTCTTGAAAGAGAACATAACTGCAGCGCTGAATGCAGCTATAATATGGATTACACAGATTCAGGAGATTCAGTACTGTGCTTTCCCCAAGTTTCATCTTATTTGGTGTAGTAGAACATAAAGTGCATCATTTTTCCTCCCCTTCTCTTCAGCAAAATTACTTGTATAGCAGATATTTCAAAGGAACTTTATATTGTCATTTATAAAGATATTGGAAACGCTTTTCTTGAAAAAAAAAAAAAGCAGTAATAAAATGCTCATTTTTTGAATGGTAAACTATAACGAAGACTGCATGTGTTGGTGTGTGTTTGGGTATTTTCCTTCATGCTCCTGTTAACATAGATGAGGTCAATATTATAGGACAGACTGATCGTGAAAGATGTCATCAGCTCTTGAGCTGTGTACACTAATTAAACTCTTAGGTATTTTTTTAAGCTGGTCTTATTAGGCATTGCCAGTTGTCAGATAGTCAGTAAACAGAGTTCAGCAGCTGATGTGAAATAAGTCACCAGCTTCATTCCAGGATTTAGCATGCAGTTCTGTACTCTTAGCGTGTGTTCAGTACTCTTTCTTTCAGAACTGACATTTCTCTGGTGACTAGGTTTTGATGTAGTGACCCCTGATGTCTGCAGAGATTCCAGCTGGTTTCAGTGGGTATGGAGTTGGCTCTACTATAGCTGATGCTCTAGGGTAGCTTTGAAGTGAAGTGGAATTCAGCTGTGAGATTAAAAATAAGTATTTAATATTCATTTCTGAAAATTACAGAAGGCAGCAGCCATGGAAGATTTGAACCCTGCTGATGACCCCAACAACCAGGGAGAAGATGAATTTGAGGAGGCTGAGCAAGAGAGAGAAGAAAATCTACCAGATGAAAATGAAAAGCACAAGCAGAACAGTGAGAAACAAGGACATCCGGGAGTTGAAGAGCACCTAGTGGTCAGTAAAGGGAAGGAAAGATCTGCAGGTCCCTTTTAGGAACACTGTGTAGCACTGCCTGATGATAGAACACTGAACTCCAGTTTTAAAGATATGTATTAAACCACATAGGACGTGCAGGTAGAAGTTTGAAACTATTCCTGGTCATATACCAGGATTGCTTTCACCACGAGATTCACTCATCAAGGTTCTGTAATGTCATGCTTAAGGGTTCCCTATTTCCCTTCACATAATTGCCTGCAGGGACTCCTGTTCATATGATCTTACTGTTTTTGCACAAATTCCTGCTGTGCTGGTTCCATGCCATCAGCACTCAATCAACTGTAAGCAGTGGTGTCCATTTCCTTCTATGGCCATTCCAGTGAATGCTGCACACTTGAGTTGTCTTCACTGTAAACTTCTCTAGGCAGAGATAATTCGTATTTTTATGACATCGGTCTTTATTGGTAAGACTGTGTCATTGTCTTCCTGATTAGTATGGAAAGTCTGGCTTTATTCTGTGAAATGAATTTTATTGTAATCATTCTGCTGTCTATTTTTTAATTTAGGGCAATTCTAAATCATGTAGCCAGGCTATCATTAATGCTAATGAAAGCACTATAACTTCGTACGCTGTTATTGTTCCTTTGTCTTGACATGAAGTCTTTAGTCCCAGAACAAGAAGCTTTAACCCTTGGTCTTCTAAAATTAATAGGTATGTACACAGAGCTAAATTTTCACATGATCTTTCTGCAGATGGCAGGAAATCCTGACCAGCAGGAAGATAATGTGGATGAACAGTATCAGGAAGAAGGAGAAGAAGAGGTAAGAAAGCGGATGTAAGGCGTATGTGGACTCAGGTAGTATAGCAAATGCTCGTTAACTTTCAATGCTGGTACCGTTTCTAACTGCAAAATGAACCCAAATCACTTTGCCAATGGTAGTTTCTGACTTTGTGAAACCTAAGGAGTCTTTGCCATTACTCTGCTCTCCACTAATGAACACATTTAGTGTTATTCATGCTTACCTGTTGTAATCTATTAGTGTTGTAATCTATTAGCCTTCTGTACAACACGGCATTAATTGTGCAATAATTGAAAAGATTAAGCCATTCACAATGCAAGGAAAAATTCCTGCAAACCTCAAGCCCTTTGGAGGTCACTGAAAACCTCATGAACTTTGCACCCTTAATCACACACCACTGTTCTGGGCCAACTGCTTTCTTGGTCAGTTATTTACTCTTTAGGACTGACTTCACTTTATCTGTGCTCTTCCTGAGCAGTCCAAGTTACGTAAGCTCCTACTATTCGTGGAGCACATTGCTTTGAACTGGAGGAAGAAGGGACTTTTCCTTCGTATGTTGAATGGCATGCTCATAATGCATGCAGCAGCATATATTCTGCTCTGCATTTCTTCTATACAATACGTACCTAATCAATTGCTGTTTTCTACTTCATACATAATGATTTACAAAAAGCAATAGAAAAGGCTATTCATTATTCAGTTGTGGGGAGTACTTTGTCTAGATTAGCTGGAATGCAATTAGAATTCACCACTCCAAAATATGGTTACTTAAATCAAATTAGGTCATCAGGAACTGGGAATAGTTGGCCTTTGGCAATTACCTTGGCTTACAGGAAATAATTTGATGCATGTTTCATGAAGGACTAGAACCAGCGTGCTTACTGGAAGTATTAAGAGTGAGCAGCGATTGAATGGGTAATCAAGAGTGAGGTAAGATGCTATAATTAGGAACAGTTTCTTTAGTGTGGTGACTAAAATACTGCACACTGGAAAGATTATTCCGATCTTTCCAATAAATTCTTCAGTGATCCAGGTTTGATAGTTGCTTATCTGGTAGCAGTAATACCTAACCTCAAACAACATGTTCTCAAGCAGCTTTCCCCTCCTGATGGAAGAAACTGATAAATAAACTGCCCTGCTACTGGTGAAGGTTGATACAAGGAGGGAGAGAAAAAGTATTTGGCTGTTGCTGCTATCTGCTACAGGAAGGGAGCCCAGTCAGAAGCAGCAGCTGTATTCTTGCTGTTCTGGCAGGGTAGGTGGCAGCAGTGAGTGGTGAATATTTCCCAGCCAGGTGAAATGGCTGTTTTCCATGAGGGAAGCTGAAAGGCTTTAGGGAAGCATCTTCCCCAACTTGTAGGACACTGTTTGGAGCAGCTGTGCACAAAAAATCACATTTTTCCAACAGAAAATCAAATTTACTTCTTTCTAACTTGCACCTAAACATAAAGAAACATAAAGGGGCATGGACGTGAGGGAAAGTGCTGACAGAAAGGATGGAAGAGATCATCCTTTCCTACCAGTCCCCACTTGCTCTTCTCTGATTTTCCAAGAGCAGTTAGCAGAGGGATCACTCAACCACTAGGAAAACATGGACAGCATTAGCATTAAATACGCACATCACCTGTCAGAGCTGATATATTTATAGGAGCCCACGGTGGGATGGAATGTTAGCAGTGACTCTTCGTTGTCATGATACTCTCACTGTAAAAGACAAGCAGAAAATACCGTATGCATCGAGTTAAATGTGGAAAAGCAATTTAAAATAAATTAGCTGATGATAATTTTTTTCCCCTTTTTTCCCCTTTTTTCCCTTAAACTCTCCATGCCCTTGTCTTAATTCTGCAAAAGTTTAGCCGTGAAAATGTGCACCCATATGCCACAGGTTGCTTTTTTAAAGGAAATTAAAATGTACAGAACATCTCTGTGCTTTGCAGATTCAGGAAGATTTGACTGAAGAGAAGAAACGAGAACTGGAACACAATGCTGAAGAGCCATATGGTGAAAATGATGAAAATGTGAGTACTGCGTAAACCCATAAACTCGGTGACATGACAGGATTAAACACTTAACACAGCTGTGATCATGTCACAGCGACACTGCACAATACTTGTAGTAGCGTTCTTCAGATTATAAACCTTAATATTTCACACTGTCTGAACTTCCTTTTGCTCATCCTTCCACCCCCACATACATTTTTGCTGCTTGAAGACCTCTGAAAAGTTTTTTCCTGTGTTTGGTCATTGTCTCTAACAACTCTGAGTCATTTTTTGTGTTCTTTAACTTCATCTCATGGCCCAAGATTAAACTATAATAAAACTGTCACTTCCATGGAATCTTACTTTTTTTTTTTTTTTTTTAATCAGGCAGATGAAAAGAATAATGGGGGAGCAGATCAAGAGCAAGAAATGCCAGAAGAGAACAACCAGAAAGAAGTCCATGAAGAAAATTATGAAGAGGAGGAGGAGGAAGAACGTGGAGCTGCTGCAGCAAAAACACGTAGACGAGGGGAGATGTAGTCCTCAATCTTTTGCAGCACATACATTCCTGATTTTAAGAAAAACTTTTTTAGGATATTTAATTCCCCAAAGAAGTTTGTGTTTTACACTTTTTACTTTTCTATTTAGATGCTCTCATATGTTTATATGAATACAGTATTTTGATACTCTAGATTAGGATTTCTTTTCTATTAAAGATGTACATAAACAGACATCATATAGGTTTCATTTTCTATAATTCTGGGCATGTTTTAAGAGGCCATTTTGTAACACATTTTCACCTTATCCAAGTCTGACAGATGTTTGGTCTAATTTCAGATATGTTCAACGTCTGAGGGAATCTATCTAGTGCCTAAACCCAGTCTGTATTAGTCAAGTTCCATCTTCCTTGACACTACTTAGGGGACTAATGGCTGGCCACACTACTTGTCCAAGGCACAACCTGCAGTGCTCCTGGAGGCCTGCAGGCAGTTTCATTCATTGTAATCTCATGAGAGTCTTCAAATCCTTAAAGATAAGCACATGCCCAGCTATCTGCAGGACCAAGCCTCTTATAGATGCTGGGCGGTTATAAAATATGCAAGTTTTACAAGCCTTCAAAATACAGCCAGGTTAACAGCTGCTCATTTTGGCAGCTGTTTATATACAGTTAAATTATGCATTTATTTTAATGAGCATACCTAGGTACTTCAATTACATGCACTACATAGCAGATAACGTAAATGGTGCTCTGCTGAGATGTGAGCTAGAAATCTATTTAGACTTGACGATCCGTTATGCCAAATCAAAACACTACAGCTGCCACACGAAGAAAATCTCCAGAAGGGACAATTTTGTCATCCTAGTTAATATATTATAAATTTGACTGGACAAATGGAATTCCTTCACCTTAGTGACCTGCTTTCTGGAGACTGTGGAGGTGGTTAAGGCATTTTAAATGAGTTGACATGATCGGTGCAAGGTGTTGAACGAAGGCCTTTACCTTCTTTTCCTTATTTATTTTTAAGTCTAATCTGGAAAGATTTCTGTGTCCTCTAGTGTGAAAATCAGACTAGAGACATCCTACAGGAGCTTTTTGAACAGCGAGCATCTCTAGCGCTGCATGCCTAAATGTAAGGGAGAGGGGGGTGGGGAATGACACAAAATTGTGCCTTGGTAGGCTACTAGGAACATAATCACAGTGCATGAATATATACAATATTTGTATTGGTACAGACCCTAGTTATTTAATATATGTTATAAGGAGAATGGGAATCTGGATTTCCTAGGCTATGCCCCGTTGCTGGAAATGGGGCGCACAGTAGCTTCCCATGAAAGTGTGTGTTAATATATAAAAGGAGAAGGTTTGGGATTTTTCCCTTTTTAAATAATGACGCATAGCAATGTTTTTAGTTTAACTTTTTATATGAATGTAATTTAATTCATTTTTCTACTAACTCAATTATGTTTTATAGCTGGTTTCCATTTTTTGCAATTTTCCTGAGTATCCTAGACACAACGCTTATGTTTCATAGGAATATTTTCGTCAGCAAGTATTTTGGGTTTTAGTTACCATAAATCAGAGTTACCTTATGTATAAAAAAAAAGTTTACATGATACTGTAAAATGTATAATATGTACATAATCTGCAGAATACAATTATTTTGGTAAATTGGCCTGTATTTTTAATGTCACTGTTACAGTATTTAATTATTTGAGGCATAATAAAACTTGACTGCAGTCAATAAACTAGAATATAGTCACTGAACTTTCACTAGCATGGCAGTTTGTTTTATTTTTCCAAATGCTATGTTCATGCTATATTTTAAGATGGAGTACAGCAGAGACTGGCAGAGAGGTGAAGGAGCAGCCGTGGTGGCATTTGCAGTGAAGTGGAGCTGTGCTAAAGCCAATGCTAACAATAGTGGCAGCTTTAGCTGAGTCTCCCCTTCTCTTGCAGCTCTTCTGGTGCCCCATGGTAGGGGGACGGGACTGGAGCTCTGAAGGTACAGGGACACAAACTGAACTCAGCTGCACCTCAGAATACAAAGGGCTCTGTTTTCGCAGTACCTCTCACACCTAGAGGTGTACTTCAGTTACTTTAATGACACAGCATCACCTCTTACAGAACGCATATGGCAGCTTCAGTGCTGGTGAAGATGCTGAGGATGGAGGCTCTCTGTCTTCTGTCTTTTCTGCAGAAGTGGAAAAAGCCAAAATCATCTGCAGATGCAAATGATCTGCAGTCTCTACCGCTATAGCATCACCATGCCAAAATAAGCTGCTGCTTGTTCCTCCCAAGTCAAGAAAGCAATTGCTTGAGGAATTCTCAGATGAAGTTACACGGGTGCTTGCACGTTTTGCTGGATTACGGGCCGTAGTGCTGCCAAGGCCCCTGGGCACAGAGCATGTTTATTGTGCAGCTATGATGATACCCTTCGGTGTGCTGTCAGGCAGTGCAGCTTCACTTGCATAACCTGTGACTCCAGCAAAAGTCCGGAGTGACAACAAAACTGCCCAGAATCAGAAGCAACAGAACAAAGGATCCTATTATGTCTTGTGTGAGCCAGTGTTCGCAGCAGATGCAATGTTTACTTCAGCAAGCATAACAAGTTCAGCCAAGGAAGTCTTAATGAAAGCCTCTTCTGTTCTTTATCAAGGGCCTGTTCACTTCAGAGAAGAGTTACTTGACTGAAGATCAACTCTGCATGAGATTTAAGTCTTGGCTGACAATAGCAGCGTGCAGGCTCCATAACACGCCCCAGCTCCAGCTCCAGCAATGACTGCTGGGGCTTCCCCAGGGCTTCCCAGCCAACCTCTGCTGCCGACTGCCTTGGAGGCTGGCACGACTCAAAACATCATTCAACAATACAGGTCAAAATGAACGCTGGCACAGGGGCAGGATTAGGGGAGCTCCTGCATCAGAGGACAAACGCAGAGGGTCTGTGTTTGTATCGGTGTCCCTCCAAAGGCTGCTGGTTTTTACCATGAATTTGTGAAATGTCTGATGGAAACATCCCTCTTATCAGGGATTTTGGCTTACAAATGCGAATGTTAGCAGAGTTACACTCCTGAAGGAGCTCGTATTCATGTCAGTGCTGACCATTTCACATTTGTCTGCAAGATGCAATTAAGAATGTAGCCATGTACTGAAGTAGATAAAGAAGGTTAGCTTTAATGAAAGGTTAAACTTCACGGGGAATTTTATACACTGCCTTACGCCAAGGGAACAAAATGTCATAGATGGCATTTGGGAAAAGGCAGCATCCTTAATTAATGAACAAATGATACTGTTAGCCGTTATCAAAATCAAATAGCCACAGTCATGTAAAAATGGGATTATGAAATTAATGCACAATCTGTCTGAGGTGCCTTATTCCACCGGTGTCAAAGCGGGTGGCAAGACCTGCAGTTTCTCTCTGACCTGTGGGACAGACGAGCTCGATCGTTCCTGGCAGGAGCTGCAAGGCACCGTCCTACCCCAGTAACTGTGGTGAACAGCCCAGGGCGGCCCTCTGCAGGGCACACACCCCGAGCTGCTCATCTGCAGGGGAGATGGAGCAGCCCTGCTCGCATGTTCCAGTCTTTCTTGTGACAGGCCAGAAACACAAAGGCCCCAGAGACTGTTTATACTGCCTAAGGCTCCTCACCCCCAAACAAATCCTACACAGATTTAGCTTTATTAACAGTTTTATGCTGCAGTGTCAAAGAGTAAACTCAGTTTCTGGGGAGAAACACAAATGCTTGCAGTGTTTGCTGAAAAGTTGGTGCAGAGCACAAATCGAGGTGGACGACTGCCAGAGACACCTCGGTGCACCTCCAGCATCAGCTCCTAAAAGCAGCAGTGGTGCCAACGAAAACTGCTCTATTCAAGTCACAGCTAACAGGGCCCGTGCCAGAAATCTGACATTAAAGAAAGATTAAAGGAGTTTTCTATTTCGCCGTGGGACCGACCAAGATGTATGAGCAATGGACATATGCAAATGCCTGCTGCAGCAGTGACACCATGGAAAGCTTATGAGCAACCTTATGGCAAGTCCTGGACACCAGGGCTGCTTTATCAGCTTTATCAGCTTTTACAAGCTCAGCCCTGCACCAGAGTAACACCAGGGTACCGCTGGGATGCGAGGCACTTGGGAAGGATCTCCTGAGATCTGCGCTACACCTCTCTGAATGTGCAAATCTTTCACTGAGGAGCAATACATGTTACATGGCAGAGCAGAAACAACTGACTGCTGTACACACTTTGGGCTTCCAAATGCTCCAGAAGATGTAGAAATGGTTCCAGTTGTCTTGCCAGTATGTCAGATGGCCATGTTATCCAATCGATTTGCTTGTGAAATTAGGGGACGTGGTGCAATGACTAAGTAGGCTGAGATGTTTCCCATCTCAGGATCAATATTTTGATGTTTTTAAACGAAACATTGAAAATAATGCTGAAATTGAACAAGCCTTTGTAGAAGCACTACAGTTTGCAGCGATAAACGTGAGAGGTCACAAATCATGTTATTCCTGAAAAGGCATTGAGATTTGTTCTAGAGAAAGTTTCTTTGTACCAGAATATTGGACCAGTTTCAGAATAATAGAAGAGTCTCTTAGAAAGGAATTCATTGGTGTTTTTTTTGTAGAGCTTCATAAGCTCTTCCAGGAGGCAGATCTAGCTCTGCTATCCTGAAAACTGAGAACTCCAAGAGGTTGTGCAGATTACCTGGTGTCTGTTAAAAACCAAGGTGATTCAGTGCAAGCTCGAGGAAGGAATATGTCAGAGCTGCTAGCCTGCTTCGACCTGCTGTATCGATTCTTACTGTGATGTAATTAGTTGTTCCCCAGGTCGTTTTGCAGGTGATGCCACTCTGTCCAGTGCTCTCCTTGGGGCTTGTCCTCAAGCAAAGGCCATTAAATTCATGCCTGACCTCAGTGCCCGCTATGCTCCCCATCGAGACAAACCTTCCTGTCATTTTGTTCCAGCTAACACAAAGAACTATTGGTCTGCCACTCTTAAATGTGACTCTGAAAGCAGTTTTCTTGTCCTTTTTGGTGTTTTAGAAGTCTGGGATTTTTGATACAACATAAGGCATCACAGATGTATGGTCTAAGATCTAGCACGGGATGGATGTATTTTAAGTATCAGCACAGAGTTGGGCCTTAGTTTTCAAACCTTTCTGTTCACTTGCCTGCATGGGATGATATTTTTCCTTCTGAAGCTGTTTTCTTGGGCTAGTTCTGTCCAGAAGCCAGCCAGCTGCCAGCTTGGCTTTCTGGGGGACTCTGCTGAGCTCCCTCTCCGGTTCTGTTTACTGATCACTCAGCCACCGATTAACACCCCATCTGTACAGGCACTCAGCACCGCGGTGCGCTGCCATTACAAGCCTGGCATCAGCTGCTGAATTTGTAGCGTGACAGAGTTCAGCCCCTCTGAACACCTCCCTGCCTCTGAAACCCACAAACTTCCTTACAGCACAGAGCAACAAAAAGAGAGGCTTCAGCCCTCCCAGGAGGGCCTTGGTTTGCTTGGTTCCCCCTGATTTCATGGGGAGGTGAAGCCCTTCCACACTGTGCATTACTGGGCCCACGTTCAACAACTCAGGGAGCAGAACCACAGGGTGTGCTCATCCTCTGCAAGAGAGGCCATCCGTCTCACTTTTGGTAAATATGCCCCATCCCTCAAAAGATTTGTGCCCATATGGGCATCATCTCTTGTGCCGTATCAGTGCCAACTTTCCCTTTCCATACAAACCACTTACAGCCTCCTCAGCACTGACAGGTCGCTTCATTACTTGCTTTTACCAACAGGTAGCAAGCACGCTAACAGCCGACGTAACGCAATACCTAATAAGAGGATTAAGTAGAGAGGATTTCTCTTTAATATTGCATTAGCAATCGCAGATACCTTCCCTGCCTGTTCTAACTCCCTCACAGGATACGATGTCCACACTTGTAAGGGAAGCTTGCTGACATCTGAGCAGTCAATAAATCTGCGTGTGTTTTTTAATGACCCCAAGAGTTGTTTCCACAGGCTCACATAATCTTACCAACAATTTACCCTCATTAATTAATAACTAACTTCAGGGCTTTTTAACCCAAGGACCTCATTTGGCTCCTTTGCATCTCTTCTAACTGTAAATCAAGACTCAGTGTGGGCCAGGCCTAAGCCCCCCCGACCAAGGGAACACCACAGGGACAGAGACAAAGAATCCCCTTGTGTGTGCCATCAACCTGACACCCACAAACCTTAGCAAATAAACCTTCTCCAAGGAAATGGGTGATACAGAAGCTAGGACACTTGGTTTGGAGTAAGCGGTTTTGAGTCTTTGCTGCTAAATCCTGCATGACATTTGAAGTTATTTTCACATCTGTGTTTCAATTTTCTGTCTATAAACGGGGATAAAAGCACTTTGCTATCACACGAGGATTAGATCAATAAGAATATATTAAAGATTCATATATAAGTACATTAAAATATCCACGTTAAGCTAATGCCTGCCATCTAAATACCATAAAATGCTCAGTGGGCTTTTGACTGAACCATTAAATGAAAGACTGTCAAATCTGAAACGTTCAGGAAAAAAAAACAGAATTACATTCTGCCATGACACACCGGGCAATTCCCATAAAATCGATGGGACTGCATGGCAGTAAATTGCCGGGGAGATGAGCTTTATTTCATGGCTCATAAATGAAGATGCGTCTCTAACAACCTGCCAGCCCTGACAGCTTTGCCTCTGGAGACAACCGGCCTCTCGGTCGCCGCGGCCGCAGCCTCTGTGCCTGTCCCACTTCATCCCTTCCCTTCGGTGGGCCAATGTCTGGTCCCCAAAACACTGTGGGATGGCAGAGAGGCCACCTCAGTGCTTGGAGGGCCAACCCCACCAAAACCCGTGGCACATGAGGATGATGCAGGAGGGAACAGGGCATAGTTCAGCCCAACTGTGAAGGCTTCAATGGGGTTTCAAAGTGGGTTTACCTGATGGCCACCTGACAACCTTACGCTTCAACCAACCAAATTTTCCATTAATAATCTTGTCACTGTGCTTTAAAGAAGGAGACGCGGAGAGGGAAGGCAGCGTGCCTGAAAACAAACGGGAAATTTATGACAAGGCCACAAATTGAAATGAGACCAGAGCTCCTGCATGCCTTGAAATTTGTGTCCCAGTCCAGAGCCTAACCAAAACAGAAAGATTGGGCATTAGCTAGCTGGTTTTATGGTAGGAAAATTGTTAACACATGGCAGTCATCAAATGAGACTGGCAGCAACTGCCGCGCTACAAAATACATTACAAGAGGAGGAGAGGCATATATGAGAGACTTGGACTTTGGTTACTGTGCTGTGCTCACCGAACCGGCAGGATGGCTGAGTTTGAGGGAAAACGCACGTTAATATGCAAGATGTCCTGCGAACACGAGTAGCTTTGCTGCTCCCTTAGCTTGCTGGCAGAACATTTATCTACCCTTGTATGCCAGACGCCTAGCATGTGCCAATAAATTATCTCTTTTTGGATTACCATACAAATAACTTGTTTTGACACTGGCTGTTCAGTTAGGGACCGTGGTGCCATCCTCCTGACTCAACAACAAGAAAAGCCAACAGGGGATCTCTACAAATTAGGACTTTGTGGCCATAAGTAGAAATAAAGGTCTATGGGAACAATAGATAAATTTGAAAAAATTATATACATCCCTGAGGTTCAGGGAAAAAAATAAAAAATAAAAAATCCGAATCTTTATCATATTTTAACATTACCTACTTCTTCTCACACAGAAATTAGAAGAGACCTTTTTATCTGACAAAGCACGAGTTCCTGAAGCCTCAAGACAACAAACCAGCCTAAAACCAGCATGCATTTGCCTTCCAGCCAAGCTCCTAGCCTTATCCTCTCCCTAGATACTGTGCTTGCCTTCGGCTTCCTCCTTCAAGCTGCCAAATCCTCGCAGAGCCCATGTCAGGCAGGCACTTCCATCTATCTCTGCCTGTTCTTTCTACTGTTTTCCTCTTCCATAGTGATTTTTCCTGATAATGATTTCTTATTGCCCTCCAAAAGACATTTGAATCTGTTTTCCCAGCTCATACAGAACAATAAATTATCAGGAATCAAATTAGCTATCAAAGGGCTAATAGACTTGTTCCTTCAAGGGCTAAATTAGTTTTATCATACGTTATCTGGAAGGGGGGAGGTTTAAAAACAGGTTTTGTTCCTCATTATGTATACTGAAGCCTATCTTCAGCAGTCACTCAAGGGACCAAGAAAAGTCAGTAGCTCAGCACAGATGGCCTTGAACTAAAGGTCAAATAAAAGAGCATGAAAAACGTGGAAATACTTTAAAAGTATTCTTGCAGACAGCAGCTGCTGGCTGGAGTTACTTTTCTGTATGGGCTTCACCATCTTTGAAATGTCTTCTCAGTATTACCGCATGCAATTTAATTTTACAAGAATTTTTTGTTTGTTTGTTTAGCTCTGCTTTGTGTTTTAAGAGGGATTTCTGTTATCTCTCAATAAAGGAAAAATATTTGCTTTATTGTGAAAGGATTAGGAAATACGGATGGCTGAATTAGCTCAGACATTGTACAATATCAAAGCAACCTGAACTTCCCATTATACTGCACAAGGTCAACTAAAAAAGCCCTCGAAAACAAACTATGACAACTTCTTTTCCCTGTATATAACACCTTGATTCCTACTGAATCAAGCTGAGTGCGTGAAAACCCTATACTGGGTATTATTACAGCTAGAAAAAACGTTGGATAAATACCTATTGACTAAAATTCCTTTCAGCTTGTCAGCTGATATCCAAGCAAAATAGCGGACACCATTTCTTTGACATTACTGCTTAAATACTGCTCTCAAATCACAGCTTAGTGCTGCACTCTGTGTGGTTTATGTTTCACATACTCATTAATACAGAGATTATATGAAAACAGAGATTCTGGGTATAACCAATAGGGAACCTGGAACAGTTGTAAGACACATCAGTTTGCTGCCCAGCTTTCCAACACAGGAGCTTCCCTTCTCTGGGGAAGGTTGGGCCAGAGGCCCTCCAGAGATGTTCGTTTAACCCGAACTCTCCTACAACACAACCTTTCCATCGAAAGCACTGCACAGAGTGCACCAAGCACCACAAAGTGTCCCAGCAAGACACACTTGTGAGACCTGCATCGAAAGCAGCAGTGTTTGGCGAGAAGGGATTGCTACACAAGAGTGCAAAACCTCCACGCAGCAATAGGGGCTGCTCCCCCCCATGCCCAGACTGAGGAATGGCAATAGTGGTATGACTTCATTTAACATGTAAGTGAACAGGGAAAGATGAAACTTCATACTTTTGTAGGAAAAAGTGGTTAAACAGAAACAGGTCATGATAGATACTTGGGGTGCTTTGCGGAGCTGAATGTACTCTGTTGTACAGTGCTTGTTAGAGCTGAGTATCTTGGGACAGAAAAGGCACCTTGTGAGTCTAGACACCCTTAAAATGAACATCTAGTCCATTCTAAGAAGTGCTGTGATAAAGGGATTTCATTCCTTTGAGAACTCCATGACATGGACTTCTTTGAAGCCACCAGGAGGCCCTCAAGAATAATTTGCAGAACCCCCAAAATTATCACAAAGATGGGAAAAAGCACTTTAAGCCTAAGGCCTGCTGGCAGCTGCCTCAGGTAGGGTCTTTCAGGCATGCTGGCCACAACAGGCTACATTTTCAGCACAAAGTCAACAACTGAGGGATCCAGAATGGCTTAAGGAAGAAAGAAAGAGCAGCAAATTGCAGCTGATTGTTATTGTCAAAAAAATCAGTGTTTCTCTGTGAAATCAGTCTTTCTTTTGGCTGTAGTTCATTCCACAGGGGAAAAAAAAATAATAAAAAAAACTTTTTATTTTACTCATTCATTTTAACTTTTGACAGTTGTACTGAAGCTCATTGGTCTGGGTTTGGTGGATTCTCTGCTCTCTGCTGTTGTTCTCATTAGATAATTCAGGTCCTATTATTTTGCCCAAGATAATATTAATTGCTGTGGAAGTTTTCAGAGCTCATACAGGTATCCGTCTAACTGCTAAACCACCACCACCAATTCTGTGTAGATCTATCTTCTCTTCCAATCAGTGTGCTTTGTTGAAACAGAGCTAGACACTGAAATGAATAAAAGGAGATTCTATAGCGAGTAACTACAGTTAGTAGTGAGAGTTACAAAGCCCCTGCTTTGGGAAGGATCTGTGTATGGGCTGGTGATATGCAGATTTGCCCTTCACCAGTCTCCAGAAGAGAACAAGAGCTAAGCATATCTGAGAAACCCTATTTGTTTTCTTTGAAAGATTGCACCTAGGCTCTACTGCAAATAGCACACCATCCGTATAGCCCTATCTCAGACTAAAGGATGCGTCTCCAAGTAAATTAGAAAAACAATTTATTCTAAAGAAAGAGATGAATTATAACTTAATTAAAACTATACAAGAAGGATGGGGAAAGAAAGATTAATTCAGGCCGGTCCTAAGGGAACTCCAGCCCTAGCAGCACTTTGAAAAAAGACATTTGGTTACCATCCATCACCAGCACAGGAATTGCCATCAGTTATTCCCAGGGGGCACGACTTTTCCCAGGTAGATGGCTTCACAAATGTACCTCTTTACCACAGCGTGCTTCCCGAGCACAGAAATCACTCACTCCAAAGTCAGCTTGTATTTAGAAACAAAAAGAAGCAGAGATTGAATGGGAACACAGCAGCAGGCTACTTTGGAAAGATTTAGAGTTGCAGCAGACAGCATAGAAGATGCGATACTTGCATAGCATAAAATGCACCCTTAATTTACAGCAAAATCGCCAAAGAGGGTGTTTCAGCATGCTGCCCCATGTTGGAGAGCAGACAGTACTATTGGAAGGGTGATAAATGCACAGAGAGCGCTAACCTTCAGCAATATATATCCTGTAAAGAAACTTGTTTACCAGCTGCTTTCCCCCAACAAAGTCACATTCAGTAATTAATAACCCAAGCTTTATGGTCTATGAAAAGATGTGTTATAATTAGCTTACCTTGTTTAGCACCATGTTGCCTCCTTATCTGCTTCCATTCGCGTGTTGGTAGCTGTCCTCAGACTGCTGGGAAGGGGCTTCAGCAAGTCGGCTGAGGCTGGGGGAGCAACCCACAGTAAGTCCTGAGGGGCAAAGTGCTTGCACAAGACAAATTCGACCTCTGTGATCCCCCTTCCCTGCCACTCCACACCCCAAGCCTTCATCTACTCTTTCTTTGCAGGCTCCAAAGTTCAGGTCACGAAGTTTTACCTTGTTAGGCAAAGCCCACAGATGCCTTGGTCTGCTGGCCATGCTTCGGCTCTGGGCCTTATAAACATGTCCTTCACCATTTGTGTTTGGTGGGGGCCTCATGGCTCCTGTCTTCAGCTTCCCTGAGAGCCTCACAAAAGCCCTGCCCGTACTGGAAGGGCTGCCTTGTATCTGGAGATGGCTGCGCAGGCTCCAGGCCTGGAGGAAAGCCTATTTATTAATTTAGAGGCAGGAGAAGGAGGAGAGGGAGCAATCAGTAGCAACTGGAATATGAGCATGTCAGGAGTCCAGCTCACTTAGCGATAGGCCTTGCAGCAGCCATACTGGACTCCGGCCCTTCAGAGGAATCAGGCCCATAGAGGAAATACACTTATAGAGGCAGAAACGGCTTTCGCTTGCACACAGATGTTTATAATTAGAAACAGAAACAGAGATATTTTTTTCTCCCAATATTGTCACGAGATATGTTCCACTGCAGTTGTTTAAAAAAGGCCTAGCGTATTTCAGAAATGACCATTTACATTTACCGACCAAACCACGCCATGTTCCCAAAGCCCTGATGCTTCTCTCACATTACAAGCAGCACTTTCTAGCTGCCCGTACTGCAAAGTTGCTTGATGTTAAACACACACACAGAGTTACTATGTCCCAGTATATTTTGCCATAAGTGTAGATATTTGGGATATCTGGGGCTTTAATTACTTATAATGACTTTCACTACTAATTACCACAGAAGACGTTACCTTTTCAGCCATGTTTGTGGTTGCACACCTGAAGGTAACTGAGCACTGCATCACAGTCACAAGCAAGGCACGGCAATCCAGATTCTGGGCCACTGAGGCATTACGCAGTGCTGTAGAGCTGAAAAGTCTCTCCAACACCACCCTTCTAGCCCTTGCCCAGGCTCTGGCCCAGCCCTAGGTGGTCCCCAGCCGTCCGACCCTCCGGTGAATCCCCTTGGCCTGGTCTGGCTCCTCGTTGTGGCACACACGTCGTGCTAACGTTATCCTGCTTCCGACACTGCAGCTCCTTCACCCATTCAGGCATTGGGATGTGACAATCCAAAATTTAAAGGCAGGTTTAGTGTGGACATAATTATAGCCTTTTCAGTAACTGGCAGACATCTGGGCAGTAAATAGACCCGACTAGAATAAATGGAATTATAACTGGAGACAAATTTGTCCTGGAATTATTCCGGTACATTCAAGCTGACACATATAATAATTAGGCACTCTGCTATTGTGAGTCTCTTTTTGGTTCACAGTGCCCAAGTGTGATACTGTCGCAGGAAAAACCTTAGGACACTTTTATCTAATTTTTGTGGCACAGGACATGATAAGTACTTTGAACACTTCCCTTTGTAGTTAAATTAACATTATATTCCAATTTCTCTCTGGGCATAGATCTATACTTTTGAACTTAAGCTGTGGTTTTAGGCTTGTATGCATTGCAATGTTTAGACAAAGACAATAAACAAAGCAAAAGAGCAGAGGAAAACAGCATGCCAATACTGCCAAGTTAGAATCAGTGGTAAAACATTAAGCTGAGTGAAGAACTGCAGCAGGTCTAAGCTCCTTATCCTTTATCTTGTAGACACTGTTGATTTTAAATGTCCTCCAAGTTGAACTCATTCTTCTATAATCTTGTGCCCTGAATTAGACATCTGTCCTCACGAAGAACTCTGCCTTTGAAAGATTAAAGAGGGACAGCTCATACAGAATGGATGTCTGTTTAATTTAAATTATTTTACTGATTTATTTAAATCCACAGAACTTGTTGCTGCACCAATGGTCTTGCTTTGCCTCCATGATACCAAGCATACCACATGCAGTGGTGGACCTGAAGGTAGAACTGGGAGAAACTGGGAGAAACTGGGAGAATAGCTGGGCCTGGCAGGCAACAAAAGGCTTGCAGCAGCCTGAGTGACCAGACCCAGCCTGGGCTGGAGTTTTATGCTCAAGAGAAGCATGGGCCCAAGACAAGGAAGGTCTCTGGAGCTACAAGAATGGCACTGAGCTAACACAGAAGAAGATGCAGGATAAGACCCCAAAGGGTAAAACTCAAAGATGTGCAATGCTGAGAAAAGGTGAGAGAAAAGTACTGACTATAAAAGGGCTTGGAGCCCCCAGCATAGATGCAGTCTCCTGTTTGACTTCCCTTGCATTCAGAAAAATGGAGCTTTGTACATTTTATGCAGGAAATTGAAGTTGTGTCAGGGAAACATCTGACTTCATCATCAGTTCCTTTTAATAGGAGCATCCTTAAACCGGCTCAGTGCTCAGATTGAAAGCAGTAATTCCAGCAATCTAATAGAAAGAAAACAGACAGTGCATAGAGTAGAAGTGGGAAATTTATTATGTTAACACACAATAAAAATAAAATGATCAGTGTGAAAAAGAAAAAAAAAAAAAAAAGAAGAAGAAAAAAGAAAAAAAGACTTGGATTTCAATCCTCAGGGCTGACTGCACAGTTCCTATAGTTTGACTATTCAAGAACTTTCTGGTCATTCCCAATTTGTTACTATCCATGCTTGTCTCGTCCCTGGTATGGTCATTACATTTATTTTTATAGCTGCTTTTATCCAAAGCATATGTTTTCAATGGCCTTCATTCCTTATCTTCAGTGCTTTCAATTACATAATGCAGCACGGTACCTGGCAATTCCAAAGCAAATGTATCTTGGATGATAGATTACAAATGAAAAATGAACGCTCTGAGACATCTTAATAGCTTATTTCCACCCATGCTTCCTGCCAATGTGCCTCTGTGTCTCACATATGTATCCAGATAGATCAAAACATCGCTATATTCAGTATATTCACCAGTCTGTATATTCACTGCATTCCTTTTTAGTTTCAGTGCTGATAGCCAGGAAATCATCAAAAATGCTGAAGTTCTTCATTGAACAGCAAAACTTAAATGGCAGTAATTGAAAACCACCTTACATAGACTAGAAAGTATTTGATTTTAATCAGTTAGGAAGGAAATGGTAAAACAAATGAACATAGTCTGATCTTCAGAAAGGGCCTCATGGGAAAGGGGAGAGCGCTCTGCTTCTCAAAGGTTAACAGCCTCACAGTGCCCTTTCTGGGAACCCGGTGCCTGATTTGCGAGCTGGTTGCTTCCTGCCTTCCTCTCGTCCACGCAGAAGAAGAAAACAGGGCTTCTGCAGCTTTGAAGCCAGTGGAAGTTTTGCTGTTAAATTAAATATGGGAAGGACTTGGGTAGTCACTTGTGTTAAGTGAGGGAATAAGCAAGTACCAAAGGCACCACTGTCTGGCTTCACTGATACACAAATAACACAAACAGAGGCCAGAGCAGACCAAAGAGAGAAAAACAACCCCGTCTGTGCCACAGGAATGTGCCAGCTGCTCCAGGGAAGAAGTGCAGAAACAGTGACACTCGTGATGTCCCTATACCCGCTCTGTGCTCCAGCACTTCCAGGTTAAATTCTAGGCAACCAGAATATTTCTTCTAAGTCATTGACAAGTTACACACTCCATATGGGTCTATACATGGCTCGAGCCATGTGCATTAACATTTGTGATGCTGAATCTGCAGGCTTTATTGATCATCTCTAGTTTGCCTCTGATGTGCTTTAAGCCTCTGAAGCTCAGTGTAAGGGAGCTAAAAGAGAATGTTTGTAAAGAAAACCAGGGAACCACTGCTCTCCCGTTCCCTGTGCTCGTGTCTGGTGCTGGTGGCTGCAATGCACAATCCTGGAGAAGGATAACCCACGGTCTTCATTTCCTGGGTGATTTAAATCATTTGGGCAGATAAGAACACAGTGTGCTTGTGCTTCATGTTGTACAGGGTTAATGCATACACGAGCCAAGGGTCTTCTCAGAAATGCTCATTAGTAGCTGGTGATTTCTTTTCTGTTAGGGCTTTGACTGCTTCCAAGATCCATGTACTTAATACTTTCAGATGTTTTAAATCCTGCTCTGGAATTCCCAGGCTGATAGTAAATAGACTAAATGACAAGTGTTGTTTTTTCTCATTTTCTTTCAGGAATCTGTCTTTGATTTGGTATTGCTTACTCCTTATTTCATACTGAAAGACTGAGACATAATGACGGATAGACGATTATAATGAGACTTGGGAACTCACTTCTGATCTCTGTCAAACCCAGACCTGTCTCATGATGTTAGGCAAGATTTTGGGAATGTTCTGGCAAAGTTTCATGAAATATCAGGTCTCAAGGTATCTTTGTAAGTAATCAGAAATACACAGTTCATTTTGGGATGCTTTGATACCAAGCTCACAGGTGGTTGTTATTATTCTAGATTTCAGAGTGCAATCACTGTAAATAAAATCTCAAAACCTCCAGCCAAATAAAGGCTCTACTTTCATTCCACTCCTTCCAGGTTTTCTTGAAATCTTAGATTAGGTTTCGATTAGACCGCTCCATAACGTAACTGCAGAAAACAAAGGAATAAAGCTCAAGAGTAATTTGCTTTGGGCACATCTTTTCTTGGGCTTGGACAAGTGTTTCTCATGACTGCAACACAGTCTTGGGCCGAAAGCCCATCTTTTGAGATGAGAACAAAACAACTTCTTAACCTTGTAGCGGCTGTAGTGACCCCTTAATCTTATTTGAGCCCTGACCAAGTGCAAGCGATCTGCTCTCACTGGTGCCAGGCCTGGAACACTGAAATGGGGCAAGCTTGGACTTTCCCCCCCTAACAAATGTCACAGTCAAGCTGAGTGTAAGTTTAGAAGGAAAGGAAAGATAGTAATAATCAAATTTAGAGCCTAAAATGTGTGTTAATTTATCCCTGGTTTGGCTTGTTCCTAAAGGTTCCTGCTGCTGGGGTTTCCAGCTGCCTGGTGATGTTGAAACGTGTCCAGGGTGCTTCCTCTGTCTCGTGGCTGTTGTCCAGCCAAACAGCTGGAACCTGATTGCTCTTTCTTCCCGGTTTCCCTTGTGACAGTGCTGACAGTGAATGTCTCATTTAAATCTCATTGCAGCAAAGTGACTCAAACATTACCGGTGCATTCTTGCTCCTGGATGCACTTTAAATAAGATCAGCGTGGCTCCCCAGATAGTACCTAGGATTCATCTGGGATTCCAAGCCAGAGCATTAAAATACTGAAAGGAAAACAGAGTGGAACCAGCTCCCCCTCAGGAAAGAATAAACCTGCATCCATTCCTCTGTCTTGTGACTGACCCAGGTCTCAGGTCAAGAGAGGAAAGCCTCCAGGGGTGTTCCCAGCAGACAATCGACCATTTTTTTTTGGAAAAGCTTGTTCCCCTTCCCCAGTCTCCAAACAGGCCAGCCGGGGTTTTTCTTCCCACCCCATGTCCTCTCAGCTTTTGCTCCTGGCCTTGCTTTGGAGGAGATGGTGTTTTCTCACATACATCCTTGGTTGAGAAGAAAATATTTCACCCTTTGTTTTCACTCTTTCCATTCCCAATCACAACAGTTGGGGTTTATGTTGATTACTGAATTATACTAGTTCTGGATAAATCTGGATCAGTTTGCCATGCTGCACAGCACACGCTGTTTCGCTTTGCCTATCTCAGAGTTCTTGCCCCTGTGTAAACTACATCTCTTCCCTGAATCTGTAAGAGCTTGTTGGACTGTATCATCTTCATATTTCCTGTGTACGAGCCCTCGGCCTGAGACTTTTCTTGTCACAGCATTACAAAATATTTTGAGCTAGGTGCTGTTACACACAAAACCATGGGATCTAGCTCATATTTTGATCAGTATCTTGACCAACTGTTTTGACTGCTAAGCTGTGGAAGAGGTAAGGATACTCGTAAGGGAGAGCCTTAACTTCTCGAGCTGGTCATTTCCCTTGCTCTGATCCAACACAGCCTGAGCTGCTGCAGCCTTTCTGTGGCCAGGACATTGCACTGCAGAGCACACAGGGCTGGGCACCCATTATGCCTCTCTCCATAACTGAACAACTGAACCAAACTGCGCCTGTAGCCAATACACAGTAGAGAATTTATTGCCTGTCTCTGGAATTAGGCAATTCTGTTAATTGTCTTCTTTTTCCAGGACTCTATCATTGTCTTCCCAAACCATTAGTGGCACCAGCATGAGCTGCCTGGAAGAAAATCTAAAATTGAACAGAAAGTGAATCAAAGCCAAGGACAGACACCTCTCAAAGACAATTGCACTCAGCTATCCTGGGGAGCCCTGATAAATCCCTTTCCTGCTTCCACAGCTCTTCCCTCATTGTAGCTTTGGTCTGAGGAACCTTTACTAAGCAGCAAGACATTCCTAAACAACACCAGTGACCAGATGAAAGACTTCTTTCCTCTTTTGTGATTTACTTTGTCACTGGTTTCTAGACATACCAAATGTACTAGTGCAAATATTTTCTAAGTACCGAAATGATTGTGGTGGCTCTGGCTTTCCCACCTATAAAGCCCACTAAAGAGCCCACTAGGACATCAGTGAGACATAAAAAAAGAAACTGCACAGCCT
This sequence comes from Anas platyrhynchos, assembly GCF_047663525.1. Taxonomy (NCBI): domain Eukaryota; kingdom Metazoa; phylum Chordata; class Aves; order Anseriformes; family Anatidae; genus Anas; species Anas platyrhynchos. The sequence goes on along the minus strand of NC_092595.1, from coordinate 4,113,137 downwards.
GTTCTATTATTTTTTCCCTTTGTAGCCTGGCTGTTAATCCCTGTATCATTTTCCACAATGGACACATGGTCTGGAGTTGGACACGTTTTAGGTGAACATAATGGGAGTCAATAATTGTGGGTTATTTTTGACACAGAGTCCCTAGACCAGCAAGTCACCCCATATTTTTAATACATTAAATTCGTGACACTCAGCATACACGTTATGCCTTATTTATATGTCATTTATCCATACTTACTTGATATCTGTGGTATCATGAACACATTCAGAAGAATTTTAGTTCTGATTCAATGCCTCTTTGATCAGAAAAAAATACTAACTTCCACGTGCAGCATTTATTGATTCTTTAAATAAAATGATTCGAGCACAGTTGTGATGCCACAAGAACACAGTGCTAGAGCACAGTACACATTTTGGGAAAAAAACTGGTAGCTGGGGGTGAAAAGTCCTCTGGTAGTTTTGGGACACCATCCAGTATTTTCAGATTTGGCAAACTGAAGAATACACTTAAAAAGAGACAAAAGAAAAATAGAAATTGAGAGAAGTATTCTTTGGAGATGTTGAGAACAAAACAGACACTGACAAAAAACCAAAAAGAGGATACAAAGATAACCAAAATATATTTGTGTTGTTGGAAATCTTGATTTGGTATTTGTTGCAGAATTGATGCGGTAAAGAATTAATTAAATTTTCTCAGTTTTCATTCTGTTGCCCGGTTTTTATATCCTCAAACTCGTGAAAGCACTCCAGGTGCCTACATTTTGAACAGAGTACAACCAAACCAGTTGTCTAATGCAAAAGAGAGGGCACAGGGTTAGCCTAGACTGAAATTCCTGGGCTGCTGAAAATCAAAGATTCAGACTGCAAGAAGCTCCGCTCAACTTTTATCCTTCTGTGAGAGAGAAACAGGGCTCTCTGCAAAGCACCTCCATTTCTCACAAAGAAAATAAGTCCTCCCTCTTTTGTAGGCATTATGCCAAACTGAAATGAATGGCTCTACCTCCTGTCATACTGCTCCTTTCAAACAGCTTATCAGTATCTCTAACCTTGGTCATTACGACTGCTGTTTGCTTCAGAAGAGGTGTTTGATGGAATCGTAGCCCCCTACAAGCATTACACAGGGTCCTAACCCACATGCTGTGGCGTTTGCTTCTGCACCTTCTGAGGTGAGCAAGGACTTCAGGGCTCAGCCTCGGCATGTCAGGGCTTTATCTAGGCTTGAAAATGATTCACTTTGTCTTCCAACACTGGCAGTAAAAGCAATACCAGAGAGATATATTTAATTGCTTTAAAAGTTGGTAGGATTAAGGGCATAAAGATAATTAATAGTTGTTAAAAAGCGCTTTTCAGCTTTTCTTCTCCTGGACCTTTTGATATGTAAATAAGATGTGAAATCCATTATATTAGATTTACTGTGTAACTTTCCCTTTGATATCTGCCTATCCATCTTTAAAAAGCACAAGCATTACCATCACACTGGTAAAGGGCTGCCTACTAGACTGAAGTAAAAGCCAACTGGAAAGTCAGAAAGGTTTTCATTTAACAAGTTCCTTCTCTTTCTTTCACTCCTGGGAAGAAAGGACTTCTCAGACACATGCAGTAAGGTTTAGCTCAGAAATAACCTGCTGTAGGTGACTGACTAGATTCTGTGTTTGTTATTGGGAAAAACACCCAACCATGTAGATTTCAGGAGTTCGGAAGGAACACTCTTCATTCCCCATTTTGACCTATGTCCAATTTTTTTCCTGGCAACAGGGTTTTGGAGTCAACATTAATTGGGTAAAATGGAATAGGGATGTGAGTGTCAAAATGTGCACAAGATTTAGAATAAATTATCTTGCCCTGAATTCTCTACTCTGTCATGGATTTGAGCTTTCATTTCTAGTATCTGAGCTACATGGCATTGCAGGCAACCTGTACATACGCCAGGTGGAGGACTCAACCCAGTGCTGTCACAGAGAGAAAGCACCAAATCCAGAAAAATCAACTGAAGGTAACTGAAATGTCTCTTGCTTTAGCTCCCATCTTTCAACACATCCTTCTCATTCCACCTCTGACATCTAATGCAATTTAGACTCCTTTCGGAATACATGAGTGATGCAATGAGACAGAAGAGAGTTTGAGTAATAGGTAGTTTCTATTAATAAAAGAGAATCTAATTTATCTGCCCTACTCGCTGTCTCTAAACGTGATCCATGGACTTAGTTCAGTTCATGAACTGCCATTCACATGATTAGAAAGCCTCCCAGGAAGTTTCTGAATCCTTTGTGGGTATTCTCAGATAATGGCTTGCAAGCCCACCTTCCTGAAGCACCTGTGATGACTGGGAATATGGGAAAATAAAGAGATTACTTGGGAGAGCTTGTATTTCACAGAATCACAGAATGGCTTAGGATGGAAGGGACCTCTGGAGGTCATCTGGTCCGAACTCTTCTCCTGTCATTGGGCACCACATTTGGGATCCTGGTTGAGATCCTATTCCTTTTGTGCACTCTCACAAATATTTCTTTGTGTTAACCCACTTTTTTGGCCATGGGATGGTAAGACTTACTGTTGCCTGTAGCTTTCTTGAAACTCACAGGGATTCCTCTTGAGTATAAGGGATTCGAGTGGAGTGTGTCTCAAGTCTGATATTCCACTTAGTGTCATAATGTTATTTTCAGCCAGTGACAAGTGCTGAATCTGAGGTATTTTTGGCAGCTGTTTGAAGGATGTAAAGTAGTTTTTATTGACATTTAGTTCTCTGCATCTGTAAAGTACAAAGCATGTAACATCACTGACCACGTTCATAGTAGTACATACCTGTAAGCCAAGCATGGCATCTTAGAGTTTCCAATGAGAGGTACAACAATTTGATTCGTAGGGACCTGTTTTCACACTTTTTTATTTATGTGCTATTTTTGCTAACCAAGGTCTGCAAGATAATATCCTTATACTCTGTTCTCTCAGCTTTCTTTATATTGTACAATAGATACATCATTACTCCTGTTCCCTGTATTAGAGCTTTGGATTTACCTAGCCACAAGACATCAGAATAGCAATAGACCCACTGTAAAAATATAGTTGTAATGGTTGCACCTGGCCTCTCTGCTCGGGTCATGTTCAACCATCTCTTTGTACACATTCTTTCAGTGTTTAACAAGTCCCTTTTAGGAAATATATCACTGAACTTGAGAAGACTCATGAATTATCCACCAGGAATAAAGGGGACGTCATCTTACCTCCTTACTGAATATTTTCAACTCGGGTATAACATGAACTCAGAATAGAAATATACTGATGGATTCTCAATATAACAACTCCCAAAATATCATATTTTGGCAGTTTGCAAGAGTCTGCTTCAGCCATTACTTACGTAAATAACAGTTTTTATTTCTATGATATCAAAAATATATATATAAGCAGAACATTTTGTCTACCTTGGCAACCGTATGGCACTTAGGTCTGTCAAGGAATTGTCCACCAACCACAGTTTTTCCACACGAATTAATCTTTGGAGAATCCTCCTGAAGTTTTCTACCTGGTAAAGATCACCCAGGTCCTGAAATGAGAGGTTCAGCTCCTGGGGAGAGAAAAGTAATAGAAATTACTTACATTTTTTTCTTGCTTTCTAGTAACTACATTATTAAATCTTTTCAATGTCAGAATTAGTTAAAAGGTGAATCGATTTTATTATGCTACTCTTCCACCGATTAAAAACAAATGGTGGTGCCAAATTTGCCTTTGAATCATAGTGATGCACTGCACAGTGCAATGAAAGTAAGGGTCACCTAAAGTGGTAATGGTACAAAAAGCTGGAGTTTTGCCAATCAGATAGCAGTTATCTGTGTGGGGCCGCAGATGGGAGTGTTTCCTGAACTCCAGCTCTCTCTATCGTCATCTGATCCACTGGTCTCCTTCCTCCACCCACTCTCCAACAGTCTTTTCCATAACTTCCCATTTTCTTTGCTTCATTATTTTTGTATTTTCTCCCACGTGTTCTTTGATGCCAGAAAACATCTCTCAAGCATGTGAACTTTTCTTCCAGCCTCCTCCTTCCTCTTTGATTGGGGATGCCTGTGTGTGCTGGGTGGACAAAGCAGGACTAAGTGATCATGGCTTAAAGGTAAGTTCCTACATGGCTTCCTCCTTGATCTTGGAGGTCATCACTTATTCCTGGTGAGAACCTGCAATGATGTGGTACCTCCAGCCAAAAGAATTGCATAAGCTGGTATGAGGACAGAGGAGGAGAACTGAAATTGAACTACACCATTCTCTAACATTTGCTTATCATCATTTTTTGAGGAAGGTACTAAGAGAAGGCAAAGAATTTCACTAGTTTTATACGCCCAAGCACAAATGAGGCTTCATCAAAAGATAGGAGCTAACTCTTCTCACTGGGTCAGAACTCAAATTACAACATATTCCAGTGTTCCTTCCAGCTTGTAAAAACCTTCTGGTTTAAAGTGTCATGGTACCAACCTGAGCTTTAAAACTACTAACTGGAAGGAGCAGCCAGTGCATTATTTATTTGGCTTATTTACAATCACACTACAAAGAATTAATGAGAAAGTTTTACAGCACAGTTTTCCCAGTTCTCTTGAAGTTTCTTTTGCCACTTCTCTGTGTCAGTTACTAGTTTCCTTTTTTTCAACGTATGTTCTTCTCCTCTGAAAAACAGCTCTTCTTCTGAAGGCCCTGCTCAGAAAAAAAAAGATTTACAATAATGGATGTGATATAGAACTGGCATTTAGCTACTTGCTGAAAGATTATATATATGGCTGGGATGATATCTGAAATGAGGGAATATATATAGTATTAAAGGTGCGTAGGTTTCCAGGCTTCAATGAAGTAAATTATTGTGAAGATGTTCTACCATTTCTGGGCCCATTATTCAGCAAGCAATTTAAGGTCATGATGATTTGGTACATGGTTAGTAAGTGACATTTCTTCTACAGCTCAGAAAAAAAGGTTTTTTTCCTAAATGGTTGCGCACAAGCATCTGAGTTCTAAAATACTGTTTCTATATATTCTATCATATTTTTAAGTAAGATTATATAACAGAGATGCACTTATCCTTCAACTGTCCTGAGCAAGAGATACGTTTCTAACTTGCCAGTCACTGACAACAGCTGCAACTTGGCCTAATATCCTCATCTAAAACTCATTTGTATTAAGAACAACACGTGCTGAAGACTTCAAGTCAGTGGGTCTACTGAAATGCTTACAGCTATGAACATCTTTACATTTCTAACAAAAGAAAGGACAGCATGGCTCTGGCTAATGTGCATACACCAGGTTTTAAAATCCATCTTTCATTCCTCTTTCTTGAGCACACCTTCAGATTGTAATTGGGCCAATTAGGCCTTAGAGTAAAGTATATGTCACTGTTAGCAGGACTGGACTTCACTCTTGGTTTCTTGTTTGGTATATGCCTTTAGCATTTTGAACAGTATTTAAATGTTAATGAACTTTTGGGAGAGGTGGTAAACACCAGAATACTTAAATTTTTTAAATTCTGGCTTTTGTTTCCTGTTTTCAGAGTTACAAAGAGTATTTTCATAGTAATTTTAAAAAAGTAAGGATGTACAATATAGAGTGAAATCCTGTCCCTTTTTAAAACAGTGCTGAGCTCCATGGTTTCATCTATAACATTTACCAGCACACTTCCAGAATAAATAGAGATGAGGCATAAACATAAATATGTCTTTTTGTTCCTTACCTTTTCTCACTCGGGGACAGTGAAGCTGATTTCCTTGAACATCATGTTCCTCTATGTCATGCCAGCTCAGATACTTGAAGGAATCAGAAGGAAGCTTAAAAAAAGCACACACACACACACAAAATAAATACAAAGAAATAAAAGAGTCAGTTAAGGGGTTTTTTTTAGGTTTTTCGCATTATATTTTCTTATATTTGTGGCCTTGTTACAGTATCAACAATATTCATACATGTTTACACTGTCTTCTACCTTAATGGTGAACAGCAAAATGATGTATGGAAGTGACTACAACAGCATGCATTTGTACATGCATATGCATGTAAACACATCTATGGATCATCTTACATACAAAATATCCTGCATGCAAATGAGACATTAAATCTATACAGAGAAAACGTGCCAGTCAAGAACATGAGGTTTCTGCCCATTTTGCCTTTCCACTAAAACATGTTCTGTAATTTCCAGGGCATTTTCCCCTCAAGTTACAGCTGAGCAATGTACATATCCAGAAGCTGGTAGATGCTGTAGAGATTCAGCCAAAGCTGACACCATAGCATCTAATCTTATTTGTAATCTGATCTAGTTTTGGAAGATAAAAGGTCTCCTTGCATTAACATAATAAACTTCAAAGCTGAGGAAGAGATTTCAGCCTTAATTACCCTTTGTCAGTCTCTCATCTATAAACTTGTCATCAGACCGGTACACCAAACACTTACTGGGGAAGGCAGCCCGGAGTCCCAGTTCTGCCTGATGAATCCTGTGCTTGGTGATAAAACCGGTGGAATAATATCTGTATCACTCAGGATGGAGCAGCAGGCTGAATAGGATTTACAGAATTTCTGATTGCTTGTAGTCAGACCTGAGGAACTAGAGAGGAGTTGTTAAACCAGTAATTGATTCTGTTCAAAGAAATGCAAAATATTTTATAATACTAGAAAATACAGATTAGCAAGGGTAGGACACATCACCAGATGAGAGCCTCACGATCCTGTCAAACCATAGTTACAGCACTCACCTGCAGTCCCTTAGTGGGACCTCTCATGTAAATACCATTTCATACATACAGGAGGCTTTCATGGATATGTCCAAACATTAGGCAGAGGAACTTACTGGAGGTTTGTCAGAAAAACAGCCTGGGAGATAATGAAGAACTGAACCTGTTCAGTAACATGGTACGTCCCCTTCTCTCCTGAATAGCCCTGTCATATATCCAGGTTGTATGAAAAGATAACTCAGCTGCACAGTTATTTTAATCCCTTAAGTATGTTTCAGTGGAGTATCAAAGTTCCTAAGAGGAGCTGAACTTTGTTTAATAGAGTCTTGAAGTCATGTGCTTGTGAGCTTTGCCAGCTCATTGCCCAAGAACACTTCCAAAGTACATTTTATATACCCCAAATGGTGTAATTTCTCCAATTGTGCTTCACAGATATTGAATAATTTGCGGACTGGCAGATACAATTTAGAAATTTACCATGGAATACTTCAGAAAAATAATTTTAACTTAGTAAGTGTGTGCATACAGCACTATAATTTGACTTTCACTGTACCAGCTCAGTGAGAGCTTGCCAGAAAGTATCAGCTGTCAGAAAGCATCATTAAAACAATTATAGTCAGGAGCAGAAATGGAGAATAAAAATGCTGTTTTAAAATGGTCTAGTGAGGATGGTAATGAAAGTTTCATATTTAGTGTTAAAGACAAGCTAGATCGCATATCGGTTAAAATTTAGGATTACAGACTTATTGGAAAATAATCATGAAGAGACGTACTCTGTTGACCTTCTAAGATTGTTATGCCTCTTCAAACATTATCAAAACCAAATATTACTTCTAGCCTGGAAGTGCCTACCGGCTGTAGAGGAAAGTACTGACATATGGAATTACTCCTCCCTTCCTGTTTTACGATTTTTATTTTTTTTTAATGCAATCAAAGCTGTCACAATAAACCATAGGTGACTTAAAAGCTGAGTATGCTCAGCATTTCTGAAAATAACGGTTATTTACTTAGGCATTTTTAGAGGCTGTCTTGAGGCAAACAGACCATTTTCAGATGTGTGTGCTGCTACAAGTCAGCAGGCATTCACACACAGCAACTCTGTGAAAAGAAGATTTAGCTTTGGTCAATGTGAAAAAATAAAAGAAAAGAGACAAAAAGTGCCGGGAACTCTTGCCTAGAATTGTCCTGGTATTTACTTTGCTTCCTTATGCATTAAATGAGGTCATATCGGAAAAAAAGATATAAAAATGCTTTTATATTCAAGGAAAAGATCTGTTATTCTTCTAAGTTATGGAAAAAATTATTAAGACGTATTCAAATAACTGTTTATAATTGTGAGACTTTTCAAAACCTTCCTCTCACCTAGAAAATGCCTCCTCTGCTGAGACATGAATATACGCTGCCAGTCCCTTGAAATGTGGGCTAAAACATTTTAGCTGGATGATTTCTATTCTGATATTTTGGCAGAAACCCACTCGCTAAATTCTGTACCAGTGATAGAAAATAAAACATAAAATTCCAGAATCAATATGTGATAGATAACACTTCTCAAGTCAGGTGGGTAGTGAGATTTCTATTGGAAAGAGTGACAGAAGGAAGCGTTTTTCATCTCCAAACTGCCTGAGTTTAATAAGCACCAGCTGGACCCTAACAATGTGTCACAGGATTTTGCAGAAGGAGCGAGTGCAACACCGCTTTTCTCTCTCTTGCTTTGTTTTCCCGATCATTTTGCTGTAAAATTGACATAAAAGAAATTGCAATGAATGAGGCAGGATGCAATTCCAAACAATTACAGATCACACAATACATGAAAGTAACAAAATTTTCTGCCTTGATTGTGAGGCCCTTCGGCTGGATATGAATCTCCAATGACACCTCTGGGAGCAGCACACTAGATTATGTCAAGCATTAGGGAAAAAAATTAGATTCATGATGTCTGTCCAGGCTGACTCATTTCCTCTCACTTTGCCTGCAGTGAGAAATTGGTGGCTATCATAAATCATAGATCTAAATTCTTATGAGAGAGGAATTAATTTCAGTAATGGAAACCCTCTGTGGCAATAACCTTTCTCCATTCCTCTCTCTTCTTGGGGTTTGGGGTAGGGGGGTCAGCATCTATGATGTCTTTTAAGCAGAGATACTTAGCTATATTTTAAGAATCCTATAAAATGGGATTGGAAATGAAAAATAAATTAGTAAGGGGGGAAAAACCTTGTATGTGACCAACTTCTAATTCCTGAGGCTGCTGGTGTCATCAGTATGGTTTGGCCACTGATATCCAATCTGCACACAAAATTTCAGAATAATCAAGTAAACATTAAACATCTAAAACCTTGACCTGGATGAAATATGATTATTCTCACCTAGCTGGAGTTGCCAGCCTGCAAATTGTCTCGACTCTGTCTACAGTTAGTGGAGGCAAGTGGGTATGTCCAGATATTTTCAGCTGGAGTCTGCTCTGCCTACACAAGGACTATCATAAGGAGGACTATCATGACATAAGTCATGACTATCTCTGTGTTCTTTATACTTCATTGGTGGAAGTCAGAGTGGAAAATGCAGTGACTGAAATACTTTGTGAACTGTGCAGAATGAGTAGAGAACGGCTACTGCTTTTTTCAAAACATGATTTATGAGATATCACACTATACTTTCAAACATCGTGCACTCCTATAGGCTTAACTAATAAAAGTCACAGATATCAAGATGTCAGTGTCAGTCCTGCCAGTGAACTGGGTCTGCCTCTCCTCCCACTGAAATCTTAGCAAAATTTTCATAGGCAATAAAATATTGGGAATGTTCTCACTGCGATGGAAGTACATTTGAGTCCAGCTGACTTTAAGGGTAGAATACATTAAAAGCCCATGAAACGCTTTGATGAGCTATAGATGTGCTGCTTCTGAAGCTATGCCAGTGAAAGATATTCTGAGTGAAAAATATCCCTCCTGTGTATTATTTTAGGCTTTTGGCCTTTAAGAAAAGGCTGTCAGTCAAAAGACTTTTCTCCTGACACAACTGGCAGCCTTGATACGGAAACATTTTAGACGCTGGAGCACATGTTCAGCTTTGCCTCGTGAAAAACAGCAAATGGCAAGCTCGGCAGATGAGCAGTCGAGACAAGGCAGGCTATAAGCGAACACTTGCAATTGGGATTTGGAAGGCTTTTGTCCCGGTGTTTTGAGCAGTTGTGGGGTCTGGCCTAGCCTCCAGGAGCGTTAATCCCAGTTGCTTCCCAGGACTCAGCGGCTCCGAGTAGGCCTAGCTTTCACTGAACCCTGCCTACTTGCCATTTAAACCTGAAATGCCCTTGCTCCAAGAACCAGGGCTGCTTATTCTATCTTGTAGGGACATCCAGAGTGGGAATTGTTCCGGTGACTGCTATGGCTTAACCTCCAGAGAGCAGCAGGATGGAAGGCGTTGGGCTCCTGTGCAGCTGACCCCAGTGAAGCCTTCTCAGGCTGCTACTTAACAGCAAAGTGCTTCGAGACCTTTTAGTCCTACAACTATACAAGTGAAAAACACGGATCCCTCTAAAGGATTAAAATCTGCCGAATTTTAAGATCATCTTTAAGAAAAATAAAATTAAAAAGGGTGATAAACTCTCCCAAAGTGAACAGTTCTTATACCCAGGTAAGAGCCACCGACTTCGCATAAGCTCTGACAGAGCTGGTTATGGATCTGTGCAAACCACTCGCGCAAATAGCTAGCTGTGTGCCTGCATGATGCAGACACCCAGTTATTTGTGTTGTCTCAGCCAATTGCACATGCCAAAGCTGATCAACAGAAATGAACTGCAGGGTTAACTTACAAATGCAATTTGTAAAGGTATTTAAAAGCCAGGAAACTCAGACTTCAGGCTGTGCTTTGTTCAAAATGCACACAATTTACTGCGATGTAGCAGGTGTTGCTTGTTTGCAAAGGTTTATTATGAGAACCCTCTGAACTTAGAAGAGAAGAGGACTTGGACATAGTGTTTTCATGCTCTATTGCCCTTCAATTACTTTTATAGGGGTTTTATGAGACATTATCTCGCATTCTGAAGCAGTTCATCTGAGCATAATTTAGTGACAAACACACGTGTAAGTTACGGATCCAATGCATCCTTGCTGCTAACTCAATCATCAATTATCTTGCTTTACGCATCATGAAGTTGCCCCCCCAAAAGACATAATTAACATAATTAGTTCTTATCGACACAATTATACATTCCTAGTATATTAACTAGTATTCCGTGCAGCTCTTCATGGATCTAACTTGCCAAAATACAAATCCCACACCTCAATGTGCCTGTTGCACATTTTAATAATAAATCGTACACCTTTGTTGAGACACCTTCTGTCTTTCAGTAATCAGCCCATGACACCAAGAAAAAACAAAACAAAACCATTTTTTCCTGTTTTCACTGCACAACAATCTCCATCAGCAACGCAGGTTGGCACACTTAAAAAAGACACTCGATCCTGTAACACTATCTTTGTTGTCAAAGCATGTTGAGCCGGCAGTGCAATGACTGCAGGTACTTCTCTCCTTTCACCCTCCTACCTTTCAGACATGTCTTGCTGCTGCATGAAATCCTCACATCGTGCAGAAGGCCATTTGTCTACAGCCCACGCTTATCTTCCCATCTCTTCCCCTGTACAGAGAGGTGGTTCGACATCCTTGGAAGAGAGGTGACTCGTCAGGATCCTGGCCAGGGCCGTAGGGATTCAGAGTCTCCAGGACAACCCTGTCAGCTCACAACGCAGCGGCGTTAGGAGCGATTGTCACCGATCCCGTAAGCACATCAAGCAAATCCCTCTGCTGGTGTAGCTGGTATCAGTGAGCTGCCCGTCCTTCCCTGAGGTGGCTGCAGGTAGGTGGGTGATACCTGCTGCCAGACACGTGGTCACCCTGCTCAATCGCCGTGACTGCTCATTTCTGACTTACTTTCACGGTTTTGCCCATTTGAACTTTAGCTTGCCTTTGCTTAAAACATCCCTTCCTTCATTAATATCTGTTAAAAAGCTTATTAAGTAATCCAAGAACTTTGGATGAAAACAAAATAGATGCTTGTAGAGTCTGATATTTTAAGTAACATACATCAAGGGCCTTTATGAGCATCTCTTTGCTCTGTTGAATGTCCTTGCACCATTGAGCATGCTCAGCCATTTCATTCCCAACCTTCCAGGCTACCTTCTTTGAGTTTGCATCTGAGAATGAAAACAAGGAACATTTCTCCTTGGTGGAAACAGACAGGTCAGTTTTGTGTCTATTTTTATATTATATTTTTCTTTAAAGTTTAAAGCTATAGGTCTTGTGAATGTGTAGTGAAGCTATCCACTTTAAAATGGGTTTGGTGAAATGTTCATTTGGTTCACTCAGACAGAGTGGAGCTGCTGGCAGCATGCCACTGATGGAATTGCAGCAGCTCAATATTGTTATGGACATTGACTAGTCTCTGCTGAAGTTTACAGGTGCCTTTTAAACTCCAGCAGTAGTTACGGGAACCAAGTTTTGATGTTGTGCTGTATAAGGTTATAATAGAGCAGTCAATCATGCCCTATTGATCTGCAAGTCAGCTCCCACATTGCAGGCATAGCTCCTTCCTCACTGAAGCTCCTAGCCTTCATACAGAAAGAAGAGGGGATAAATGGATTAGGATCAATGTGAAAAAAATTACATAGTAAACTCCTCTGCCCACGGATACTCAACTGGAAATAACATAGTCGTGAACTTCTATGGTTCTGCCTTCTGACCTTTCATTTTCTTCACAGAAAAGCTATTCCCTATCCTCCCTTTCCTTCAGAATTCCCCTTTTCTCTTCTTCTTGGTCATTATAAAGGCTGGTCATTAAAATAGATTTTTACATATAAAGGCTTGTACTTTAATGAAGAGTGCTTGAAGTCTCCAAAACATTCTATTAGAAATTTTACTTGCAAATTTTATTTTGCCAGTAAAGTGCAAGATATATAATATACAAAGGTATTTGTGGCCCCAAATGTTGACTCATCAGTTCATTATCTGAAATTTAACAAAATAAGTTTTCCAGTCAGGTTTCACTAAAACTTTAGGTTGTACAAAATGAATTAACTACAGGGTGGGCAGAGAATGGGGTATGAAGAACCTCATCAGGTCAGTTAAGCACATCTTTTCTCTACCTGCTCAGAATAAAAATTAATATTTCATTTTTAAATTAAACAAGACGGTAATCTGGGGGCTTCTTATTTAACATTTTTCCTGTCTGTGTTAAATGAAAGTCCACATCATATTAGTCCACATCACAGCCTAATGGGCTTCAGATCTTCTATGGCAAATACTTTCCTCATAAAGCATATGAAAAATTCCCTATGTGCTACTTCAGTGAAATGACATATTTAAGGTGGTGGCAGCATTTCCATTGTAAACACTATTTTTCAGATCCTTACAACCTGCCCATAAAAATGTGCTTCTGCCTAGAAATTCAGCAGCATAACCACAAGCCTGCAAGAAAGAAATAGCTTCTCCCTCTTTGTCCAATTGGGATAATAATTTTGTTTTCGAAGTGGCTGAGTGGGGCAAATACACAGTGTGCAGCCTTCTGAGCCACGTGTCCCTCCCATCTACGTGTGATTGATCAGATGCTTCCCTGCATGTCCTACAGATCCAGCTGGTGCTCTCCTGAAATATGTATGAACTGTGCAGAATCCGCCTCATCGTGAGGCCTGACTAATGACAGCAACAACTCAAATGATCACGGCTGCTGTAGGCCACAAGATGCCCTGATGTTCTGGGCACCGCAGGAAGGCACTAAAGAGAGTTTGCTCCAGAGAGTTTAGTCTAATTGAACAGAGCAGGCAGACAAAGAGTAGGAGAAAGGCAATAATATTATCCTTCCCCCTTTCATAATAACTGAAATACTCAGACCATGAAATCCTGGCGCTGTGGTAGTCAACAGCAAAAAATCTGTTAATGTGAATAGGGTCAGCATTCAAACATGATTCATGGAGACTGGCTTCATTAAAATCAGAGCAGACAAGCAATATGCCCTTAAAGCCTATGCACTTAAATTGCTGAGATTTTCTGCTCTGACATTATGTTAATAATCTTTAAAGAATACTTAAATGACAGTTCTGCATTACAACGTTTTTGTGATGTGGGAATACAGCAGCTTGTAAAAATCAGTTTGTTGATGTTATTTCATGTTCTTTACGTAAGTTTCTTACTTACTGCTAGCTTGATACCTGTTGGTGTTTTCAGACTGTTAGGTTGATGACACCACTACAATCAGATCTAAAAATCTGATGACATTTATCTACAGTAGAAAGTTAATTTTTGACTATACCCGGGAATCTATGACATTCATGCAGGATGACTTGGTTAGGGGGAATTTCTTCAAATAATTGGCATAATCTGAATGGATACTCAGAGGAAGCACTAGAAAAGGAACTCAATATTAAACGCATATATGCTCATCTGTGCTCTGGCACATAAGCAGGCATTCTTGCATAAACTATCCAGTTATTTTGTCGGGTTTCCTAGGCAACAAATTTCTTTTTGTCCTGCCCATTCAGGATTCCAGTAAAATGTTTCACTCCCAGTGGTAGGACTTGGAGAGAGTTTATAGGGAAAAGCCAAGTACAGCAGAATAAAGCTTTGGACAGCAGAAGAGCAGAGGCAGTGCAGCAGTTCATCAGGGTTACCAGACAAAAAGGAATCAACAACTAACTACATAAATAAGTGAAGGGAAGACTACGTATATCTAGTTTTCCAAGGTTTTATAAAGCCAAGAGTTTCAAGGGGGTTGCTGGGGCTGTAACCAAGCATTGCTACTGAAACTTGGTCCTCCCTTCTGGAAAAACAAAGGGCTCGCAAGGCCTAACGACAATATCTGGCACTGAGGATTGAGTCTTTCCATTGATTTTATGGTCTTTGGCTCAAGTCACAGAAAGAGATATTATGGAATGAAGAATGGCATTTTTATTTGGTTTAGGAGACACTATCAGACTTGCCTTTACTAATAAAACGTCAGTCAAAAATTCTGGATGAAGTAGACTTTTTCTGACACTAAGAAAGAACATGTATAAGTAATGTTTTGAGATTTATTTTTTTTCTCAAAGGTTTCTTTTCTTTACAGACAATATACCTTTCCTAAAAAACAGAATGGGCATAACTTGCCTTCTCTTGTAGTTGGCAACTTATCTGTGGGTATGTGAAAGAGAAAACAAATTATATCTGAAGTCAGTGGCATGCAGCACTCCTGTTCATTGAAGTGCAATAATGATTTCTCCCATTATAAGTCTCACTGAGATAAGGTTTATTTCCCCTTTCACCTTAAAACACAGCTTTTCATATTGCACAGAGTTATTGCATCCCTCATCCACAGATGCACTTAAGCTTATGCTTAACCTTGTAGTCCTTAAGAGTAAGGCCATTGAATTCAACTGGAGCAGAGTCAAACTTTCATGTGCCTACAGAAGAGAATAAATAAATAAATAAATAGATGGTATCTGCCAGATATCTGACAGATTTTTCACGAGAATGAACCGAGCATTCTTTTAGGGAGGTCATGGTTTAGAGCTCATTGAAACTGATAGGCAAACTGCCATCCATTTTAATGAGCTTTCTGTCAGTCCTGACTTGTCCAAATGCTATTTCTGTCTAATTCTCAAAAATTGAAACATCTTATCCAAAGCTGCCAAAATGAATAAAGTCAGACAGTTAACGAAGCCACCAAGAGATGAAAACTCTGGTAAGAGCAGGACAGTCTCACTGCCTCCATCCACATCTCTGTTATGAATCTCCTGTTTCACCTTTTCATATTTTAATTGTTAATAATTCCCAGTGGAATACAATGCTCATTAAGCGCTTCCTAATTTATTGAACATAAGTTTCACGAGGTAATTTTAATCATACAAAAATCATTCTAAATTAATTTTGATAAATAATTTCCTGTTGCAGTCTTGTAAGCTTCCTTTTGCACTCTGCCATTTGAAGCAGCATCTCTGGTTATTCTCCCATCTAGCGTCCATCATTGCAGATGCCACCGAATTTCCATAAATTGTTGCATTTATTTATGTAACTGCTGCCAATTGCTAAAGAGTTATGCTTTATTTATTTATTTATTTATTTATTTATTTATTTATTTTGGGGGGGGGTGAGAGAATTGATTACCTGAACTATAGTGAAAAAATTGTTTCACGTCATATATCAAAACCCTGCCTTCCTGAAACTCACATCTTGCAAATATGGGAATACTTAGGAGTCACCACAGCATGCTTTTAATAAGCTGGCTTTACGAAGTTGTCATATGTTAGATATTTAGGATAAATGGGCATAATCTTTTTAAATATGGAACAGGAAAACTACTCATAATACATTTGACTCATTCAGTCTGGCATTATCAATGCCAGCAGTTCTCAAATTCTTTATATTGCGCAGCCTTTCCTTTTGTCTGAAATACTTTGCACCTTTCCCTTCCTTTCTCCCCAGTACTTGTCTCCCTCACGTGTACATCTGTTTCATTCACATACTGCACACGTGTAGGTGGGTGCATGCACACACAACACACAGGACGCCACCTGCACAGCCAGCCCATTTTATATGTGTACTTATAGGTATGTGTAACCATAGGTGTATATACATTTGAGTATTAAATACACATATTTAATTAATGTGCAGGGACTGGCAGGGGAACAGTGTATAACCACTCTTATACAGATAACAATTTCATAGAAGATCACTGAATTTTAGTACAAATGTGCTTAATACCTACTCTCTTTCAAGGAGCAATCCCTTCTTGCTGTAGTTTCGGTGATACAGGATGTTCTCCTGAGCTACAGTTCTGATTAACGTTACCCTGTTGCTGGGACAAGACATTAAATCCACCAAGCTCTACATATGCGAAGAAAGGGCTGAGAAAAACAGGAAAGCACGCAAAGCAATGCAGCTGAATGACGAATATAATTTGGTTGTTTAAAATTCACAGACAGCTGCCTCCACTGCAACCAATGATGGAACTGAGACCTATGAATGTGTATTTACAGGCGGAACTTGTTTCCTGACATCTCTGTTTTTTTTTATCCCTGTTCTTTCCACAAGTCTTATTGCCAAAAAAAAAAAAAAAGTAGTTCAAATGAAAGTCTTGTTATTATTCACTGTCTGCAAGCATAATAAAGATGTTTTCTAGCTGAAAACAGAAAGCAGGGCCTCCTACAATCATGGGGAAAAGAACAGTGAAGTGCCATCTATTTTTATTGAAGATGTATTGTTCATGCAACTTTTCTCAGGAAATCCAAATAATTTGCTCCCAATTGCTTTCAGTTTGAAAAAAATGGCAGCCTCGTGTTACAAGCAAGCAGAAAGAGCATTATTTCCCTTCAGTGCTTATTTTATAGGAAGGACACAGACACACTGTAGCTAGAAACTGGCACGTCCTGCCAAAAGAGATGAAATGTAATGAAAATGTGTTTCTGGTTGAAGTCAGAGAATGCATTTGCCGTATCACATGATCGTAAAAACTTCACAAAGGCACAAGAAACTTGGGAAGAAAGGAGAATATTCACGTCCTGAGGGCTACATCTCTGTTCTCTGGCACTGAGGAGACACTGCTCTACTCCACTGTTTCGGCAGTACTGGGGGTAGTTAAGAGTTCCCTGGACTGATTTTCCATGGCTTTGTCCCTCAGCTGTGTGTTTGTACCTGCTGCTATGCAGGTGTGAGTGCTGGCCTCACCAAATGGGGGACTCTGAGCAACAAGCATTTCGCATTCACAAAACACAAATATAATTATCAAATTTAAAACAGGTCTACTGACTTTGTAGAGAAGGCATTCTTGACTCGTATGTTCGTTCAAAAGACAAGAAGACCTTAAAGTACCTCCAGTTGAATAGGGTACCTTCCGCTTACTGCACCTAACACTGCCTTTCTGCCCAAGCATTGGTGTTATAGGACACCAATCTCCCCTTTGCCTTGCTCTGCCAGTTGTGTGTGGTATTTCAGCAGTTGGAGAACATGAAATTCCTTTTCTCCTTGACTTGCACTGGGGGAAGATGCCCTGCCTTCAGCAGGAAACCTTATGTGGAGTTGTTGCATGGTAAGGCAAACAAATCCTATTAAAAAATGTGACTAGGTGCAATTCTGTTGATTAGGGTAGCTTAACGTTTCTACTGGTACTTGTAATTTTTTATCCATTCAGACCCCTGAGTTTTTGCAGTCAAATTGTGAAAGATCAGCAGCTGAGCTTCAATAGCATTCCTCCTCATTTTGCATGCTGCCTTTCCTGTTTTGTAGAGCTTCTGAATACAAAATGAAGCAGCAAGAGTGTGTTTGCTCTATAGCTAGCAAGGCATGAAGCACTTCTTTCTACAGCTGTGGAGTACATCCAGAATATTCATAACAGTGCTGCAGGAGATGTGATTCAATGTGTGACAGTCAGTGTGCCATTGTGTGACACCAGATGATTAATGCTCACAGCAAAACACTGCTTGGTTTAAGCAAACAAAATTAAATATTTCTTTATGATTATAGAAATCACACGCTAGATCTCTGAGGGAACATCAGCTGCTGCTCGCAAACACTTCGTATTTGTTGACTTGTTTTCAAATGCTTTGATTCTGCACTGAATTTCCCTACCACATAAATCCATCAACACTTTGGGCCAGCACGGTGATTCAGGGATGGAGACGGTAGCTCAGGACACAGGGGGTACCTGCACATCAGTCTGCCTCTTGTTTTAGGACCTGCAATTTACAGCATCGTTATTGTTCCCATTTGCAGTCTTAGGAAGACACCACGGGAGTTAAAAAGGGCAGGGATCTTAACCCATGTGCCAAACCAGTAGGGTTCTTCCTTTCCAGCCCCCAGGGCAATATACCAAAGTCACCCCATCTTTCATTTAAAAAAATGTTTCATACAGAAAACCTAAAGAATAAGCTGGCCTTACAGCACTGAAGGAAAAATAAAGGTAAAGCATGTTTCCCCCTTGAAAAACTTTGTTTACAGAGTTGCCAGGATGCATCTTCCGTGGAAACAGCAGACTTTGATCTGTCTTGTTCTTGAATGCTGCTCAGATTATTATGCTTACAATGAAGGAGGGTGGAAAATGGGCTGACAGATGGTTAATGGCCCTCCTGAAAAATAGCCTTCTATGTTGTTTTTTGAAGTCACTTGTCAGGGAGCTATCATAATACAATCTCTGTATTCTTGTCATTCATAGAAGGAATCATATTTTAAGCAGGTGTTATCAAGGCCAAGAGAGCCCAAATTAACTTGTCCTAAAGCTACTTCTCAGTGCACTGCAAATAAATCTACTTACAAGTTGCTGTATCCAGAAAATACATGCAAAATAATACACAGGCAGCATATGAAGGAGTGATTGCTGCCAGCTCCTCAAATGAGGGTCACGACTCCTCTCCAGGGCTCTCTGCACTGAGAGTGGCTGGGTGGCTGCTGAGCTTTGCCACTGCCCAACATAAGCACTGATATCCCTTTATTTCCCCAGCACCCTTTGCCTTCATTTGTCTATTTATTATCACTTGCGAATTCTCTGTGCAACGGCTGTAGCAACAAGAATGCACTGCCAGGAGTCCCAAGAGGCCTGAATTTATCTCATTTAATTTCAGGGACCCAAGGAAAGGCATCTAGCTAAGTTAGGCTCCCTGAACAGTTAACGAGAAAGGAGGAGAGGCAAACAACCTATTTTTATTCTATTACATGCACCCTGAACCAAAAAGAAGTCCTCCAAGAAGCACAGAATAGCTTGACTATTTTGTGCTGTATTATCTTATGGTTTCATATAAATATACTTAGTTTAGGTTTTGATTACTTATTATAACATAATAGTATAATAATAACAACAGTATTTGCACCCAAAATATACTTCTATAAATTCTAAAACTTTCATGCTTATAGTCTTTTTATTTTTTTATTTATTTATTTTGGTAGTAACACTGATGACAAGTCCATTTTGCATTTTCAGGTATGTGGCCTGAAGTCATCTTTGCAATAATTGGACAAAAATCACGTTCTTACTAATTATTCAAAATTTGAGCTCTATCACTTCCCACCTGGTTCTCTGTACTCATACATCAGGGCCTGACAGAAACCTGCACGTGATCCCAAACTTACTGAAACTAATGGCATTTTTTTTAAAATGGACTACAGAAGGATTTGGATCTCCAGATGGCTTTGTTTAAAGTTAGCTTTCTCTGATGTTTTTTGTTGTTCTTGTTTTGGACACTACGCGACTGTTAACTTGATTTAAATTAATTAACATCATGGAACTAGACGTTCCTTAATTTCTGCTCAGAGCTAACTGTACATTGTCTCTTGGGATTGTTTTACCTACCTTGTTGTAATGATCACAGTGAAGGGGAAAGCTGGTAATGTCCTCAGCTTTTAAAGTGCTTGATACAAGGCTAGTTTACTCATGGTTCCAAGCTCTCTGTCCAACATGTATCACGATTCAGAAGGTCACAAATCAACACACCACTTCTGCAGAACACTTTGTTCCATAGATATATATACATTACAGTCGGAAAAACTGGAAAATAAATGAATTAAAAGTATTCAAGATTGGCCTGTTCTGCTTGCATAACTGTAGCACTATAGCACTAAAATATCGCGATGATTGACAAATAATTCCTGTTCAAAAACTCTGAATCGAGCCTATAAACTCTACACTGATTAGACCAAGGTGAAAATTCTGTAGAGGAAAAAATCAATGGAGAGGCATATGCAAGGCTGGTGGGAGCAACATTAGAAGTGGCCGCTTCAACCTGTGAATTTCACTGAGGTTTTTAACAGCAGCTCAGATGATGAAGACATATCCTTGGTTCAGAGGTGGCAGAAGAGTTTTAAGCAGTCCTGCTCCTGGAGGATGGAACCGCCTCCACACTCTGCTAATTCCAAGCTGCAGCTTGGCCCAAAGAGAACATTTCCCAGAAGACCTAATGAATTTTTCAGACCAATATTTCTCTTGTAATGAAACAGAGAAATTCTGTTAATTTTTGTCGAACTAGAGCAGCTTTCTCAATGTTACTTTTAGAAATATGCTATTTACAAAGCATACATAAAAAGCCTCAAAGAGACTTCTTGTATAGGATTGTTGGTGACTGGTAATACCTGGCATTGTCTAGCCCATGATCCTTACATGACTCAGGGAAAGATGGACTTTGATATCTTGTATTTCTTGGCATGTTTTGGTATACTTCTTTTATTCTATTCGGGCAATGATATCATACAGGTACCACTCGTAAGCATTGTGTTGTTACAAGTTTCTTGGTTCTAAAACATCGATCTTAACAAATACATGCAAATAAAATAAAAATGTTGAACTATGATTGGATGGAAGTGCATTTGGTAGCATTTGAGTAGTTGAATGAATGGTTGAAGCCCATCTAAACAAATACTTTTGAAAGAAAAAACAGGATTTTTCCATGGCCAATTCCAATCACCTAATGAAAGCATGAAAAATGTGATTTAGATACAAACCAGATTTTATTTGTATATTTTTTCTTCTTTACTTAGAAGCACTTCTACACAAATTCAAAACCATTTTTGCTTCAGTTTGTCCAAAAGATGTCTCTTCCATAAGGAACAGAAGATGCGTGTTTATGGGAGCTAGATGGTAAAACAACTTCTCAGCAGCAAAGCACTGGTCAGATCTGAAAAGTCATTTATGTCAAGATTCAGTGTGGCTGCAAAGATAAAAACTCAGGCAACTCAGGCTAAATTCCCCAGCTGTAGGAATGATTTCAATCTTTTTCCTCAGCCAGGTCCTCGTAGACCTAGAATTTCACTACTATTTGCCAGATTAGTTTCCAGAACACAGCACTGCAAACACATCATTAAGAAAAAATCTTTCAGACTATTTTATCATAGTGGAGAGTGGACACTGCTGTGAAGACGTTTGCATACCACACTTTTTAGCAACAGCTGCCAACATCTTGAGCTTTGCTCTGCTTTTTTTTTGAATGATTAGCTGCCTGACTTCCAGATGCAGTCATTAACAGAATCTTGAGGCTGCATTTGTAAAGTACTTTGAAAAAGTCTAAACAATTTTTAAAACAGTGAGTGTGTCACCTATTGCTTGGATAACATTTATCTTCACTGTCTTTCTCCCTTTACCTACCTACCAGGGTGGTTGTGAGTTAAGTTTGCTATCCCTCGTTAGCCTTAAAGCCTTGACTGCTATAATGTCCTGGTGTCTACGAACTGCAATTTAAAATGCATTTTGTTACAGAACTTGTGTCTATATTTTGTTTTGTTTGACTAATGCCTCAAACAATTGGTCCACGACTTCTAATTACTGCTGTGAAATGAAAAATGTTCACATCGCTGTGGTTGTAAGAGCAGCCCTATATAGAGAATGTCACTTGAGAAGCCCCAGTAGCTGGGGGTAACATATATAGTGTTGTTCACAAGTTACATAGTACTGCTGTGTTTGTGTATTGCAAATGGTTTTCCATGTCTAACTTTGTTTTATATTCCTTAACCAATGCCAGCTGGAAGCTGAAGACAAACTATTGAACCAATTACTAAAGGTCCCCAGTAAGCAAACAGTTTTCATTTTGTCTGGACCCCTGTAACTACTGCAGCTTGATCCAAAATGCTCGGAGACTGCAGACAGTTTCACAAGCTAAAATAATCTACAATTCCTCATCAACCACATCGGTGGATGCAGAGTTCACGGGAGAAGCGAATTCACTTCTTGCTGGTACTAGCTGAATTACTAAGGTATGGTTTTCTTCCTCCTTGGCACTGTGCTTTTAATAAAATCTATTTCCATTTCCCGCAGTGGGGACAAATGCAAAGATTGTTCATTAAAATGGACAGAAACAACTTGAGAATTAGCTTGTAAACACAGCTTTTGGAGTTTGCCTAGTATTCTTTTTTAGAAAATCCTTGTAGGGAAAATATTGCTTCCTCCCCGGGAAGAGAGGACAACACCTTACACTGGTGCAATTTCACTGTACAACGGGAGAATACACCGGGAATCTGCTCACATGGAAATTCTACTGATGGTACACAAGGCAGCAAAGGAAAGGGGAAATAACAGAGGTAAGCAAATGAAAACAACAGAATAGTAGGATCAGTGCATCAACGACTTCAACCCTGCCATTCCTCTAGTTAAGAAAATTCCATAGTTAAGGAAACGTCTCCTATTGTAGCACTTACAGTTCGGAAGTAAGCACAGTACAGCTCTACTGTGGTTCATCAAACTGGGTTGAAAAACATTTAGCATCCAGACTATGAACAGGACAAAGACACCCCTATGAAGAATGGATTTTATCTAGCAATCTTTTATCAAGAATCAGAGAAGAGCTTCTAAGTTGTTTTTTCTTCCAATCATTAATCTCAGGCAGTGGTTAATTACACTCTCAAACACAACCCATTGATTTTACCAAGACCTACATATACTCGAACCTCATTCAGGATGTATTCAGCTTTCCAACATTCCCCTAGGATTACTGCCCTACGAGAAAGTACTTCTTGGCTTCTTAGGATAGAGTGACATCTTGTGGTTTCTCCTGTCCATCATTGAAAAATTACCCACAAAAGCTTTGACCAAATCTTTTGCTGTTACCTGTACAACACAAAGATCTCATTTGAGTAGTGTCACGTACTTCTCTCAGTACCACGTAAGTCCAGTTTTATACTTGTGCATTTGCTGTGAGACCGCAGTGGGGTGAATCAAGCAAAAAATGCAAGCCATGATCCTTACTGTAATTTAACTACAGACTTTGAGACTATAGCAAATGAAAAGCGCTTAGCATCTAATAGAAAACCACAGCCAGAAACTGACTGGCTTTCAAAAAATGTCAGTCTAGCCCCCCATTAAGCACATGTGTGATTGTACTAAGCAACAACTTGCCCTGCCATTTTCAATAACCTTTCAGTCTCTTCTGTGCACCTGGGAAGTGGTGGTTGTGCTTGGTGTTTTTTTCAGTCATTCAGTCATTCTCAGGTCACAGCACCGCTACTAAAAGGACTTGCAGGAAAAATAGTCTCTTGAACTGAAGTTCTGAAAAACATTTCCAGCTGGACTCCAGTAAATGTATGCAAGAAAGACAGATGACAACGACATTAGGGAACAGCATCTTGTGTTTAAACTCGATGTGTTTCACAGAAGGATCTCAGTAGACACTCACATCATGGGTCACTTACACAGCACAACTATACAAGTTTCAGTAATTTATTTTCTGATATAGCCCCCAACACAAAATACAAATTTATTTTTTAAGAAGACCACACACCTAAACTCAACATATGAAATACTATTGTGGAATTCCCCTTACCATAAAAACAGAAAGACAAAGTATTTTGCTAATTTCGTCTCAGAAGCAATAGCATCTTTGAAAAGAACATACAAAATCTAGATTAAAATCACAATGTAATAGTATTCATACACCTCAGTAAACTGGTAACAATACTTAAGATATTACTACTGAAAAACAGTATTGTTTGAGAGCTGCTCTTGTGGTGTACGACTAACAATTGTGCATAACTTAGTGAAAAACCCACTCTTATTACTGAAAACCAGATAATTCTTGATTTTCAAGAAACAATAAATGGTTGTTTTGCACCTGTATGGACTAGGTGAGTATCAAGTGAAATAACTAGTGCTTGCACCTCTGTTTCTGCTTGCTTTCCAATATGCCCACAGAGACAATTCTCAGAATAAGACTTAGCACATGAGAAACATAATTCCTCTCAGTACCTATGGTCTTCTAACTGCTAGGGAAGTCTGTGCACTTGCCTGATATCCTCTATAAATACTTCTGACTGGCAGTTGTCCTTCCATAATTCCATAGCTTTAGTTCAAGTCTATCTTCAAAGTCTTTCCCTTGGTAAGGAGCATCTACACTGCAAGGAACTAATGCAGAAAAAAAAAAACAACACAGAATTGGTCAGAAAGATCTTTCACTGCACTGGGAATAAACTTCACTGAGTTATCTTTCTCATGTTTTTCCACTTCAGTGAGCACCTCAAAAATTAGCCTGAAAAAACGTAACAGCATAAAACTCAGGCTCCCACTGAGGTTAAAAACACGGATCTTTACCACGTGGAGTCACTTTTACAGACGTTAGGTGGTTTCCATGAAATCATCTAAACATGAAGATCCAGCCCTTCTCTAACAGTGTCAAAGGAGCTGGATTTAAGTGCATTGAGGCTAGTTCTACACCTTGGTAAAATTAGCCTTCTCTTTCTTCGGAGGAAGAGGGAATGCTTCTAGGTACATTTTTAACTATACAGAACTAAGATTATAATTCGTTTAAATTTCAATACAAAAAAATTCTTATCAAGTCTAGACTATAAGACACTAAGGGCTATACCAAACGGGAGAACAGTGCAGAAGAAGCAGGAGCTTCATTTTATTTTTCATTTTTCCTCTTTGCAATAGAACAAAACAGTCCAAGAAGGCAGGACTTGGTGTGCTCAAACGCCCTCTAAGGCAGCACACCCAGCCTCCGTGGATTGCACACATCACTTCGCAGCCTGACCTGTGGGATTTGCACCAGCAGGGTAAAAAAAGTGAACCATGTACCAAACTTGGGAAGTTCTCCTTGCATGAGTAACTTTGTGAGCAGTGTCTATGCTTTTTTAAACTGAATGCATGCCTAAGAGGCCTGTCTGTTAAAATCAGCCAGTGTGCATTTGTTCCCATAGAATTCAAAATAAAATGTCTGTTGTCTGAAAACCCCATTTATCTACAAGGCTGTATTTATGATCTGTTTCAAGAGCTCCTCCCTTTTCTCCTATTCTCTCACCTTTTTAATAACTTCTGTTCGTCTCATAATTTGTGCAATAAGGGAAGAAATAATTACATGCCTGCCTAGTGATCGCTGGTACTTCTTGCAAATGGAAAGAGCAGCTAATTCCAGGCTAACATTTACTTGTGGTATGTGTCATTTTCCTCTGTTTGTCCTCACTCAAAAGTTAGGGAACGATAAGGACTATGCTGTTCCTTTAGACATTCATGAACTGAACATCTTTAGACATCTTTATACACTTAAAATTAAGAAAATAAGTATTGAGAAAGATTGTTCTAGATCACTGAAGTGAGATACTGTAAAGCTCAGGTTAAAAGTAGAGCATCTACTTTTGTGGAAAAAAAAAAATATGTTCACACAAATAACATGACTTCACCTATTTTTACTTCAGTCACATACATAGCTATTCTATACTGACTAGGTTCAAATAATCATGCGATCAAATTTTATTGGCATCAACATTTATGGAAGGTGAATCGCAGAATCGCATGCAGGAGCATTCATAAAAGCAACATTTTAGAATCACATGTGGGAGTTCACACAAAAAGTCAACCACAGTTATCTGAGAATCCATTAGGCTTAATTTTTTCCCATTAACTTTGATGAGACAGCACACCGCAGTCTGTTTACTATTACAAGAAGAGATTACATTTTCCAGATGTAGTTCTTCAACTGTAAGTTATCATCAAGGTTTGCCATTTGATTATTCAGAGCTACACACATTCTGCTCCTTTATCATTGATCCAGTCAGTCTTTGGACTGTGAAAAATTTAGGAATTATGGATTTGCAAGTTTGTTGCTTTACAATTCACTAGAACAAGAAACAGTTGTTGACATGTACACAGTTTTATTTTAAGGACACAGCAATCACAATGACAAACAGAACCATTATTTTAATACTGTGAACTTTCCTCTGGAAACTTGACTTGCACACAGATCTGAAAGCATTTTAAACAGTATCTTGGGGGAAAACACAGCAAACCTTAAATACATTAGCTTCAAACTTCATGTGCTTTTTTCCTCATTTTGGTAGCTGGCAGTAGTTAAAGCTCTTCAAAGTCATGGCCACTCGTATTCATTGCTTCAGGGTGCATTACCCTCCCCATGAATAACACAGTACCTGGAAAAGGGAAAAAGAGAGGGGAAGGAAAGATGTTAAAACTAAAAGGAAATGTTGACGTTACACGATGGTGATTTACTGATACTGACTTCTAGACTGTCTGGTCCACAATTTTTAAAAACAGGAATCAATCACAAACACTTTGGATGTTCTTGAGAATCAGGGTAACCATTACAGAGTTCCCTGGCTTGCTTGCAGAGCAGGTAAGGCACTGAACGCAGATCCATCTGACAGTCAGCTGCTGCACAGTAACATTTTGACACCCAGCCACAACCACAGCATTAAGACAACTTACAAATATGAAACTAAGGAATTAACTTAATCGTTGCCCATTTTGCTAGTGAATGCTGTTCTCATCTCTTGCCTGCCACAGAATATTTCAAGAGCACAACAGAATTATTCATAGCTGTAATATATGTCCATTATGTAAAACACTCAGTACTAGGAGCACAGCTCTTCCCACAGCGAAGCTCTTACGGAATACAGTGATTATGGTTATTCAGGGCAGTAACACTGCATTCTGATAAAAATGGTGAATTTTTATTCCCCGGGGCTTTTAATCACTGAGCTGAGTATTTTTCATGATTCAAATTTCAGTTTTGTATTTGGAGAGACATGAAGTGGACATAGACTCGATCTTTTAATGTTAGGAATTCCAATACAAATTGAGGAAAATTTGTAATACAAGGACAATTTGTTGATCAAAATATGTTATTTGCTTTTGTAACCCTGGTGATACACTGGTGAAAGATGTAGAAGAGTGAAAAAAATCTCACCTGTTCTTCTGTTCCTGACCAAAAAGAAAAAGGGATGATCAACTATGACTTGGGGATACAGCACTGCCATTCTGCTAATTGCAATCATTCCTAAAGGAGAAAGGACATAGTCAACTGAAGCATCACTGCACATTCTCTCCTGCTCTTCATGAAAGATACTTGTAAGGCTGATGAGCAGACACTGAAGTACCAAACCCCAGCACTGAATGTCACCAAGAAATTGTGCAATCTAACCAAAAATTAAAATGACCTCCAGAATAATTGCTTGCCTAGTTGTGCTTTAAGAAATGTTAGGAATGAAGTGGTACAATTTCCCAGGCTGAGGGAACAGTTTATGATTTAAAATGCAGAACCTTAAGAGAAATTATGAAACCTGCTTACTTGTAGAAAGAAAATGCATTATGTTAGACAGCACTCCTGACCTCTTTTAAACAGCTTCTAGCCTGCCTTTGATAGGAAAAGGTAACCCTTAACAGCTACAGAGAATAAAACTAAACGGGCTGATCTTGCAGCTTCTAGCTTCACTTGAACCTTTAAACAATGCAAAGGTTGAAGGTAAAATTAAGTGGGAGTTGTGCAGAATTTTGCTCTTCGTTATTTTTATTTGGTGATGCATGGATTTCTCCAGGGCATTATCTCCCAATGTTTCATTTATTTTTACAGTTTCATTGCACTGACAATGAAGACTCATGCATGACAGTAATCCCTATCCATATTAATGTTACAATCCAGAACAGTTTCTAATATTCATCAGCAAGTCAGTCATTTTTCTCTTCCTCAAAGAAAGGTATGAGTTGAGGCAATTAGAAACCAGGTAATGATACGAAATGAAACTTATTTTCACGTAAACTAACAACCTGGCCTCCTAGGAGTAATACTGGAGAGCTTTTTTTTTTTTTTTCATTCATCACTTCCCATCTTGCTTCTCTGTAAATGAGCTTAAAATGCAATTGCAACAACTCTCAGCTCTTAACTACTCTAGATCAAATGCTTTCAACCATTCTCAATTAGCAGATCAAAATTTATGAATGTTTATGAATGCTCAAGTTCCATGAAGATACAAGCTGCAGTCTGTCTCCCCTACCCCCAACACTCATAAGCAAAATACTGAAGGTTTTTCACAGGATGCTCCAAACTTTGTGAAACACACCATGATAAGAAAACGCTAACACTTGTTTCCAAATTTCTCTTCTGATGAGAAATATAGTTGCTGTGCTCTGCCTCCATGCTACATGCTATTTAGCTTTCCTCGCTTTCCAGCAAGTCAGTTTTAAAATATTAATTAACACAGAATAACTCAGCATTTGAATTCGTTCTGCTTTTCAGTCAGGTACCTGAGGCAGCAGCAGCTTCTGATCCTTCCTCATTAACTTCTAGGAAAGCCTTGTGAAATGCCTTTGCCAGGTAAAGTTCTTTGTTATCTGGAGAGGAAAAAGAAATATATTTCAAGCAGCTCAATAAAAATGAAGCATTTAGGAAAAAACACAGCCCCAAACCCTAGCACTGTTATCCACCCTCTATACCAAGTAGGGAACGATAAGAACGTTGTACGTAGGACTTGCATTACAATACCTTCTGCCATCACCTTTAACAGGCTCCTTTACCTTGTTCAAGACTCTAGTGCTCTTCTACCCTATATGTATTAGAATAGCATGGCACTACCTAGAGCACCAACAAATCAGAGTAAAAGACAATCCTTGCATTCAAGATTTTGAATGTAATTACTGGGGAAAGGGCTTATGACGCTATAATACAAATAATTATAGAGAAAGACTTTGTCTGGGGGAAAAAAACAGGTATTTTCTTTCTTGCCATTACAAGTCTTCAGTTTCTTTTAAATTTATCTACTGCAATAAAAATCACCAGAAAACTGACTTTTTCAGTCTTGTTTTCCATCCTTCTTTCCCAGTGTTTTAATTCAGGTCCAAGTCTACTCCTGCTTAAGTCAGTGGATGTTTCATTACTTTTCTTCGGTGTCTAAGTGATCAGACCTATTGAAATAGTCAGCACCTTGCAGGAAGCAATACATTACACCATTTAATCAGTTTGACTAAGTTTCATCAGTACGACATAATGAGGATTAGATATACATTTATTGTACCTGCATAAAACGCACAGTAATGACAGAGCACAACTGGCAGTTAGGAAAGGAATAAAAGCTTTCTCAACAGGGAGTTACACAGCCATGAAAATCTAATCTAACCACCCCAGCGAGACAGCGATGCCATTTTGCATTTCTGATCCTTCAATGCCAGAATTCGAGCTGAAGACTGAGTAAGAGGGGAAAGGCTGGGACTATTTTCTTCTAATTGTTATTCATTTTTTTTGGCTTGCACAGCTACAGCCGGCAGATGTAATACTAACACGAACCAAAACCACAAGAGACAATAGTTTAAAATGTCTCTCCTGGGCAAGTCTCACTTCTGCTACATACATAAGAGTGAACTACACCTCATAGTTCAGCTGCTTAACTTAAAACTCACCACCAAAAGCCCCAGATGATCCCCTTTGAGACTGTATCTAGTAAAACACACTAGATTGCTAATATTTAGCAATTCTAGGCATCAGATCCAAGCCTTCAGATGTTGAGAGCTAGGATAAAATTTCCATTGCTGCTGTAAAACGTGGGACATGCAGTGTCCAATTATCTTGAAAACTAAGCACAATCCCCCCAGCGTTTGTGTCTGTAACTCTCCTTAACTCATTTCTGTTAAGGGAAACACCACCTGAAAGCTGTGCTTACATCCCAACACCAACAGCATTTCCAAGCCCTGAGTGCTATCTGTAAAAATAGCTGAGCACTCGGATCAGGTGCTTAATTGCCATCCTCTAAAGCTTCCATTCTTACAAATGCATTGAGACCAAAGTTTCCCCAAACCGTTTTAGAACAAGCCCTGGATGTGCAAGAACATTTCCAGATAGACCAGGCAAAAGAGGGTGACAGACCCCTGTAAATCTGATTTCTATTGCACATCTTGCATTGTGTGCACTGACTTTGTGAACACGTCAGTTAACAGGATTCCTGGTAAGCGTGTTGGTCAGTTCTGCCCATTTCTTCATTCCAGGCAGCTGCATTTTGCTATCCTTGCTCGAGCCCACTCTGGTGCTCTATTCAGCACTTAAGCTTATATACAGCACATACCAGAAGAAAACAAACTCTGCAACCTTCGGAGAAAAATGCTGTTTCAGAGCTTATCTTCAACCCAAATAAATATTTACGTTTATTAGACAAAGACTTTGACACTTACCCTAATCACCCATTTCAATCATGGTTTTTATTACAGTACTTAGCCTGTTCCTGTGGCCTGTAATATTCACAGCAACACTCCCCATTTTCGTCCTGTAGGTTTGACTCCACATAGCATGGCACTTCTGTTACTCTGAGCTATATTTCTAGGCAGAACACTTAGCACCTTACGAGATTGGTCTCCATCTAATGAGCTTATTGAGTGTTACAAAATAGGGTCTTAACTCAGCCAACACAAACATCGCTAATATTTACCACCAGCTATAAAAACAAGCCTAGTTATAAGGGTATTCTGAATCTGCGGATAGAAATGTAATATATTGCTAACAGGAATACAAGTTCCATGGAAGATGAGACTGATATCTCCACCTGATCTAGCGCACTACTCCAGCTATAGTCTTTTTGTTGCTTCAGTACCTGATAAAAGTCTCAGACAAAAGCTACTGCGTAATTTACCCCTTAGAGAAAAACATCCTCTTACTCAGCACATGCCTTATAACCTAAACCAAGTTCCTAATCCACAGGATGTATAGGGTGTCTAATCAACATAGTATGAATAGTTTTGATTGCCCTGAAAATAGGATTATTTTTTTTTTAATCCTATGAACCTCACGACCTCAACTATATCCAAAGATCTCCGTGGTTAAGTTTTCCACAAGAGAGGTACTTTATTTGGTTTCAATTTCTTGTCTTTCACTCCAATAGATATCTTTGTCCTTGGATGGTGAAAATAGCAATTCCACATCCAGTTTACCTTCTCTAGACTATTTTCTTTATATTGCCACCATCTCATCCCTCTCATTTATCTCTCCCTGAAGCGAATCTGTTTCCATATGGGAGGCTAATGTTGTCACCTGGTATTCAGACATCCTTCCTTGCTGTACTCTGCGATTGTCAAGTCACTGCCTGCAGTACTTCATCATATACAACATTATATCTTTCCCTTATGATTTCAGCTGTGGAAGAGGTGGGGCTTACCTGAGTATCTACTATCATGCCATTTTTCTCCAGCACTTTCTTTGAATACAGATTTTCACAGAGGTGATTTGACCTCTATCACCTCAGAAAAGACCCGTGCAGATTTGGTATCAGGGTAAGCCTTCTGCAGGACCCTAGCCTAGATACCCATTAATGTGTAGGAGGCTTACTTCTAATGTACATGACTCTGTTAGCATCACATTTCATTTGTCACTACACTCCATATGCTTGCAAACTCCTACTCAGAGTTGCCAACTGGTTGCTCTGCAAGTCTCATTTTTAAGCATGCATATTTATTGGCTTTTTCAGCTTAGGTTGCCCCAGAAAAATGATACCTTCCTCAGCCAAGACTTTGAAGAACCATTTACTGGGATGGTGCCCTTCCAACTACATTGTATTGGGAGAGCAAGTCATTAAAATCACTTCACTGGTCCCCACAGTGCACGACACCTTGAGGTTTAAAAGCATTTGCAATTTAAGGCATTATACAACAGAAAAATATTTTAATCATTTGGAAGAGAAGGGGAACTTTGCAAGTTCAAGTGTAAGCCCCAAGAGGTGCCAAGATACTCAAGCTGCAAGATCACATGCTGTGTAAGTTATAAAGCCCCAAATACAAGAAGCTGTTTCCAGATTTGTTTATTCCTGAATTCCAGGTTTGGTTATTTTGAACGCCTGATAAAATCAGAGATTGAAATCAAATCTGTTAAAGAATTTTTTTTACTGAAAGTGAGTCAGAATACATGAGACTAGATATTTGAATGTCCTCCTACTCACCTGTGTATATTGACAAATAATTTCTGCAAGAGCTGTATCTACAGCGTGCATCTAGATTAATACTTTACTTGGTTGCTCACAATCCAGACATCCTGTAAGGTAAAACTGACTCAGCTATTTCCATTTTTCAGATTGAGTGTAAAAAGTAAAATAAATATTGAAAAATCAGTCTAATCCTGCAATTTGATTTATATCCACTAAACCCACATAGAGTTTCACTGAAGTCAACAATCTGTGCCTGGATCTGATTACAGGATTAGGGCTGCTGAAACTGCAGAAGGCTTTCCTTGACAACAATCCAAAGGCAACAGCAACAAGAGAGGGGGAGGAGAGTATTTTTAAATGCAACTATTTCTCAAAAAGTCTCATTTTCTTCCCAAATTAAAAAAGTGTTGAGACAAACATTTTGTTCAAATATTTTCGTTTAAGGTTTCATGAAGTGGCAAGTTTTCCAGAGGGCTGACACTGAACTGCATGTAAATTTCTGGCTTCAACCTCCTTATTAGCTGACACATTAATCAGGTAGTTGCAAAAGCAAGCTTATAACATTTCCCTTCATCATTTTCTTTCCTTCT
The DNA here is from genome assembly GCF_047663525.1 of Anas platyrhynchos. Lineage (NCBI taxonomy): Eukaryota > Metazoa > Chordata > Aves > Anseriformes > Anatidae > Anas > Anas platyrhynchos. The sequence continues at coordinate 4,080,238 of NC_092595.1, read as the reverse complement.
TTCCCATCCCCATTTTACATTGGGGAAATTAGAAGTGGGGAGCATCGTCCATATTTTAATTACTTGAAAATTCATCTCTATAGCATGAACAGTAGAGTTTTCATTAAGGATTATTTCAAAAACATTCTTATTCTTAATTTATCAAAGACCTTTTTTGTTACCTGGTGGCATGTGCTCTATTAAGTGACAGGTAAGAATGTTACAGTAAAACTCATGATTTCTCTCCATACACTGCTCTACATTTAATAAAGAAGTTACTCTTTAAATGGTAGAGGAGTTAATTCGCTTATGCAAAACATGGTATTTTGATTTTATATGGCACAATTGTAAAAAATATAAAACTTTAAACAAGCCATTAGTCACATGGATTAAAGCATGAGCAAGTTCCAATCTTTCTGCTTACCTCAGCTACAGTTGATATTTCACTGATATTTAGGCATATTTTAAATGAAATAAGAGCCACGAGCTGCCTTTGCAGTTAAACCTGCACTGTGCATTTTCTATTCTCCTTGGTACTTTTCCTCAAATAAATTTTTTTTCCATACACAGACCAGAAGTTATCGCAAAGCTTACTTTTCTTTGGGGCAACAGAGAAATCAGAAGTATTTCTCTTCAGAAAACTGATTTTAGAGAAGCATTATTCATTTATGCAAATTGCTTTCGCAAGAGCTAACTCTAGCTTTTCCCATCATTTTGCAGGAAAAGTCAAAGCAGCAAAACAGCAGGATAGGCTACACGACAGCCTATAAACAGCATTTCAAACTTAAAAGTGAAAAGGAGATGAAAGTGTTAAGCATTTTTCTGCCAGTTTTATAGGAAGGTTCCCCTTCATTAGCACCACCTTGAACGAGCCACACCAGTGTGTTTGCTTCCAGGATCAGCCCATTAGCAGCAGTTATTTCCCATCAGCTAAGCAAATGTCTGGCTGATTAGAAAGCAACCCATAGGGCAGGAACACATACAGGGAGGTGTCTATAAGCATCAATTACAAGAACCATCATCATCATCCCACACTGGTAGCATGTTTCTAGACAGAGAACGACCTGGTCTGCCACACCTCAGGTCTGGACAGACCATGCTAAATGTACCGCTCGTGTGGCTACTTGTCTTACAAACAAAGGAAGAAACTTTATATGAAGATCACTCAATTACCTTTTTTTAAACACTTCCATACCTTTTAGAAGGTATTAAATGAATAAAAATATCCTGTCCAACTATTTTTTTTTACATGTATTGGATATTTCAACTTCTGAAAATAGTCTTGACAACATAATGAAGAAGACAAGCAGCAAACATTTGTTTATCTCAGAATTTTCTTTCCTGTGCTGCTCCTATACAGAAGGTGTCTGGGGAGATGACTAATTGTACAAGAACTAAAAGCTCTTATTGCCATGAACAAATAGCCTCTGGAGATGAAAGATGACAACCCCTGTGGTGCATGAACCCCATCTGCCATGAAGCCACACATTGCTTTAACATGGATCTGCTTCTTGCATAGTACTGAACTCTCTAAATTTCTAGTAAGACTCAATTGTAAAACACCCCGAATTAACTTTCCCAGGTCAAAATACTCCTTCCCACCTTGATGGATTGCTTCCCTGCCCCAGCGGCTCCTACAGTGAAAGTACTCATACATCATCCCCAAATCCCAAGAGATCAAGAACTTGCTAACAGGTTTTTTGTAGTTTTTATTTAAGAAAGAAAACAACCGATAAACTCTATAGAATGTTATCTTTAGGCGGATGATTTTAGTACTTCCTCATATATCTTGGAAGACAAAACAAGAACCTCTTACCCGACATCGCAGTGAGGTCAGCGCTATGGCTGAACAGTTCTGTAATTCCAAGACCTTTCAAGACATCTTTCAGATCAATTTCCTGTTCTACTGTGAACCTGGAGAACATAACAGAAAATTGCAAAAATCAGAATGGAAACAGTACCTAAATTAGAGATAATTTCTAGCTAACGACGATTAAAGTACTGAGGTAAATAATGTAAAGCAGGAGATTCAGCATTAGTTGTGTAGCAGTGACACTTTGTATAAAAATGCTTACAAATAAGTTAGTTTACTTTCACAGCAAATATATTTTCTAATGCAGGAGCAGTTAAAAACATGCTGATGGTACATACAGTCCCTGACCATAAAACCTCAGAACAAAATTACGCAGCAGCTAAATGCAAAACGCTCGCGTCTTACACAACAGGTTTACTGTAAGAGCTGAATTTAATTGTAGACACAGTAGAATGGAATAAATAAGACAAAGGACTGTAAAAATTTCACAGGCAGCTGTTGGCAAAGACAGAATAGGAAAGGATGCTCCATTTTTATTTAGTCAGATTAAGCAAAGACCAACAATTATGAACACTAATAGAACACCATGAACACAAAAGCATTGCTGACTTTGCGTCTAACTACTGCTGTAGCAAAGTTCTAATTGGGTTTTGAATATGAATGCAAAACAAAAATAATTGCTAGTGCAAATGCACTTGTGATGATCACCTGCCAAGACTTTGGGGACTTTGGGGGTTAGCTTGCAAACCTGTGCTCTAGGTTACATTGCTATTCTGGCAGGCAGCACAAATTGAGATTTATCCTGAGGGCAAGATTTCAACCAAGAGCTTGTTCCATTTGCAAAGATTTTTCAAACATTCTAAAAACTTATGCCTGGTATTCATGAAATGAACGGACTCAAGGTTTGTATATGGGCAGAAACAGACTGGGCAGCTACAGAAACAATGAAATGTGTCAAAATACAATGGCAGCCCTGCCCTGAAGGTGCCAGAAGTCTACAGACACATGAGACAAATTGAGCAGAGTTGTGAGTTCTTTGTAGAATGACAGCATTAAAGATTTAAATTATGTTGACAATGACTGGTTACAGCAAGTGTACAGCAAAATATATGGTACATACAGTATTGTTAGTTTCTCCAGCAAACATGTTCTTTCCAGGAGAAAGTATAACCCAGAAATCTGAGCAGAGAACAGCAGATGAAAAGCTGGATGAGTGATACCTCTGCATGTACAAGCCTTGGCAGCTTGAAAAAGAATAACCTGGACATCAAAAGATGACTCAGTAAGAGTCAAGTGGATCTTCCTTCCTTACACCAAGTGCATTCATAATGATCCGCGATAGAATAAATGTTAATCATTACTCAGAGAAGGATTTTATGCAAGCTAAAGTAAGATCCGGAGGGAGTTCAGGTCTGACAAATCACTGATTGCACTGCATGTGGTCATGTAACCTGTCCAGATGAATTCCAGTCTGTGCCTGGAATAAAATAGAACTGATACTTGTGGTTTTATTGTTTTGGCAGTTCTCAAAAGAATCAGAAGAGACCAAAAGATTTATGTCTAAGAGGAAGCTTCTCAGGTGTTCTGGCATGGAATGCATCAGCACAGCAGCATTTTTACAGGTAAATAAAAATAGAAAGCTTTTTTTAATGAATGATTGCCCAGAATTGTGACAATTAAGAAGTTTCATGTGGTCAAAAAAGCAATCTAAGTGAGCCACCACTCAAAAACAGTATCTCCCCTATTTTCTCACAGATACTAAAATGAGTTATAGACAAGCTCTAATAATATTTAGATTTCCACGTATTTCTTATAGCCGGTGATGTCAGTTTTCGTTTCAAATATCTACAACCCAGCCTCATTTCCCAAGCCAGGTATTTGCTGTATGGCCAGACTTCGGCAATGCTGAACTACACGATACGAGAACCAGTCCACGGTTATCTGCAGTATCTGTTCCCTGTAACAAAACAGATGGCCTTTTTCCTACAATCTTTCAGGTGTTTCTGATGCTGAAAATAGCATGAGAAGTGAATTCCAGTACTTCGGTATCAGAAGTCAAGTTGCAACGGGGAGCATTAAAGACTGAATGGAAGTAAGAAAGCACAGCCACTGAAGGGAAAGCGAGAAACATTTTCACCATAGGGCTAGAAAAGAAATGGACAGACTGGTCTATTGAGTCAAAAGGAGAGCTTTCAGAGCTAAGCAGTTCCAGAAGGCTCACCAACACACACGTACATTGCTACAAGCTCCCACAGGCCTCCTTAGGAAGCACTCAGCAGGAATAGTGGTAAGGGATAGTGACTGCCCATTCACTATTAGTCAAGATAACGAGAAGTGAAGATGGGAATTCAGTTCCCCACCCCAATGTTCCTTTGTGAAGCCTTTCCTATATGTAAAATGCAGTCCAAAAAGCTGATCAAAAAAATGTTTTCCTTCATTTCCATTATCTTTGGGTCACTCCCACACGAAATGAAGGACAGAAAGATGCTTTGGAAGCAGTATTAGATTGAGAAACTAAAGCAGCTCTCTGGAGAGTTGAGCAGAGAAAGATAATATTTTCATGTTTTTCAAATTTAAAACTTACATCAGCATTAGATTCCAATTACACATTTATGTCATTGACAGTCTCCTTTGTTGTGTACCTGAAGCTTTAGGTTTATATAAAGCACTACTGTTTCAGGCTTTCTTCTAGTTTATAGACTTTCAAGGCAGAAAAGACAGCTTCATCTTGTACGAGGCTGTGCAGCCCTTCTGAAATGCTGAATTTTTACTGAAGTCCTTAGGTGTTCAGGATCATGTGGGACTGAGCACACTTTCTAGTTACACAGCAGAAGTGAACTACAGTCTAATGCAATTCATCCCAGAGGCTAGAATTTCAAAAATTACTATAAATTCTGAGTGAGAAAGCGCAAGAAATTCCAGGTTCTCAGTTTTGTTCTAATACCTTGCATTCTGCAGAACAAGAAGCAGAGGAATAGCTTCATTTCAAGAAATCAACAATTTCTTGCTTGGAAAAGAGGCCCTCAGGATCTGAACCACTATTTCAGCTTAGTAAGCGGCCTATAATACCAAGCTGCTAGCTGACATCAATTCCAACTTTTCAGCTGGAATTTCAGCAAGGCTGTCCTGAGGTGCTAGAATGAGCTTGCATAATTTAATAGACTGACATCAAACAACAATAATCCTACCACGCTGCTGTTCTAACCAAGCAGAGCAAGGCAGGTTATGGCTCTTTCTCAAGAAAATTCCTTCTGTCCAGGGCTAAAGATAAGCTGCAGACGTTGGCTAAGTGTGTATTTATTTCAGCAGTGCAGTTCTACACCTCCTGTGATCGCATCCCAAGAACGGTAAGAATGGCCTCATAAGAAAGGAACTCAAGACAGCATGTTAAAAAGGGATAATGGCTGGATTTTTTGATAGAAATAGAAAAAAATCACACAAAGAAACTTATTTCAACACCATCTCAGGCATTTTTAAGATGCTTTCAATGAACACAAAAGCAGGAAGGTCATTGTGGAAAGCCAAGCGTGCTAGGACAGTCTTTAGGAGGCGATCTGCAGACTGTGGTACTGTCACGAGGTAGCAGTTCCTCCTGTGTTCTTCAAATAAATTGTTAGTTTTGTAAATTAGATTCATGGTCTGTTTCACTTCTATGGAAAAAAACGGATTAAATTGTTGATCACTTTAGTCTGAGTTAAGCTGGAAACAATGATTTGAAAATGAAAATGAGAAAGTATAATTTAACAATTCTGTACAAATCTCTCGTTTGCTATTAAGAGGCGTAATATGCAATTTCATTTGCACACAGATAATGCAGACAGAAACTGGGAAGTTGTGATTAACTCTGCTTTGGCTAGTTGTTCAGGCCCTATTACAAGTGTATAAGTTTAAAAAATGTTCACTTTATAATTGGATAGCATCTTCCAGGATATAAAAATTTAATTTTATTCCACTGCTGCTTTCAGTTTCTCAGTGGACAGAGCCTGCAGGCCACATTTCATAACATGCCTTCCTGAGTCAGAGCATAAAATATTTATGAAGTTTTTATTTAGAGCATTGATAAAAATCCTGCAGATACCCTCCAAACCCCTAATGGAAATCCAACACCTTGGGAACATGCAATCAATCTTTAATTTTTATAAGGAAATTGCAGTACTACCGCATGGTGTTTCAAGCTCATGAGAGCTATCTTATAATCAGAAAATACTGAAGGTAATCAGCACCTGGTTGTACCTGTTTTACCTCTGTATAGCCTCAGTTTGAAAACATTTACCAAGTTCTTTGAGGTTCTTAAATGAGTGACAGGCATGAAAACTAGCCTGAGGAAAGAATTGTTGGGCACAGAATAAATAAGGAAGTTATATGACCACACAAAACCTCAACCTCCAACTCATGTCTGAGATCCTGGCTGCAGAGAAACCTGGAGACTCTGCTCACAGCTCCTGGGAAATGAAACTCCAGGTGAAAAACAACCACAAGACACCCAGACTGTGCATTAGGCTCAGCCTGTACAAAATCTGCGGTGCATCTCTGCTGCTGTGCCTTCTTCAAATGAAATACTACTAAAAAAAAGGAGCACTTACTGCAGGACAAAGATACAGAGCCCCAAAATGCTGCCGATCCCTCACTGTGACTCCAAGCGTAATGGCTTTAAAGAGAAGCAGAATTCTATCTTGAGCTGGAATCAGGGCATGCCAACAGCACCAGTCCATCTCAACCTAATTTATCCTGGCTGCACTTGGTTTATGGTGCTCAGCTGCAGATAGCTCCTTGAGAATGGTTTTTACTAAGTTGATAAAAAGCAGGAATTCTTGGCCTGCTCTTTACTTGTCAAATATGACCAAGCCAAATCTCCAAATCACAGGAAAACAGTAACTATTTTAGTGATTAAAAGAATTCACTATATTTTTCTTCTTCCATGTATTGTTTTGCACAGCACCACAGAAAGCTGAATATGTAGGAGTAATCCACACCAAGCTTGTGCCATATTGTTATATCAACGCTTCAATTAAATCATTATGAATCACTTAAGGAGTATTATGAACCAACAACACAGTAGTAACAAGTATAAGGTAAGCATGGAAAAAACAATTAGAGGCAGATGAAACAATTCTAGGAAAGAGAACTGAAGTGGTATATTTGAGTAAATACACCACTGAACACATAACTTATGTCTACAAATAAACAAGTTTTACTGCTCTAAAGAAAAAAGAAATCAGCCCTTATAAATAAAAAAAGACAAAAATTGACTGACTGGAATTACCTCTCAACATTCAGGGTTTGTGTCTACATAGACACACCATTAGAACTTTTTAAATTAGCAGCAAACAGTAATCTAATTAGTACCCAAATTAAACATTTTAGCTTTTGTTAATAGAGGCTAGCGATATTTCTATGGCTCCCGTCTAAATGGAGTGGTTAACATAATGAGCTCTGCAATAAAAAGGGAGCCATCATTCAGGACGAATACATTTCTGATGAAGTAATCCTTTCAGGAGCTTACACACCTGGAAGGGACACAAATGCAGCATTCACTTGTTGCTCAAACTACCACCACTCTACCCTGAATGCCCTCAGGCTCTCTTGTCACAGCAGCCTTCATTCGGCTGCTACATAACTACAGATTTGCTCAAGATGTTCAGGTTTTACCTCTTCCACTGCTCCAATCAAAATGAATGCAGTCTTTCCCCTTTATTGACATGAGAGCATATTCTCACCTTGGTAAATATACTTCCACTTTCTGCTTTTTCACTGAGTTAGCCCATTCGTTAATCAACGAGGCTTTGACGAGGGGTTCCAGTGTGACCAGCGGAACTTCTTGTCTGGAAAGAACGATCATCATACTAATTTCATCTCCCTCGTACGGTATTTCCAGAACTTGATAGATACCACCTGCTTCATTGGAGCCATCACTGAACTCTCCTACAAGAGAACACACAAAAAAAATGCTATCAGTAGTATTTCCTTCTGTCTTCACCAGAGATAATGAAAAAATGGAAGGTTAATACTAGGCAATGTTTACTAAGTACTGGAGCTAAAGATGACCCACGATTCTACATAAAATTTATAATGGTTTCTCCATCATATGATTTGAGCCCTATTTCCACTTCCTTAAAGAAGGTAAACTTAGGCAATCACAGTTTGTAGGTAATCATACCTCTGAACTTATTTATCTTCCATTATTTGAACAGAGAGCTCTAACAGTTGTTAAAGCTGCCAAGAGTTCCATGGAAACAGGTAGAGTTGTTTTTTTTTTTTTTTAAATTCAGAAGAGAATTTATTAATGAGTGAAATACTGCCCATGCTAGACGCTTTAGAACCCATCTGGAGCTCAAGCTTAAGCTAAAAACAATCATTAGCTCTGCTGTTCAAAGAACTCTTATTTTACCTAAGCATGTTAGAGCATTAACGAACAAGCGTTATTCTTAAACTAAGACTTTATATTTATTCAGAATAGTTCAGCTAGAAGATACCTACAAAGATCATCAGAGTCCAACTACCTGATCACCACTTCAGGGCTAACCAGAAGTTAAAGCATTTTAATGAGGACATTATACAAATGACTCATTAACACTGACAGGCTTCAGGCATCAACCTCCGCTCTAGGAAGCCTGTTCCAGTGTTTGACCACCCTCATAGGCAAGGAATTTTTCCTAATGTCCAGTCCATTCGTTTTTTAACACAGCACAAGAATACTTTAGCAAGAAGCAGGAATAGCTCCATAGTTGTAAAGAGTTTAGAGATAATGGATAAACATTCTGAAATTCCCCACGTGGCACCAAACATATCTAAAAAGTAATAAAAGATGTCATTATATATGTTGCTATCCAGTATAATACAGAAGCACACACATTATGAAAGCATCAAATAAGCATCCCTTCACTGGGCAAACACCACATTTAAAATTCTAGGTGGATGAACAGTCAACAGTACAAATAGGTATTACTGCAACAAAGCTATTAAGGGAAGACTTACTGGATTTAAATTGCTAAATCTCCAACTCACCATAGTAAAACTCTCCCTGCTGGTACATCATTGGAATCTGCACTTCGCTTTCATCATCTTTAGTAAAAGAAAAAGTTCTTGTATTTTCAGGTCTGAATTGTGATTTCCAGTTGCCTTTAAAGTAGATTGCGTTGATGAGAGCCAAATGAGTTAGAGCACCAAAATCTCTTGATGACACAAAATCTTTGATCATATCTAAGAAGAAAAAACAACTGTCACTCTGCATGTCAAATTGAGCATTAAATCAAAACTTAAGACAGCTTGAAAAAAAAGAAAGAAAATAAAAAGCTTTGCTAACATGTAATTTCCAATTCAGATGTTCCATTAAATCTCAAATTAAACTGTCAGTGTTTTGTAAACCTAAAATCACAGTGTAGGTGCATAAATCTTTCCATCTAGTACATGTTAGTCAACTGTTCCTTTACCAGTACTTAAATATAAGCCCACAATGAAATCAAGCAGAAAAGGGATCAAAAATATTTACACAGGTGCTATAATATAGTTCAACATTATGCTCTTAAGGTCTGCTCATCTACAAACTTGGGTTCCAATCCAAAGAAGCACTTAAAATGGGTGCCTCAAGTGCATAAACATACCTATTGGAACTTCACCTAGGCCAATTCTGAAGTGCTCAGTTTCTAATCAAGTAACATCCCACTGATTAGTAAGGACTAAACATCAAAAAAGTTCTCAGCATTTGTTCCACTGACACTTACTGTTGAAAAACACAAGAGAAAGACATCCGGCATCTGCTCTGTGCAAGGGAGTGTGTCAGCTGAGCAAGGCAGCTGCTTTGCTCCTACTCCTAAATAAGCAATTTACATGAGAATAGTCTCACCTGCCTTAACTCACCTTAAACAGCTTGCTTTCCAGCAAAACAATTTTGAGTTTGTTAAATTTGGTGCACTGACCAACCACATTTGTCACTATTCTTGAAGAATTACAGCCTACTTCAGATGGCTTTCTTGCTTGTTCCTATTTTTAACTGACATTGCAGTGTAAGGTGTTAAAATAAACACATTCCTCAGTCTGATTATTACTTCTTAACCCATGGTTTAAAACAAATTGCATTCTGCTTTCTGGAGCATATGACACCTATCAACTGGAGTGAAATTTGTGTACCACAGGGCAGTATTTGTTTTGGTTCGGTGTTAATACTGCATTTTACCTAGAACATTCTTAAAAATGAGATATGACCCATACTTTATGGTTGGAAAAAAGGAAAAAATAAGGAATATACATCATGTTTTTCCTGTTTTATTTGGTACATCATTTCCTCTTGTGCTTTTCAGCCACATCTTGTTAGTACACAAACATATGTTAATTTTTCAGGCCAGAGAAACCTTCATTTATGTTTTCTGCTCTGAGCCTCCCATCATGCTAAACATACTGGAACTGGAAACCTGACTGTCTTATACTCCTTACCTAATGAGAAAATGAGCCTTCTGTCAGAGCTGGCAGACAGGAGAGAAATAAAATGTAGTGCTCAGAGATTAGGCTGAGGGACTGTTACTATCGCAACCTAATGCTGAGAAACCTATAGCTGCCTTTGTTAGCTCGACAGTTCCTTGCAGGATGATGGTTATGAGCTTGGTCAGCAGATGTGGCAGCTATTAAGCATGAGATCTGGGTGCTCTTATAAAAGGAGTCTTACTTTTCCCTCAGACACCATGCTTCTCTGAAAACACTGCGCAAGCTTCTGCATTACTTACATTCCCTCTATTTCTGCAGCTTAAGATAAAGGGCAGAATTTATTATAAATATAATAGGCTCTGTTTTCACTTGGAAAAACTAGATCATTTCAAAAATGGTTTAGAAGCATTATACGAGGTGTTTTCCCACTTTGGTACTGTAAATTTCCATACAGCATTATGGATTCTTAAATGCTCCTACAATACAATGGCGTGTTAGTTCCTAAAGGAGGCTCCAGTACCTTCAGTTTCACAATGGTACAACTGATGTTAGAACTGGATTTCTGTTGAATTGCTCAAAATATCATCCATCCCTCAGAGGGCACCAGATGAACTGCAAAGAGATTATGCTTTGATCCCTAGAAGGGGGCACTAAATTCACCCTCGTGCCTTGACTGCACATGCATTCAGAAAGTGTCACATTTCTGGGATGCCACATGTGAACAAGCACCACGCCAAACAGATCTAATAGGTACATTTACATCAGTAATTTTATGCTTACTCCTTTCCCCTGCTACACGGTTTTGTTGTAAAACTCTGGTGACAATATTCTTACAATCAAATACCCTTTCGACATGCGATCTAGTTCCCTCACATGGAAAAGATTAAATTACAGGGTCTGATTTTGCACTTATTACAATTATCTTTAGCATTCATTAGTATTCAATTTCTCTGTACCTTGTACCTGTATGAGTTTCTCAGCATGTGTGATCCTCCCACACATCCAAAGCATAGGTCAATTACCCCTCTGTAGAGGTGTTTTAAGCATTTAGCGATAGCACCTATCTACTTTTTATAGCTTAATACCAAAATCAGTATTAAAATGACTACCATTGAAACATTCTCCTTCAGTAAATATTACAGATGATCCCTGCACAGGAAAAAAAAATAAATAAATGCATGAAGAACTAGTACCAGTGTATTTTTTTATTTTATTTTATTTTATGGGAGGAGGTATCTTGACTTTTATCTGTTTTGTTTAAGACCCAAGTAACAATTCAACAATGTTGTGTAACTCTGGAAACACAACAAATGCTTACTGCAGGAAGTATATAAAAATCACGTGGACTTACTATTTGTGTGATTCTCCACCCACTTATTGATGTGGGTAGCTACAGCTGCACTCTGGCTGAAATCTATATTCTCTACTTCAGCTTTAAAGTATTTTTTCACCAACTGCAAAAATTTGTCACTGACGTGAAATCCATTCTGCACATAAAGAGAGTTAGCAATATTCAGAACATAATGACTTTCTTCACTAGTTGCCATATCAGAAAGGTCCTTCAAAAAGGTAAACTCATCACCTGAGGAAAGAAAAACAAGTTCGGTGAGAAGGTTTTAGAAAAAGTCATTGCATGTTTTTCTGCTGCAAATTCAAAGTCATTTTATGAAAAGATTCCTTTTTTAAAAAATTGTTTCTAAATCCAGTAGTGATCAGCACACGTAGCCTCATTGACTGAAACCTGAACACACCTTCAGATCTGAAAAAACAATCTGCAAGGCAGAACACGTTTAGAGCTTATTCTTTCTACTTCCTATAATTAGCAATATTAACAATCCATTTGAACTCCATTACAGACAAAGCTACCAAAAGCAATCCTTTCAACAACAGGAGTAACTTAAAATTATTCTTATGAGTCATACTTTTGTGCTTTACCACCAAAGCCAACAGAATTTTCATTATTTCCTAAAAACTGTTTAGGAGCTTGGTAAGGAAAATTAAGTTCTGATGCTAAGGGACCCCCACAAGGTTCCTTGAACAAAGATTGGGTTTAGAATTTCCCAGGGTACTACATGGATTTAAAAAAAACATAGGATATTTACCTGTTCCTGCAGCCAAAAGCCAATGGGACTCAAAAAATGTGGTCTGCTTCAAAACATAAGGCTTTTACTGTTGTGTTGCCTACTTGAAGCTGAAAATTCTAGCTTAAAATTTGAATTCAATTATATGTTCCAATCTCAAATTGTTGGAGTACTTTCCCTGAATAGCACTGATGCAAGAATGGTGAACGATCTGGCTCAAATCTGTTGCATAACTCCCTCAGTTACAGCTAGGGGACAGTTTAATCAACATTTAGAGAAACTGCAGAACTGAATATTCACCGTTACTTCCACAGAAAGACAATCTGCAGAGAGGTATGGTGCAAGAAAGCTTGCCAAATAATTCATTTCTAAACTGTATTCAGAATTCCTTCACCAATATCCATTTGCTAAGGACTTAAAGTCCAACAAGTTCAAGGAACGAGACATTCAATTCCAGTTTTAAACCAGTCATTCCAACATCAAAATTCATAGAAACCACTTCTCAGAACAATGATCTTCTCCATTTGCAGTCATAATACAGTGGTTTGCATTGAACATGCTTGCATTTCACAGCACTACATCCAGATGCATGACTGCTTATCCCATAGTACAAACAGGATGGCACAGAAGTATTGTTCTCTGCTAGAAGTGCATCTTGTGTATCATCAAGGCTGAGGGGAACATGTGGAGTATCATGCTGAAACAAGCAAAATGCTTCTATTTCCTAATTTAGCCTGCAAGCCTGTATGATGTATTATGCAGTGCAAACTGAGCATTAAAGACCTAGAATTTATGGTAAAATCTACATTTCTACCTATAAGAACCAAGCCAGTTTTGTAAAAGTAAGACATAATGACATCAGTTAAACTACCAACATTTTCATACTTTCTTCTAAACAACGTGACTTAAAACAACTGCTTTCCTTTTCAGGTTTCATTACAAACCCTAAAGAAAAGATACTTCCATAAAGTTTTTTCACAACTGTAGAGACAAAAACATCCCTATTTTGAAGAAAGTAACAAAGGTAATAGCTAACTGCAGTCACCTAAAATCCAGGTGCCCAAGTCACGATTGCAAATTGGCATCTCTTGACTTGGAATCCACTCAAGCACACCTCAGCAGATTCAGGCCAAACAAGATGTCAAGAAGGCTACTTATTAAAAATCTATGAACAACACTGGGTCATTTTCATGGTGGTTCAAGCATTTTCAAGCATTATTATCTGTTTCTTTAAGACAAAAAGCCCCTTGGAAAACATGATTAAAAGGCCTTACCATTTTTTAAGCTGTCAAAACCCAATGAATGACGAATTTCTTTCAAAGTGGTTCCATGGGCTCCAAGCTCTACCATTCCCATGGCTATTGCAATGCTCAGAGGAGAGAAAAGAATATTCTCATCTTCTCTTGCAGCTCGCAGCTGATTGTAAACATTCACAGAAAGCTCAGCAATAGTTTCATCAGGAAAATTTGTCTTGAAGGCTTTACTTTGCAAAACAAGCAAAGACAACAGTCCAAGGAAATACATGTTGTAAGATTTTAAGATCTGCAAGATGAAATATAGAGGAAATAAGTTAATCTTATAAATAACAATACATAACACTCAGAAAATATAACAGTATTTCAGTTTTAATGGTATCTGGAAAAAATCTATTGATGTTAGTTAAACGTAGACAGTAGTTATTTGGAGGAGATACTGATAGATATACCCTTTGAACTGAAGGAATCATTTATTTTTCCCCCAAATAGCCTATTTCATTATGTGACCTCATGCAACTTCTACAGAAAAAGACATCAAAGCACAGCAATGCCTTTCCTACTTTTCCCTTTAAAGCAGGGTATTGTTAAGCAATCCTGATTTGGCATCGGTGTATATTTCTGCACTTCATCCACCAAGGAGACTTAGAAACACAATTCTTTCATTTGACCTTCTGGTAAGATGCAACTTATTCATCTAAGCCGCTCTAAGCCTGGAACTGGTAGAACTGCTTCAAGCACCGCAGGAGAGCTCGCTGACACCGGTGACAAAGGCAGTGTACCCTGATGTTGCTTGGTTGCAAAACCCACGGCAAGCAGCCAAAAAGCCTGCTGGTAAATAATGAAGAGTTGGCTAGGTAAGCTAGCTAAGAGAGAAGCCCTGCTCAGAGACCTGTAGAGGAGAGCTAAAGTTACTGTGTGTAAGAAGAAAGTGAACGGGAAAACAGGTTGGTACTAAAGCATTTGACTGATCTACCCCCACCCAGGCTTTCCTAAAAAGCTTCAGTAAACAACAGCTCTCATTCCAGCCCAGTTTGACTTGTCACGCAGCCAGTGACACCGCCAAAACTCCACCTTATGGGAGACTGCACATCTTCCTTTTTCCCTTTTAGCTCCCCACTGCCGTAGCACTGAACCCACCGCTGCCTGGGGCAGCCACACCAGCCGACACCGCCTGCATTTCAGTTACAAACCTCAGACACTTAGGACATTTCTACCACAATGGAGCAGACAGCTCTGGTCCAGAAGAAGTGTTTGCATGTTTCTGTGTCAGCATGGTACAAATTCAGCTGGATGTTGCTGTTCTGCTGAGTGAAGTCCACACACAGCCAGCCCCAGGGCCTCTGCCTCGTGCTTCCCAGCTCTCCCGGCTCCAGTTACCAGAGTTTCTGTGCACCTCACATGGAGACCCTTGGTAAGCCTTGTACAACATTTATATAGCTCATCTCATCTTCAGAGGACTGTGTAGCATGAGATAATTAACTTCCATAACACCAAACGATACATAATTTAAGCACTATTCTTCACATTTTATAGCTGAAAAAATACAAGAAGCAACAGGGTGCACGTACGCGCCTTGGCAGCAACCCATGCGGCCGCTGTTTAAGATTCTTCCTGTCCCTTGCTGGGGCTCAGCCTTTTATTTTTTTTTTCAGTGAGAAAATGAAACAGATGAACTAGTGCAGCAGACATGCTGCAGGGGAAAAGGGCAGGATCTCAGCGAGACACGAGCTAGAGGCCTGTTCCTCCCTCTCCCCACCTCTCTCTTCTGATGATTGCATACATATTTCTGTGAAACACGCTCCATTTCTCAATTCCTAATGAACCTGCCCCTCTGCTGGCTTCACTTCATCTCTTGGCTATCGGATGGATCTTTCTGAGTCTTCAGAAG
The DNA here is from genome assembly GCF_047663525.1 of Anas platyrhynchos. NCBI lineage: Eukaryota > Metazoa > Chordata > Aves > Anseriformes > Anatidae > Anas > Anas platyrhynchos. Next base: position 4,064,803 of record NC_092595.1, on the reverse strand, counting down.
ATATCAAAAACCTCCACCAAAGGCTCGTAATCTTCTCAGGAACGGCACTGAGCAAGTCACAGGCCCACAGCTCCCGCTCCATACTGTGCTTGGTGGCTGTATTTCAGCACGCTATAAAACTAACGTTCCCCTGCCTCCCAATGGAAAGGCTTCAGTCTGAGGCACAACCACCATTTACCTCAAACACTTTGAAAAACTGTGGTCCAAAATAGTATGAATATCAACTTCCTTAATAGTTTTTTAATAACACTTTAATAGAAGTGTTTTTTTTAAAGCTATCTATTTATTAGTTACTGACAAAGATATTAAGATTTTTTAAAGTAGACAACTTGATTTATGTTTTTTTTTTCTTTTTTTGCGGGGGGTATTTGTCTCATCCTAAAAGCCCTGCCAGGTGTGACATGCACATGAATTTGTGTGCCAAAAAAAACACTCCAAGAACAGTGAAGCAGCAGCTTCTCTTTTACGTTGAGGATGAACACAGAGCATCGTTGTGGCTTTTAAATTAGCCTGTAAAATCGGGGAATCTCACATCCTAATTTAACCTAACTCGTGTTGCTCAATGATGTTGTAATTACACAGACACCTATGGGTTCCCCCTCCCACCCTATATGAAGGCCATAGCACTGAACTGCCCAAGCTGACAAGGTTAAAGAAGACCTAAGATCATTTTCAGTTTTAAAAATGTAGGTTTCCCCAGCCTTTTAGTTGCAGAGGCTGCTATCCAGCACTCCACCACTGCTCCTTGCCACACATGCTATTGCTAGGCAGGCTTAGAGGACTGCAGCAGGCAAGCACAGCCAGAGGATGTGCTCAGGTCCTTTGGTGGCAGCGCTCTCAGGCTATTTGCGAGGCAAGGGCTTTCTCAGTGCACAAGTACAAAATGAGGGAAGGTGTTTTAAAGCAAACTAAAGATCTGTGAGAGATATCAGTGGGGAAAAGGCTGTAGAATAACCCTTGTGCTAGCCAAAGTGAAAATGATTATCTGTAAATTTTCTTTAAGTTTTGTTCTCAGTCTAATCCAAGACATTCAGGGTAAATTCTTTAGTTCAGCTGTTGTGCTGGTACACATGCACACTGTTTTCCTGACACCTGGGAATCTCTCTTAATTATTATTCTAGTCATAAGTTACTGCTTCTCTGATTCCACCTTACTTTCGGCTATATTACACTTGGTTTTATGCTTTTGCATGCCTCTTTATGCAGGTCTTGATCCAACAAACAGCTGAGCACTTACAGTGCAGCATGTTCTTAGTATCTTTCTTCAGTAGGATGAGGGCACTCTTGTTCCCACAGCAGTATGGAATTACAGAGCATTTTAAAAATGCCTGTACCCTGCTCACAAGTATACTTTAAGCAAAGGAAACGAAGCTGAACATTGTGCAACGTATGGCTGGGAAGTTAAACAGTTCTTGAGTATCAGACTTCTCAGGCAGCCTTTTCAGACTGTTTATCAGCAGTGCAGTCTGCCATAGTCTGTCCGTAACAATGAAATCAGTTAAATACTGCATCAGCTGAAGAGATGAAGTCTACACTGAACAGTTTAAAAAATTCAAAGCCATCTGGTTAAAAAGTTACTGCATACATTTTGAATTTATTAGCTACCTATATGATTAAAGTTGATAGAGTTGCTTTCATCCCTTAAGCACACAAATACTGAGACCAAAGATGCAAATTTCTCATCTGAGGTCCAGTGACAGATGCTAAAATAAAGCAGAACTTAAATCAACTGATACATGAATACCACTGTCCTACTACAAGGTGATCAAAGAACCAGCCCACACCCTTCTTGCAGTAGCCTCTTCTTGAAACAATTGTGTATCAAATCATCTGTTCCTACAGGTTTGTCAGAGCATTCGTTTTGTTCTTGGTTGTAACAGTTCCCAGTAAAAAGGCAGTAACAAAACATTAAATGATACAGTATTGCCTCAAAAAACTGAGAAATGCCTGCAGCTCCATACAAAACATTATTGCACAGTTGTAGAGATGTTATTTGATGACTTGTACCTCCTGGTGTTTGCTCTGAGTACAGAGACATGTCTGTTTCACCTAGGGGCTTCTTTAGGTTTTGCTCTTTGGAGGTTTTTAAGAGTTCCTTGGACCCATCTTAATGAAAGACACTCCTCTTTCTGATTTTTTGTTTATTAATTCTCACGCTACCTAAAATAATCAGAAAGCTTCCAGCCACATACTATTCAGTAGGTGTTTGCATTGAAAGCTAGTTTCATTCCCCAAAAGCTTGTGTAAAGGTTTCATCGCTCCTGGAATTCAGCTTGCCACATTCCCACAACAGATCACTGCCAGCTCAGTGGAAGGGCAGCACTTCTGTTCTTTGTCCTTTAGCCAGCACAGATGTACTCCTGTACATGGGCAGAAGGGAAACCAATTTTATAACATTTGAAGAAAAACATGCATAGGCTAGAATACAGTGCTGATTAACTATAGCTCTCGCCTTCCTCCAAGCATAAGGCTGGAATGACTAAGAGGAAGTAGAACAACATCGCCCCCTCACACCCACAAGCTGTGAACTATTCAGATCATTACATATGCTTTCAGAAAAATGCAAAAAGGGGCAAGCATCCTCTGTAAGCCAGGATATTTTGAGACATCATACCGACAAACTCAAACCGAGTTCACAGAAACGAAGCACCGTGAATTTTGAAACGGCGAGAAGAATTGAACTCACAGTAGGAAGGTGCCAAAAATTCAATTAAGGGTCGAATTCTAGTACTTTGTGCATGCCAGACAGGTTGGAAAAAAAAAGTTCTCATTTGCTTGTCTTTTACACCTTCAGACTGTGGGTTTTATAAAGAAACTCCTTTACCGCTTTAGAAGCCTAGAGACTTTACAAAATAGAACTGTGATATATTGCCTCAGTTCCTCAGCACAGACTAAACTAAGATTAGTTGCCTTAAAGATTACTCTTGGCTACATGTAAGCTAAACACCGAAAGTGTGGGAAGCAGAAATGGGAAAAACTGCTGATTCCTTCTGAGCAGTGCGTAAAAGAAAAGCAAGTATGGTGACAGGACTGGCTGCATTCTTTCCTGTAAAGAAGGGCATCTGTAGGAACAGACATGTCTGGCAGAAGGGTTTTGTAAAGCATGGATGCATTTACTTAAGGAGCAAGCCCCGCTGGTTGGAGGGCAGAAAACACCAGAGTTGCATTCAGGTTGGAGCTGGGTGCCTTCTTCTGCCCCCCAAGGCCAACAAAATTGTATAATGGCTGTGACAAATTATGGAAGAAGATGTGCAGAGTGAATTCAGCCTACTGCTTTGCCAGTTAGTGAACAGGACAATCAGAGAAACCCTTCTTTATTCCTGCTGATCTCTTGCTAGCAATCACAACAAACAGTACCATGGAGAGAGGGCTGCATAACTACAATTGTCATTTAGGAACTCACCACAACTCTCCCTCCAAAGAGACCAGAGGACACCAGTGGATCAGAGGAGATGCCTGGAGCAGCTCACATTTCGGAGGGCCACACACAGCTACCCTGAAGGACAAGCAGGAGGCACAGAGCCACTCAGGAGCTTGGGCATGTGATTGTAATCAAGCATCTAAATACAAAGTGTACATCCTACCAACTGCTTTACAGTCTGTGTGCACAATCCACTTGGGCATACTTGTACATGGAACCAGGCGCGAGCCTTCTTGAAGAGAGGAAAAGTAGTATTGATTTTCAGAACATAAGACATGAAATTCATGAGGTATTATTGCTTACAGCCAGGCAGGATGATGTACCCGAGGAAACAGGGAGTAACTAGGAGTCCATAAGAGATTAAGATACAGCTATCATGTACAGTGCAAGCAGTACATGATCATGTTTACACAGTACCTGCCAAACTACTTGCTACGACAGGGATTACCTTTAGCCGGCAAGTCAACTTCCCATCAGGGCACACGTTTTTATATTCCTGTCTCGCAGAACATGTTTACCTCAAACATTTATCCTTCGCTCATGTGAGCATATGACCTTGTCAAATGGAGATTCTACAGGCAGATGTAGAATCATTAAGCTCGTTTGATTCCGTTTGTTTCAGAGATGTGCAATTACATTCATATTTCAATCTGCACAGACATTAGTAATAAAGTTATGGGATTTTATCACCATCTGTCAATTATGGAATCGCTGCCTTCTGGAACAGGAAACCTGGAGGTCAATTTCATTAGAAAGCAGCACAATAACAATGTATCAAATACTGTGGTATTTAAACCACTAGCATACAGGAGCTAAAACTAGGAAATGTTTGGGCCATACCAAAATCTTGCTTTCCAACCCACAGCTAGGCAAGCCCCTCAGGACTTGGTTTTAAGGCCCCATGATATCAGCAGCTTCTAGGAAATCTGAAAAGAAAACATACTGAAAACTTTCATATTGACAATTTCTACCATTAAATCCCAAATGTTTTTAAACTTTCATGGAGCTTGGCACTGAGTCACTAACCTGCTGAGGCAATTATGCGAGCCAAAGTTGTCTTAATTGAGCTTCCTCAGGCATAATCCCTCAGCTCCAATTAAAAAATAGCAGAAGATGCTGAGAAGCTATGTCCAAAATACTTAAATTTGAATAGCCTAAAGCAAACATCTAAATCCAAGTCTAGACAATTAGGGTGGTCTTTTTTTTCTTCCAAGGAACTGCTGCTATGAGGCCTGCAATTTTAAGGACCTATATACAGTCTCTATATTTGTTTTTCCTGTCTAGGAGAAAAACATTCAAGTTCTTTGGCAGAGCATTTTTCTGTGACAGCTTCAACGTGTCCCACAAGGAATAAACTATAAATAAGAAAAAATACAAAAAAAATCTCAAGTAGGAGAGCTGATGTGCTACTACAGAAGTGGGGGATCCCAAAGGTTCGGGGGTGGGGGGGTGTCTGCAAGCAGCCCTTCTGAGAAAGTCAAAGCCAGAGTGTGGAGAGCTTCAAAGCTGGAGACAAATACTGCATCGATCTGCTTTTGACAGTCCAAAAGGGTCTACCTGTCAAGTCCCACAGAAACAGCTTAATCAGGCATAGATTTTTAATAGATGTTCTATTTATGTTCAGGGAGGGCTGTCAGTCCTGTACACCACTGAATGAGACCACTCCCACGCATGTTAGTCTTGATGTAGTGAGTTTAAGGTTTTGGGCATTTTCCAGCATTTGGAAGTGATATGGATGGGTTTCTCATATGAACAGGAGTTAAGACAAACAGAAGGGTCTGTGTAAGTGCCAGGCTGCTTTACCTTGGATCCTGAGAAGCTAGCAGCTGGAGCCTCCCCTTAGGACTCATTTTGCTGTGATCAGTGCCTGACCTGGGAGGGGAAGCTGGGTCTTAAACCCAGGTACTGATTTTGACAAGCTCTACTGGAGTTTTTTTGACAAGACCAATGTACTACTCCACTCATAACGCAACCATCTAGGAAGGATCCCAAATGAAACAGTAATGTTGTTTTTCCTCCCTCAGATTTCCACTGTGTGGTTTAGGAAAGGAAGGAAGAGGAAGGGTCTGAATTCTGTAGTAGTCATTTTCTGTCGGCAGTAGAGATGGCACACTGAATTATTTTAGATACAAAAACAGCTTCTTGCCTGCTCTTGCATGTACTGCAAATTCCCTTACTTACAATAAGTCACATTTCTGTTATTTTACTGTGAAATTCAGTTGATCAGCAAGCTCCCAGAAGCAAGCTCCCAACTATAATTTAATTAAAAGGGCAGTAGCTAAGTTTCACCATATGCAACTGCCAGATGCAATCACTGCAGTTCAAGTCTAAAGGCAATGTTACTGCATGTACTGGAGCGTGGTTTTATAAGTGATGAAAGCTGTCACTTATGTCACAGACACTGCTGTAATGCATTATGATATTACAGTTTCAGCAGAACCAAAAAATATTAATAATACATTTTGTGAAAGCATCTACAGGCTGCAAGTTTGAAAACACATATGGAGTTGCAAGAAAGTGCATGGCACTTGGAACATTGTATGCAGAATGGGAGTTGAGATACTGCATTAAACTGCACACTGCATCTGGCATTACACAAGCTCTCAGAGCCAGTATCAGACCTTCAGGAGTTGGAGGACAGAAGGACACAGCTAATTAGGGATAAACAGAACAGGGGCCCTTCAATATCCATAAAGTCATTGGAACGGTGAGTATCACACCAAAAGTACCTTAAAATTGTTTCTCTTTGGAGGAAACTTTCTGAATCCATTTCAGAAGCTTACCAACCGAGGAAAAGTTCATGAAATTCTTAAATGCATTTTAATAAAGAGCTATTGCCTTTAAATCACCTCAAAATAGCTAAATAGACAAGGCATATACTCATTGTGAGACCATTTCAGAAGTTCAATGTATTGAAGCATTAACTTCTGCTTGATTCGGCTTCCTTCAACTGGAATTCAGACAAAAAAGATCAGGTTATGGATACAACTAAATCAAGAAAATGAAGAAGGTTAATTAAAATGTATCAGGATTTCAGAAGGAGTAGTCTATCACTTCATGAACTGAATGCAAGTCAGACACACAAAACAGCTTTCTAATCTACAAAACAATATTGGCTTCAGACTTGCAATCAACATTGAGCTCCATTTACATTTAGGTAATGTCACTATTGCAAAGAGAGTTATTATTCACTTGTTACACTACTTAGATCAGAATTAAATTTCTCATGGCACACAAATAAGACACACAGATTGCTTTAGAAAAATATAACAGCTAACCCTAGCCTTAAAGTAGATGCTAACACCCAATTAATTAAGTGGCAAATCATCTTTGTAACGATAATTTACAGTGCACAGGTATCGCTTCACCTCGTGGTCCATTCCCAGGCACAAGCCAACAGCAGCCACAGCCATGGGTGAGCTTTCAGCCAGCTGCAATTCCTCCTGGAAGCAGCTGCACACACCAGACAGGCCCTCGGGACAGCCCTGGCCCTGACAGCCAGCAGCAGCAGGGCATTAAATGCCAGCCCACAACAGCTCAGGAGCATGCCACCAAGGCCAGGCCAGCAGCAGCCTGCTGGTAGAGGCTGCACAAGACCTCCAAAAGGTTTCCAAGCAAAGGACTGCTTGGAAACCAGCTGAAAGAGCTGTTTTGGCAAGCATGCCAGGCCTGACCACAGAGCCACCATTGATACAAAACCAAAGTGAACACAGTTGTAAAGCTGGTCTCACACCAAAACTGAGACAATGACAAGAAAAAAATGTATTAGTGTTTACTTCTGAACCAGCAGAATTGAATCAATGAACAACATTTAACACTAATGCTATTCAAGATTCCCCACTTGGAGTATTTAACATCAGAACATCTGTTACAAAATAAAGACTTCTAAAACCAGAATCATCTCGATGCAAACTTCAGGCAGCAAGAAGATGTTCCACCCCAGACTTTGTACAACAGGAAACTCCAAACTAGGCTTTTTGATGTGAAGGGTGCTGATCACTGAACTTCCCAAAGAAAAGAGAAACATAAAGACCTGCAGAAAAATTAAAAACAAAAACAAGAAACAAAACTTTCCTCCTACCCTAAGGCCAATACCATTTTGTATCTCTCAAGCTTCAGCATCATTGCTGTGCTAGTTGTTCCCACATATTTTCAAAAGTTTCACTTTCCTGTTTTATCTCTGTGATTTCTTCAGCGTCAAACCTCCAAGTTTATCCCCTTCTATTTGAGGGATAAATACATCAAGGTATTGATCTGCAAACATGGAAAGAAGGAAAGCATCTGGAGCTTTGAAGCTCTCTGGACCATGGTTATAGAAACCAATGCAGACAACTGTTCAACTTACAGTACCTGGACAAGGAGTGGACAGAACTATGACTAAAATCCTCACATTTTCTTCCACATCATTCAGTTCCTTTCTCCCTCTCATTTCTCTGCATCCACAAAGTTGCCACCTTAGAAAAATGAAATAGTAACCTCATACTATTCAAACTGGGTGAAAAGGCAAGGTATGAAGTCAAGAAACAAATTCAGCAATGTGTTATTTGAATTGTTCAGAAGGTATTTGGAACAGCAGCACTTCCAAAGGATAAACTGCAAAGTGGGAAGTGGAATGAAAGCCATGGAAGAAAAAATCCCTGCTTTCTGTGGAAGATTTCTATAGAGGAAAAATACCTGTGTAGGCATCTTGTCCCCAATAGATGATGTGTACCAAAGAAATACAAATTCTTCAGTTATAGGAAAAAATAAGTCTCATTTTACTTAAAGATACAAAGAAACTACTCACACTTTTGTTCCAACAGTTTTGTTTATCCTGGCCTTGGAGACCTACAGCTGTCAATAAATCCCTTTTGGCTCACCATGGGCAAAACAGCTCAGTTTAGAGTCCAGTATTCAAGCTGTGTCTGGAAGGTGGAATTTGGCCTTGAAGATCACTGTGCAAGCCTCATTGGCTTGTGTTTATGAGAACTGATGCTGCTCCAAGTATCCTCTCCATGATAAGCCACTTAAAGACCACATGTAGGGAGCTGAATTTGTTTTAATCTTGCTTACTCTCCCACACAGAAGCCTGTATCATGTTAGATCTGAAAGTAAATGCTGAAGTAACTCGTATGACCAAAAGCAAATGTGGAACACTTGTGTTGTTCACTGGCTCACACCTATACAGTCTCCCTGGGGCAATATGAACATATGCGGGGCAGGTTTCACCCAGATCTACGTATTTAAGATCGTAAAAGTTCATAACTGGAGAGCTCCAATCCATTACAAGAAGCAACCGACACATTTCCAACACCTACATTCAGTGAAGAGTCAGGGTTGAACCTCAGTCCCCCTCACCAAAAATATGACTACTTGTTTTCCAGTAAGTCGTAGGTGTTTCCTTTAAGCTTTCCTATGGCAAGTTAATATTAATTCTGCCCTTTGATAGAATATAATGCTAGCCCCGTATTTTGTATTAGAGACTATGATTCATGCGCGTCTGGTATTTTACATTGGTGGGTAAGACACACACCCTTCCGAAAAATTAGGTTAATCATCTTAATTAGCTTGGCTTTGAAAAATAAACAGGCTAACCCAAATTCTTGTGACTGTATATACGATTCCAATTTTCAAGCGCACCACAGGTTATTTGGTCAAGTCTAAATGAAGACATTAAATAGGTGAGGTGGACAGCTGTACCTCAGAGCAAGGGATTTTGACCCCACTCTGTGCCACCCAGGTCCATTAGCACACAAGAGATATTTTAATTTTCAAATCAATACATCTCAGCAGCAGACTCATTAGCCAACAATCAGCAAGAACACCTTGCCTCATACAGACCTCCTGCAGTTAGTGCAGCTGTTGCAAAGCACTGCCCAGAGCACGCAGACTTTTTAGTTACTCACTGCAGAACAGTTATTCTGGTGGTTCCAAGTATACCCTAAAGTGTAAATGGGCAAAAGCTCACCTCCAATCATACAAAGAAGCTGTTAACTCTTGAAGAAACACATCTTGAACCCTTGAAGAAGCACACCTTGTAGGTTCTATACTCCAGCCATCTCCATCATATGAAGTTCATCACCTTGATGCACTACATGTTTTAAATTATGGCTATTGGAGGGAGAAAATCAGGCATGGTAGTGGAATTAAAAGCAGAAGCATTACTTACAATATGAAGTTATCCACCTGATGTTAATTTCAAGCTTATTTCTCCTTTGTTCAGTAAGGAAACAGGACTATAAAAGCTCCAAATGAAGAACCATGCTCAAAGACTTGCTTTAAGCAGTAAGCTGCCTGCATACAGGTGGAAGCAATTTATCAGCATCAAGAGTCCAATCCTGTTTGACATTCAATGGCAGGCACTTCTGCATGGCTTAAAAAGTAAATGGTAATCAGCTGAGACATCAGCTTGGTGCTTGTTTCCATAAAAATATAGAGAAGCCAAGTGCAAACATCAAACCTTGAACAGGACACCTTTTCCAGCTCCCAGTCTGCACTGACCTACCATATTAACAATAGAATAAAAACTCACCCCATGCTTTCTTCTAACACTAAATTTAAAAAGCTAGCCTTTAAACAAGCCAATCTTTGTTACGCACGGAGTTGCAGTATTTCCATGTTTACTGTAGCTACCAAATACGTTAATGATGTCAGGCAAACACGCACTTGGCTAGGTAAGACTTATGTCTCTATCCAGAAATTAATAGCCTTACATTTGTCTCCCGTGATTCACTGGGTTTCAGGAATTGTTGCCATGTAATAGGAGGGGCAAAGAAAGGCCTAGTAAAATAATGGATTAAGAAAACTAAGTATAGCAAGACTTGAAAACAGGTTTATCAGAGCTCTAATTGCAAGCCTGAATGGTCACAGTTGATCCCTAACCTCAAACACCATCTGAACTCCCACTCTGAGGCTGCATTAGAAAAAAATATCTTTAGTGTGGCCTTATTAAACATCTTTATGGTTCTTTTCATTTAACATGCTTATATAAAGCTTTTACTTGATCTTGTGTCTTTTCCAGCTTAAATGGTTCTATGATTCAGGCCACAACATTACAAAGTTAGACCATTAACTACCTCAAAGTCCTCAGGTTGCACAGTTTTGCTGAAGTCTCATCACTGCCTTTTTGCTGAACTGTTTCAGGAAGGGAACAGGACAGGACCCACATTAACCTGCTATTTGTCAGCTCACCAACCCCTCTAACAATTGCTCTGCACTCCTGGGCGAAGCAAGCTTACTATTAACTTCTTTTAACGCTGTCCTGATCAAACCGTAGATGTCTCAGTGTATGCCTTCTGGTGTTGCTAATGAATCAGAGGGCTAGATGGTTACTGTGAAATATTACCTTGTATTCTGAAATAGTACTTTTCAAAAACCAGGAGAATTTTTTATGCCTAAGTAATTTACTCCTGAGCTTGGCTGTGACTCCAGCCCAGCTATGAATTCTATAAGGCAGGTGCTTATTTCTGTAATTGGAATAACAATGATGCCAGTTGAGGTAGCCAAATATCAAAGTAATGTGGATTTAAAAGCTCAAAGTCTGCCAGTTTGGGGTTGTTTTATTACATCTTCTTGTTTGATATCAAAAAGGGAAGAAGGTGGAAAAGAGCAATCAAAACACTATTCCGACTCCATGCACACAGTAAATGGGATAAGAACAACCCCAAATTGCAGTAACCAAATGCCAGGTTTGAGTGAATAGTTCACAAAAGACAATGAAGCTCTGGAACAGACCATATGGGGGAGGCTCTAGATCTATCCAACATCCCATAGAGTAATTTAAGAAAGTGAGGCAAGCACGTCAGGAGTCAAGGAATGGTTGACTGGAAAGACAGATGAACTGGATGAGTGAGTTTTGAAGTTCTTCATATACAAGCATACATTTCCACCATTCTCACACTGACATACGTCTCCTCATACGCATTGACTTCAGGGCCTTTTACAGCCTAAATGATTCCATGGAAGGTGAAAGCCAAGAAGGGTCTATTGCAAACTCTTGGTTCAATGCTTATGCAACTCTTTGGCAAGGCAAGCATGAAAGGTTCCAACCTCAGGTCGGAGTTTCATATGAAAACAGGGACTATGGCCATGTTGCAAGTTATATGGCTGGCTTATAAAACCCATTAAGAACCAAGTTTTGTTCACTACGCATCTTCACTGCTATTTAAAAGGCATGAAAAAAAATAATTCTTTGAACTATTACAAAATATTGAGCTACTCGATTTGAATGTGTTGGGTTTCTCAATCCATAGGGGAAGAAGTTAATGACAGAGCCCAATTGTGCATTTATTGTCCCAGCACCAAGTCACTCACTGTATGTCCAGAAGAAACATTGACAGAGCTCATCTCGCTTTACAGAAGATGCAGTTATCACTTCTAAATAACTGAGCAATTAACAATATGCTGCTTCACATGTTATGAAATTGAACCAAAGTGGCAAAATGGTTGAATTTAGCTCAAATGCCAGCTTATTGTGAACATGGCCTCTTTTTGTTCCTACATACAATGTCAGCACTCAGGGCTGGAGATCAGAGAGCAGCACACCAGAGTGCAGCTGAGAACAGGAGCAGCCAAGCACAAGAGAAAGCAAGCCTCTAATTGTCTAAATAAGAGAAATATTCCAGGAAAAAGGACTATTCCTAATCAGCAGATAAGCAATTCTGAGAAAATCAGCCTTTGACACACCTGTTTCCAGTAACATAAAGAAGGACAAATTCTGACCAGCTACCAGAGCTTCACTGGACTTTAAGTGAGCAACAGCAATTAATTTCAGCTAAATAATCTGGTACATTCTTCAACAGATTTAATAAATATGGACTCAATTCAACTGTCAATATCCAAGAGATGTTATCAGTGATGAACTGAGCCCACAGGCAGAACTGTGCCAACTGAAAGGTAGTTTTGCCCAGACAGAAAAAGTACTTTGCATATTTCAAGATCCTATCAGCTGATCTATGCAGAACTAGTGTCCAGACAAATCTGCCACGCATGAGTGGGAACAGTCTGCAGTTACAGCTGAACTCTGGAATACCAGAATTAACTAACAAGATACTTAATTTTTTTATTTATTCTATTAAATATAACATAGTGAACTTATTGGTTAGCTATATTTAGAATACAATTACTAACAATTAACTATTTGCACATAGACAAGCAGCTAAGACAACAATTTTTTCCCCTATAATATCCAGGGAAAGTTTTAGAAGGTCTGAATAGATTGGACTTTATTAGCTGGAGGGTGACTTGCGAAGTATCATAGCAAGAATCTATTTGTAATTCATTAATATAATTACATAATTCAATTCGTATTCAGAGTTCTCCAAAATTTCCTAGTTCAAGTCCTTAGATTATTCATCTGGACCCCAAAACCCACACAGCAAGAATACAAGGATGTATGTGAAAAAATTTCTCTACTTACCATGATTTTTATTTTCAACCATTCCCTTACAACAGGAGTAAGGAAACTGTTCTGAAGGAAATGAAAGCAGAACTACCAGTCACTTAATTACAAGTATTTTTTTTTTTAATGGAAAGTCAAATTATTGAGAGAACAGTAACAATCTCTCAGAAGGGTGCAGTAAAATTATTTCACCCAAGCCACTCCCACACACCAGGTCCTTTTCTCCCCCTCCTACTTCCCCATCCACCCTTTATATTTTGAGTAGCTAACTGAAGAACAACCAGAATTGTACTGTTCAAACTTGCATAATTGAGCTTAGAAAAAGATTCAACATGGAATTTTCTAGCATGCCTATGAACCACTAAAAAGCAGAAGGCTTTAGCTAACAAGTCACTTCTGGATTTTGAAAGTTTCAACCTTAGCAGACAAGCTACAATAAAAATACAGCATTCTGGAAAACAAGTATTAAGTTAAAAAAAGGCAGTGAAGGGAGAATACATGGTGTTAGAGTTAAAATGTAGGCAGGAGGGAATAAGAAAAGGAATTGAAGTTAGAATCCTAGAATTAAGATTAAAAGCAAAATAGGTGGAAAAACCAACAATAGTATGGGTCAGTTATGGTACTGAATTATAGACTATATTCAGACCTAATCTAACATCACATTTAGGGATCAGATAGCTGTTACTAAACAGTACAGAAACAGGCTCTAGAAGAGAAACAAATGTTATTGTGCCCACCTCCCTGAAAAATAAAGGGTCTATTTGGGAAGTATGCATGCATTCAAGCCTCCTATCAGTTCACAGCATTCTGTTTATGTAATGAAAAATAGAATTTGATGATACAGGAGTCACATAGATCTAAAATTGACATTTTATGTAAGAGACCAGCCAATAAAAGAAAAACACTGAAGCCTCCTTAATCAGTAATACAAAAACTTCTACGGCTTGGTGCTTTCACCAAGATAGCCCAATACTTTTGTTATAGGTTACTAATATTGTGCTTCTGAACCATTACTGAAATACCATCAAGCTGCTGGCTCCCACTGTGATACTGACCTAGCCACGTCTTCCTTGTTTTGAAGGCAGAAACTGATCACAAATTGGTACATACAGCTGTAGGCTAGTAAAACCCTAACATTTCCATCAGGGAATGGAAGGGATTCCTTTGAAGCCAACAATTTGTAGCTTTTCTTGACACACAAAAATGGTTATAGCAGAATTTAACTTTTATGAGAATTTTGATTTGTGTGATAATTATCCTCAGGTTCAAGTCTTCCAACCAAATATACATGTCTGTCTTCGACGTGCTTACCTCCACACAGAAGCATGTTGTCACCTCATCAGGTAATCACTTCCACCATGCCAGGATATAGGAAGGTCTAAATACCAGCTAGCACAGTATATGTTAGTTCTTGTAATCCCCGTTCGCATGACCAGATCTAACATGATTTCTGAGAAGTATTTTTATCACATAAGGCTACTGCTGCCTGGTATCATCACCATGTCAGGCCCTTTTGTTAGAAACCTCCAAGAACAGTGGTTCATCCAATATTCACACACAAGCTTAGCCCAAGGTTAGATTCTGCTTTAGAGGCTACAGCCCAGTACTACTCAGGCCAGGAAACATTCTAAACCAAATTAAAAAAATATACCAACAAGAAAAATAAGCGATTTCCCTAAGCATTTCCATGGCTTGCATAAAGACGTCAATTACCATAGCTTGTCTTCTAAATTAATGATTCACAGTGATGGATTATTCATGCAAGTCGGCCAGCTGAACATTATACTTTCTCCCCAGAGTCAAAGTATAACATGTCTTAATTAACTATGTTTTGTATAAGCTAGAAGACAGTCAGAAACATTTTTCATTAATGTAGTCAACCAGGTAAAATGTAAGAAAATAAAACGAGTGGCAGTTGAACAAAAAGTCTCCAGTAGTCCCCATAATTCACAACTGAAGTGAACTGGATAGAGCACATTGCTTCAACTAAGCTCTGTAAAGTAGTTCCAAAGTGCTGTTTAGTTGAACAAACAGACTTCAGATTTACTCCATTTAAGCATGAAAGATGGGAATTTCATGTTAATGGTGGCTGCTGTACACACAGCCTTGCAGAACTTCAAGGATGGAACAATTTGTTTCAGAATGGTATCAAGTATTTTCGCACCATTGAACAAGATTCCACTCAACACTGAGTTTTTCTACAAGTGAATGATGCATCATCACCTTTAACATTTTCTAAATGAATGCTGTATTCTAATGACTTCCTTGAACATACATAACATTATCCAGTGTCATGAATAGGCTTATGTAACAGGTCAGGACAGTGCAAAGCACCTGCAATTCAAACAATACCTAGGTCTTACAACTCAGCTTTCAGACAGCATTATTCAACTGCTGTACTGAAAGACTCACAAATTAAAAATGGAAAGTCTAAGAACAAATGGTATCATTTGTCATAAAGTAACATGAATGATCTAGTATCTCAAGATCTATTGCAAGATGATCTAGGAAGGCAAAGACAACCATGCCTGATGAGTCATGGCCACCTAGTTGCTTACCCAGCTTATGTATAACACATTAAGGTTGTTCAAGGTATTAAACCCATCCTAATTGACCTATACCTTTTTAAAGCTAATACCCAGATGCCTGACAATCATTATTGGATTTTACTTTGAGAAAAGCCTGGTTTCATTTTACGCTGGAGAAATACAGGTTAAGTATAGATTAAGTTACTTGTTTTCAGATCTTAGTAGCAGACAAAGGAGTTTCTTCTTCTTTAGAACTAGGCTATCAATTGTAATAAGTAATTAAATAATAACTCATGGGTAGGATAGTTACAAGATTATTTCAATTAATAAGAAACTCATTTAGGAAGGGATGGTAAATATCAATTCAATTCATTTCTACCAACGCTGACATGACATACAGTGGGAACACAAATAACACATATATCTTCCTCTTCAGGGCTTTCACTGCAGGTAAAGATGATACCATCTTAGATAGACTTAGCTCCTTGCAACATTCTTGTGTGCAGATTTGAACTTATATTGATTGCTTTTCCTTTTAAATAGGAAAATATGATAGAGTTCTTGTTGGGAAATACGTTCTTATCACATCAAGAATTTATTTTCTCTGTGAGTGGGCTTGTCCTCTCAAAATTGGTATTTTGCTGTCACTTCATATATGAAGATGTGGTATTAGTCCCCATCAAACCTGTAAATGATATCATGATATTGTATGTACATTTTCCTCCCTTCACACATGAAAAGTTACCAATGGCATTTTGATTCATGCATTTCATCCCCTCAAAATAATCTACTTAGAGTCAATTTGTTTGACTCAATCTCCTGGATAACCTCTGTGTCTGCCCTGCTGCTCGGTATCCTCCATAATACATTTCTGCTTGCTTGTTTTTCTGATGCTTGTTTTTCTTCTCAGCATCTCCTCATAAAGCTAGTATTCTGCTTCCTTCAGTATTTCAACACATGTACTACAGGGAGAGCAGATGGAAATTGCCAGCTACAGATGATGCTGAGTAGCTTCTGTGCAAGTGGAGACTCCAAACGTTTCCAAATCCACATGTTATTTGTGCTACCATGACATTTTCTGTGCCTCGGAGACGTTGTGGAGGACTAATCAAAGGCTCTCCTACAGGAGACTGAGCACAAGCACGGTTACAGCATGCAGTGGCCACACCGGTGACAGAAATGAGGAGCTGCATGCAGACATGAATGGCACCTGACTTCAGAGCCTGTCCCCAGGAGGAAGAACAAGCAAAGCCACAGCTGCAAAGCACCACGAGCGTTGTTTCAGGCTGCTTATTCCTTCAGACATCATTCTTCTGTTAGGAGTGTTACCTCATGCCTCACTGAATTTCCAATAGGTATTTAGGGATGCTCTTTACACACCTGTCAGTTGAGGGGCAGGGGGAGTATGTAGAGAAGTTATTCATCAGTCACTCTCCTGTTTCTGACTAAAACACATTTTAAAACACTTCTCCCATACAAAGTTCATCGGGGGTTATATTTCAAAGACTATTATTTGCTGTTTGGACTGGTAGCAAACAAATTCCTCCTGTTTACTCTGAAAGAAAACCAGTCAACATTACTGCAGGATGCAAGCAAGATCACAGCAGTGAAAGACCAAAGCAGTGCTGAGCAAAGCTCTGCATCTCCTGTTTATATCGTAAGTGCAAGATGGGTTGGTTGTTCTTTTACAACTGCCTTCACAGATTCTCATGCACAACCATCCTGTTATTCTTAACTCAACTGGGATACCTCCAGTAATAAGTTCTCTGGATAGAGAGAAATGGGGGAACAGAACGAATTCTGCAATGGCTAATCACTGCCAGGGAGCCACGGGACAACTTGCTGAAACAAGATCTCATTTTTCACATCAAACCGTGGAATGAGAGGCATATTAAGCATTAAACTAAAAGGCTATTCTGTGATCTTTGACTCAAATGTCAGCTTTGACAAATATTATCTGAATCTTTATTTTAGAAGCACAAAATCAGCTTTTTTTAAAAAAAAAAAAAACTTTACAGGCAGCAGCTGTTTTTATTGCAGCAAAGTTATTGGGAATACTTCAGTAGAGGCTTATAGTCACCATATGTAAATGCACATGCTTTTAGAGGCAAAACAGAATTACTACAGTGTTTTAAAAGTCCATATCCAGTCTAATAAAATACTAGTTTATTCCTTTTTAATACTTGTAAGAATCATTAGACATCTTTTGACTCCCACTAATGACTTTGGTTTTGGCAGACATTACTATTTCCTCCTCCTGCTTTCTGAATAAATCTGAAATTAACAAGTCAATAAACTGATATATTTACAGTAAAAATAACTCTGCTTTCTTATCTTCCTCCCACTTCTCATATTTCTTTTTGCAGATGAAAAGGATACCGTTCACCTGCAGGCTTACACGTACTCAACTCTGTGGGTAGAGACCCAGGCATCTTTCCTTTACATCAAGAGGATCTCAGGTTGAAGACTTGGCATTACAGTAGCTGTTTGTGTTGTCAGAGGTTTAAATATCTTTAAGTTGTTTAGAAACTAGAGCAAATACCTTTTTTTTTTTTTGAAATAGATATCTGAGAAAGAAAACATGAGTTGCTTCAGTGAACTTAAATTGCTATGTGAAGTACCCAATCATTAAATGCTCCAAGAACTGCTTTAATTTAAATGTACAAAGAAAAGCATTCCAAAAGGGCAATTTTAGTGTGCCAATTAAGGAGATATCTTAAATCTTTAAACCTATTTTCTTTCTAGCTATAACTTATATAACTGATATGTACACAGGAAAAACTGGGGCAGTAAACGCTACCTCAGACAGAAATTGCAGTTGCTGAAAAATGGCATTTTGCTCTATTGTCAAGGTGGGACGCAGTCTCCAGTGGCTCAGTGATCATGAGGAATTCAGACAGGCTGTCTTTATGAGAGTACCCATGCTCCTAACACTACCCTGGCATGCCAAGGTCAGTTAAAAATAGCATTTAAAAGTCTGTAAGTCTTTAGCTTACTCCAAACTTCTGCAGGAGAGCCAAGGGCTGGACTGGCATCTGTGCTTTAGAAGTCCTGGATGCAAAATGCAACTGGTGAGCAAGAGTCTGGGCATATTTTACTGCAAAGGCAATTAAAGTGCTTGCTGCGGTGTCTGAGCAAAATTCACAGAATTCAGTGAGAATTCCTGAAGTAAGACAGTCTTAAATACGTTGTTAGAAGAAGTTAGAAAGCAATTGATAGCTCTCCCTTCCCACACAAGAAAAAATAAGCCTATTACATAGAGTATATGAAAGCAGACAAGCACAAGAACTGAAGTCCTTCCAAGGCTTAGAGGGATCACTGTGAGCTAAGCAGCACTCCTGTTTGCTTAGTTCAGAAATCCCACTACACACAGTGCGGTTTCAATTTTGACAGGAGATCTTCCCAGGAGCCAGATGTCCATTAGACCCATCAAGTCATCGTGAGTTTAAATTTCTCAGACATACACAGCACATTAGATACACTTTACATTATTAAGTGATTATTAGTGCAGATGCAATGGTAATGCTGAAGAGCTGCAGGGTTGAAGCACAACCAGATAAACAGAAAGATGCCCTCTGATTAAGAGGCTAGTGATTTGGTTACATCTGAGCACAGCCACATTGCTCAACTTTCTCCTCCTGGCAGGAATATTACTTACTATTAATTCTTCCAGGAAGAATAGTCTCAAGATTTAAGAAAATGTTCCTAAAAAATCATCATAATATTTAAACACTAAGCTAAACCAGAAATCCTCTACAACACAGAAGGTCAAATCTTATTAACCTAAAAGCAAGGCACATATTTAACTCATTAGCTTGTATCAACATAAAATTTTCCTCTTTTTACATCTCATAGCTACAAGCTGCTTTGCAATGACTCTGAAAGACCAAAAGGGATGTGGATAACTCGCGCAGCTTTTATCACATTAGCCACACTCTGCAGTTTTCATAATCATTAGCTTTGAAGTATATTAAACAAAGCAGAATGTGACCTTAGAGTTGATATTTTAATCACACCCCATAAAAACAACTCCTTATCAAACATTTCAGGCCACCAAATGAGATGCTGTCCAGAATTACTCAAGACGTGAAGAGGCAGTAGAGAACACCACTACTGCCCTGCCAGGGAAGCCAGGCAGCAACCTCCCTACCAGGAAGGGCTGTTTTTTAGGGACAAGTCACTAGACAGCTCACAATTCGGGCTTAGTTGAAGAAATAACAAGCAACAGCACACGTATGAGACTAATAGGAGAAATGAAAGCTTACTGAGGCAACGTAGCATAGCTCCATTTATTAACAGAATGCATAGATTATCTCTAAGTTTATATTTAGTGTAGTCTGATTACCAAAATTCCACTAACCTTCTGACATCCAGTTCAGAAGACTAACAGTATTCAAGATACAAATTAAACCCAAGAATTTTAAAAGATGTTTCCAAATTTAAATTAACTACTCTGTTCTTAAGTGTATATGAGCAAAAATAGTTATCGCTAATCACAGTTGACTATGTAGATGTCTTTCCCTACCATCTGTCCATTACACTGACATGTAACCATTAATACCCACAGTATCAACGATACACAGCTATATATACAAATAGAGAGAACTAGGCATTCATTTTTAAAAATATGTTTACATTTTTGATTTGTAAGATTATTTTAATAACAGAATGATGGAGATGACAACAACCTAAATACAGAGCATAGAACAAATGCATCTTGTATCAATTCATATTCAGCCTCTGTTTTACAAAGACACAATAAGTCTTGCCTGCTCAGAACATGGTTTGCCAGAAATTATTTTAAGAGGTACTCAACCACATCAGATGTGTCTTCATAGAAGATGAGCAACAAAATAAATTTGAGTTTGAGAAAAAAAAAGTTAGGTACAGTAGTTGAAAAATAATCTAAAGACCTAGAAGTAGCTAGAACTTGATGTGAGGAATCCTAACCTTATTAAGCTCCAGATAAGCATATAACATTTATCCTGTAGATGCAGGTGTCATCTGAGCAATTACAGCAGCGTAGTAAGTGTAGCAGTGTAGGAGGTCAGACACACTCCTAGAACCCTGTCAGACTGTGTGCATGCCTTCTTATAGAAGAAGAGAGGTTACAAGAGACAGATCTTAAAATTAAGCACCAGAAGCTCCCCACAGCCCCACACTGCAGTAGGAACCAAGTCACGTAACAGGTACATTAATCCCGGGGCAGTTTTGGAAGCAGCTTGATTGAGATGCACTGCTGTAGCTAGAGGGTTCAGACACACAGGGTACTGCACAGCGTCAAAAAGAGGTAAGAAGATGAGAGAACTTTAGGAATACCTTCACACACATGACCAAACCATTCACGGGAAGTGGCTAACAGTGTAACAGAGTCAAAACAAATTTAGAAGCCCAAAATCAGCATGAGAGCATTAACACCTAGGATGGGCAGTCTTGCAGCATCAGTACAAACTCTGCAGCTTGTGTATAAAGCAAACAGCAAACTTAGCTTCAATGCAAACCTGCACCCTGTACTGCCTCATAGTTGCCCTGTACAGTCCTGTAGAGCATCCATAGCTTGAAGTACAAAGCCAACAATCTTTTCTCTCCCCCTTTTCCCTCACCTTCCTGACAGTCACTCCTCACTGAGGTTAGAGTTATAACTGTACTGAAAAATACAAAAGACAAAAATAGCCAAGAATAAAACTGGTCTAAAACCTCAGTGCTGAAAAAGAACATCATAAAGTACCATCAGATAGGATATACTATATCCTATAAATAATACACGTTAGATAGGATATTTCAGGTGTTAGCAGAAGGACTGCAACTTTGTAGCTTTAAAGCATACTAGTTTCACTGAGAAGTGAAAGCACCCCAGGCAGGCAGATGCTGTGACATTTTGGCAAGTCTCCCTCCCCTGAGCAGGGCAGCATCACCTCCTCCTGGGCTGAGGCACTGACCGCATCAGAAACGGTGAGGCGAGGCATCAGGAACCGGAGGCAGCAGGCGACGAACAGCACACACAAACCATGGAAGTTCTGAACAATCCTCCACCAGCACGACAGGCAGAGCGGCTGACACAGGAGCTGACACACACGGACCCCAGCAAAACCAGGCAGGCTGGCGGCGAGGGCAGCGGAGCACCGGCAGCCCGGTGCTGGCTCCCCACAGGGAGCAGGAACACGCGTGGGGTGAGCACGGTGCCAAAATCTCTCCCCTTCGCATCCCAGCGTTACAAGAGGTCGGAGCCCGGCTCGGTGTGCACCGAGCTCCCCCCCCCACACCCGCGGGCTGGCTCCAGGACCCGGAGCCCTGCTCACAGGTACTCGCCCTACACAGAATTGTTAAAAAGTTACAAGGCAACGCACCAAAACCGCGGATACCAACCCAAAACGGAGCCGCACTGCCCAGCCCAGAGCTCGTTGTTAACTCTGACACCTTCCGAGCCCCTCAGCGCCCCCGGGCCGGGCAGAGCCCCTCAGGGGGCACCGTGAGGGCAGCAGCAGGGGCTCCCCTCAGCGCCCCCACCCCACGCTAACCCCACAGCGGCCGCTCCCGGGCGGCTCCCCCCACCTCCCCCAGCCCTACAGGAGCCCCCTCAGCCCAACCCCACTTCGGGGGGCACTCACCAGCCCGCCGCCCTGCCCGCCCGCTGGGTACCGGCGCGAGCCCGCCCAGCAGCACCGCCCCTCACCCGCCGCCCGCGCCCTGCCGCGGGCACTGCCGCTGCCGCCGCCTCCCGCGCCGGGTTATGCCCAGCGCCCCCCCCCCTCCCCGCCCCGCCCCTCGCTCCCATTCGCCGCCGCCTCCTCCTCGCGCCCTCCCCCCGCCCGCGCGGCATTGTGGGGCGGGTGGTTGGGGCCGGAGGACTACAACTCCCAGGGGGCCCCGCGGCCGCCCCGGTAGTTCCGGACAACGCCTGCTGGGCGCTCACCGCGGCGGGCGCTTCCTCCTTGCGGGCGCTTCCGGCGGCAGCGGTGAAGCCCCCCCGGGGAGCTCCGTGGGCCCGGCGGGGCGGGGGGCGCCCGAGGTATGGGGCCGGGGCTGGGGTTGCTCCCTGCGGCGGGCCGAGCCTGGGGAGGGAGGGAGAGAAGGAGAACGGGCGGGTGGGGGTCACTGGGGCGTTTGCGTAGGGCCTGGCTATGCCCCTGGGGCTGCGCCGCGCAAGGAGCGTAAGGCTGCTTCCAGAATCGGGGGGTGGCGGAGGGCTGAGGGAAGGCGGCGGGCGCGGCTCGGGCCTGGCCGGGCGGGGAGAGGCCGGGGGGGACCCGCGGCGGCTCGGGGGGGATTTGGGGGGTCCTGCCCGGCCCTTCGGGCTCCTAGCCCGGCCTCCTGCCCCCCAGGAGGCGAGGGGCGCTGGCAGGGCCGTCCCGGGCCCTCCCCGGGGTGGAAGCAGCGGGCGGCCCTTCAGGGACGGGCGGCGGCGCTCTGTGGGGACCGCCCGTTAGTGGGGGCCTGGGGGGGGGGCCCTGACCTGAGGCTGGGCCAGGCAGGGACGTGGGGACCCCTATGGGGGGGTGGGCTGCTCCCTGGGCTTTGTGTGCTCGTTGGGAGGTGGTGGTGTGTGTGGGGGTTGGTGTCTTATCTCGTAGTGCCTGGTGGAGTAACGCAGCCACTGTGTTGGTTTTGCCTTTGGATTCCTAAGGAAGAGGAAAACAACTTGAAAACGAAACAAGAAAACACTGTTGTGGTTATACACATGCAGAGCGCTGTCCCCTTCCATTTGTGCTGTGTTACAGCTCTCAGTGGGTGACTACTGAGATTGGGGCCTGATCCAGGTGCTGTAGCTTCTCTTGTAGGCACACAAAACCAGCACTTATGTATTAGAGCGCACTAAACAACTCCCATCCTGAAGTTCACAATGTGAATTAATTGTCAGCCTGATCTCAGTGTGGGCTTGAATTATTTTGGAGTTGATGTGAGCCTAAAAATAGGCATCTTGTGTTTGCTGCGGTTCGTGTGACGTGAATTAGTCACACAAATTGCCCTCACAATAATAAAATGCATAAGCAGTTATGCGTTGTCTGAGTGAACCCAGCCGTTAGTGGCTGTGATACACGCGCATGGAGATGTTAGAGGAGTGCATGTCTCTTCTAGCAAGAGGCATTTAAAGATGCTTTTAAAACTCCAATCTTATCTTCTGATAATATTCCTTTGGCCACCTCTTCAAACTGCCAAGTTTTAGTAGAACAGGGAACCAATACCAGTGCCTTTTTCTAAGTTTCTCGCCATCTTCACTGATTAATAAGGGAAACTTAAAGGCACCAAGCTGTGCAAGGGGTAGGTGTATAGTTAAAATAGCACGCTCTGTAATTTTTTCTCTTGTGTAAAATTTGCATCTGTAGTTAGGCAAATATCTAAGCTCCATTCTGCTGTGCCCATTGGTTTTACACGTAAGGGCCAAGAAGACCTTTGCCCTTAAAATCAAGATAGGCATCATTTTAAGTGCTCTTTTTCTTCTTCAACCTTTCTTCCTGACCTTAAATATGTTGTTCTGGTAACTCAGGGGTCCTGGAGGCTTTTCCTTTAATCCAGTCTTCTTGAATCCTCACCACAAGGAGTGGAACAGAACTTCTTGGCGGTAAGGATAACCTTTCTGTAGCAGGGGCAGAGCTGTGACTTGGTTCTGCCCTATAAGCCAGCCATTGAATTAATCGTTCTGGTAGATTGCTGCCTCTTTAGTGCTTTTCTTAAAGAAAGAGCATTTAAAGGTGCTTAAAACTTTCTATATCTGATGTAGATGGAGCCTGGAGAACAGAGCAGAGACAGCACTGGTGGTGCAGGTGGATCTCCTGATGACATAAGTGACCACTGACATCCTGCCAGAGTTTCCATTGTTTTGAAAGTCTTTAAAGGTTGCAGTCATGACACTGCTGTCTTCTCTTGAAATACTCTTCCAGAAGCTAATACTAAACAAATGCCTTTCTTTCATAGATCCCTTGCTTGTCTTCACGCTGGCCAGTGAGCAGAGGTGGGTTTGGGGAAGATTGCTGTGCTCACTGGTTGTTTTCTTACTAGGTATATCTGTTCTTCTCCTACTTAATCTTTAGTGCTTGACCAAAAAGGCTGTCAGTAAGTGACAGGTTAGAGAAGCAAGCTTTCACCTGGGGTACTTAGCACGGTAGCTGTACATTTGGGGGAAATTTGGTGTTTTTTGCTTTTTTTATTCATTTTTGTTTCCAGGAAGTTTATCTTAATGTAGCTTTTTTTCCCTCGACATAGTTCAGCTGAATGATTTAAAACATCACTGAATGGGAATGGAGAAATAGATCTATAACAGAACTCTTCAAAAACTTGATCCTTGTCAGAAAGTTCCAGTCCCCTCTGTGACTGCTGAACACCTGGGGTAGTATTTTAGTGCCGAAATGGTGAAGGTTATAATGTCAGATTTGTACTGACAATGAAAGTGTCACAGAAAAACTAGTAGCAAACTCTGTGCTAGTTCTTCTCAGGGAACAGAGCTTGATGTGTTTGGTTTTAACACTAAGCAGACAGGGCTGTACTAGGTGGCATCTTAGCATTGTTTTCAAGTTGAAATCACCTTTAAATTCACTATATCTATTCTGTTTATTCTCCCTGATGGTTGATTTCTTCTGATGCAGTGTGAAGCATGACTTCTAATTCCATATGCTGGGGAACAGGCTACATTTGAATCTGTGGGATCACTGTTTAAAAAGAAAAATCAGGCTAACATGCAAATTATATTTGGCAGTCTGTCTCTTCCCATGCTGTATCTCCTTCTATCTTCTCGTCTCCCCCATCAGAGCAGTTAAATTTGCCAGCTGAATAGCACTTTCCTTGCACCTAATATGAATTTGCCAGGATTTTCTGAGCCACATGGCTATGCTGTGCTGTTCTAGTGGATCATCTCTTTATGGGATCATATTCCAGCTTTTTTGAGTGTCTAAGGAGAAAAAACTGTTGGCAGGTGAAGCCAGTGTAAATTCCTCTCAAGTAAAGCCACCTGAGATTCTGGTGAGCTGAACTTAATGCTTTTAGGAGATGGTGTTGCCATAAAGCCTGGCAGCCAAGCAGATGGCTGCTTTTGGTCAGACACCAAAGAAATGCTGAAAGCTCAGAGTTTGCTTCATGATAATGTGTATTAAACCGTGGCTTTAGCCAAGCTATCTTGAAGGCTACCAGAATATCTAATAATTCACCTAAATGATAGAGTTGACTTCTGTCTTCACGGGGATTTGGTCATAATCAGGACCTCTTAGGAAGTATTTGTCATGGGTGCACTAGAGCCCATACAGCCTCTGTACTGCAAATGCGTTTTGGGGGAAGCCTTTACCCTGCTATTCAGGGCTGACCAAGACTGCAGCACATCCAAGTTACCCCAAAAGGTGTGGAGTCATTCCTAGCTGCAAAGAGAGAGTGGGGCAGTGATAGCAAACGGATGCACCGGCTGGAATGTGGGGTTAGCATGAGTCAGAGGAAAGATCCTGGAGTGAGGAGCAGCCGGTGTGATTGAGATCCCACGTATATTTTCATATGGTGGCAACAGAAGGATTTCAAGTCTTAACTTTTTTGGTGTGTACAACATATTTAAAGCCAGCCCTTGTCTTCAGTCACAGCACTTGTACCCGTTGTGTTAGTACACAGCCAGGATTTATTTACTTTGTTTGAAGAGTGTCGGTGCCTGGTAAGGAGGTAGGAGATGGTGCCTGATTGTTTTTATATGGGGTGTTTAACCGCACCATGGATGAGTAACAGTGGCTTATGGCTCTTCAGGAGAAAATGAGTTCTTCACAATAGTCAGCGGTGAGGCTTTCATCATCATAAAAATCTATCATTTCAGTTGGTATTTTATTTTCTTTGTGGATACTGATAACCCATAAAACCGAAGTAATTATATCTAATGGTTATTTTGTCCTTCTTTGCCCTTCTCCTGATGATGAAAAATCTTTTGGGTAGACTAAAGCAACGTTCACTTACCTGTTTTTAAAAACTTTTATGTTGACAGCACAGTGCTTTAGATAAAAAAAAAAAACAACTTGCAGCCAATTAACCTATGAACGCTGTCTTCAGTGACACTCTTTTGTGTAGGATCTTCCTGGAGTGTTTATTTTTACTGAACTTCCAGAAACACAGAAGGAAACTGCAAAACAGGCAGCTCGCCCTCCACCCTGCCCCTTACATGCCACAGTCCTTGGTGCAGGCAGTATAAGTGTAATAAATAGATGGGGCAGCTTGGGCTTCTGCTGGGGAGGCAAACTTGTTCAGATGAGTCCCCCCTGTGAGTAGATTTTGCATGAATTTGGGTAACTCTGGATCGAGTTCTTTCAAGATAATCAACTTTTTAAGAAATAGCAAATATTTGATTGTATTCTTCCAAGTTCTTGAATAGAACAGCTACCAGTAGGTGTTAAAATGGTGAGCCCTGACCTTCTGCAGCTCTACTCATGCTGAGGTTTCTACACAGACCCCTTTTATTTAAAGTCAGGGTAAGCCCTTTTTGTGGCTTAAGGGACTCTGCTCGTGTACGTCACGCTGAAAGTTTCAAACACCAAGAGAAATAGCGATGAGATTTTGCAATCTGCAATCCATGTCAGCAGGCCTGTATAAATAGCTGTCGCTTGTTGCTATATTTATGTTTAACTTCTAATAATATTTTCTTAACTGTCGGCTATTTCTGTAACGTGACCGGTTCCTCCCTTGGTTTATCACTTTGGGGTATGTTCATACTGCCCAATCCCACGCTTGGGCGAGGCAGGTGTGATATTTGCAGTCATCTAAGTTCCTCCTTCTGCTTACTGTAGTCAATAACAAATTTCACTTAGGTATAATTACAGCTATACTACTATACGCTTGCCCTGGGCAAAAGGTTCATCTGTTTTTCTACTTAAATAGTTCAATGCAGAAGATTTCTAGCAAGTGCAGAACAAAAGGGGGAACATAGCTCGAAGAGGCATCTTAGCATGTTTTGACCTGTTGATGCTATTGGGAAGTGATATCGATTACTCTCGTAGCTCCTGCTCTTTTTAAAGATTTTACTTTATTCATTTCTCACTAAAATATCAATAAAATCCAGTACTTGAACATACAAATGCCCGATGTCTAAAGGTTCTTGGGGATGGAAAAACTCCTCTAGCACATTAAATACTGAGCAAATCTAAAAAATAATAATAATCTTTTTTGTGCATCTTTATTTCTATTTTGGATGTTAAGTCTTTAAACTCCATTGTGTTATATAAAATATTCTCAAAATCTTGACTTGTTGAACAGAAAACACAGACTGTTGGAGAGATTGCTTATGAAGTGCAGGGCTACCTTCCTTTTTTCCACTTAATTCCTGGGTCTGAGCAATGATCACTCTGTGTTGGGTGTATGATGAGCTAGACTGGGTGGAGAGCTTCCAAAAGCTAGGTTCAGTTACTGGAACAATAATTTTCCATTGAGTTAACATAGTCCTGGACACACCCTGAGTGGAAAGATGACTGAAGACTCTTGCTTGTATAAAAACAAAGGCGTAGTATTCACCATTTTTTTTTAATCATGTATCAAATAAAATTACTTTCAGGAAAATTAATTATGTAAGAACTTGCAGTAAAGATTTTCTGGTAGTATGTTACTATAAGATATTTGCTCACTTAATAAATTAGAATTAAGGCTTTAAAATTGCATGAAGTAGTAATTCTATATTTACTTAAGCTGATGTCATAAAATAATTCGTGCTTTCTGGGCAGGAAATAACGTTCTGTGCTTTTCATTTTTTTAGAAATTGTTAGTCATTCTAACTATAATTGTTCTTTTGTTTTTTTTCCCCCCTATGACATAAGGACAATATATTTCAAGTTCTTCAAATATTCCTGCACAACGAGGAAAAAGAAGAAACGTTTCAGTGAATGAGGAGTTTTTTGCTTCTATAGCATTTTTCTTGAGAAGTGGTTCTTTGAATGAGGATGACAATGGAAGAGATGAAGAATGAAGCAGAGACCACTTCTATGGTTTCCATGCCACTCTATGCTGTTATGTACCCTGTCTTTAACGAGGTAAGCTCTCTGCTTTTGCTGTAGAACATAGTAATCCTTTTATATCAGGAAAGCCGATGGCAGTAACAGCCAGCTTAGCTTGATGGGGAGAAATTCTAGTGTTTAACACAGCCTTCTTTCTATGCTTTTCTTACTCTTTCACTCCACTTTCCATGAACACAATTCGAAGCTCGTCAGTGGTTGCTAGTTGTCTTGGCCCTAGTCTTTTTTCTTAGCTTTTACAGAGGGTTTTAGCAAAAATGCCACGTAATGTGATTTTTTTTCCTTGACACTGTAGTTCCTTTTCAGATGATTATTTCAGTGTTCTTATTTTCCTTTCATCACTGTAAATGTGCACATAACTTTTTGCGAGGCTTTTTGCGAAGCTGTTTCAGCTCTAATGGTCACAGATCCTAGCACAGCATTAGGAACTAGTGCAATCTGTGACAGGAAATAAGGTGCATGTTAACATGTACCTGTGAGCAGCTTGATGCATTTGTATTTTAACTGCTAATGGCTATAATTTAATTGGATACTTATCTTTCTGTAAGTATCAGAGGCTGTCAAGATGTTCTTAAAGTCTTCTGTCAGACTTCTGATGAAGGCTGAATAAAAGCAAAGTATGTCCAGTGACATGTTTGGTTATTTAGGGAGGAAGTCCTTTGTTTGGATCAAACTTCATACTTTGTATCTCAGTTTCAGTTCTTCTGCTAAGCACCTTTATCATGCTATGTAAGGCAAGGCATGAATACTTTACTTGTTTTGTTCTGATAATGTTCAAATTGCTAATCAGTCTAAACTTTTATTGCAGCTAGAAAGAGTAAATCTATCAGCAGCTCAGACACTGAGAGCGGCCTTTATTAAGGTGAGAAGTTACTTGTGTTGAGGAATGGTCATTTAAAAGGTAAACGATATGGTGAAGTTCAAAATAACTGCTTCCTTGTGTCGTCATGTTTGAAGATTGGATCTTTCTTAATCAGTAGCCTTAAATGAAAATACGGGTGGATGATCCCATGGACTGAGTTTGAATACACACATGAGTTGGAATCTGAATAAGTATATTGAGCAATTTTAAACAGAATCTCACCTTGTGTATGTAGCATAAAAGGTAACTAAGCAATGCTTTGCTGTTTCTCCACTTTAAATTTAAGTGTACCTAGACAGCTACAGCTCACGGTCAGAATTCTTCCAAGTTAAATGTTATTTACAACCGGTGGTAAGGGGCTGTGCTGAATGCAAATAACAAACTGAGATATTGGAGGAAATGGGAGTGCTACCTAAAAACACATGCTCATTCATACTCAACACAGAATATTTTTTTGATAGCAGCACAGGTACTATGAATATGTCCAGTGTTAGAATCTAGCATATCTTAATTTAGATATGTCATCAGTCAAAAGGAGTTTTCTGTGAAAAGGCAGTTCAAAGATGTTTGAGCATATGTGTTTTGTAAGAGGCACACTTAAAAAAAATACCATGTGGAAGATGGGGGAGTTGCACCTGTGAATAAGTGAATTAAATTCTGTTATGTGCAATATCTTTGTTTCAAAGCAAAGTGTTTACAAGAATACAACAATACAAAGAATTTCTTTACAAAATATCTCTTACTCAAATTGAAGGGAGTGGAAGGGTTTATTGGAAAAGTTGCTTATACAAAACTACGTATGAAAAGAAAAATGGAAGAGCAGTTTTCAATGTAATATGCTAATTTAAAACCATTGTACTTCTTAGAATTTTCTAGCAAATTGCTGTGGTATGTGAAGCAAATTACTTGGAAGTCTGCTTTTGTCCTTGCAGTATTATGATTGCATCTTTAAGAATAAATCCTCTCTCAATGCAGGCTGAAAAAGAAAATCCAGGTCTCACGCAGGACATTATTATGAAAATTCTGGAGAAAAAAAGTGTGGATGTGAACTTTACAGAGTCTCTCCTGCGTATGGCTGCTGATGATGTAGAAGGTAATACCAAGTCTCTTACGTTGAATAAGCATTTTCTTAATTACAGTGCCAAATTTCTCTACGCCCATTTTCAGAGGAAGTTTTCTGTTAATAGATTTCTTCTACCATGCTGAATAGTAGGAACAGTTGTCTTTCTGAGTACATCTGTTGGAGGTACATACATGACTAATAAGAGAAAAATAATTCTTAGAAGTAGCTCACCTTCTGCAGTTTGCCTCAAATTAAAAGCAGGTGTTGCACTGTCAGAGAAGGGCAGTGTATAGTAGGCTTAAAGTTCTTTTAGTACTGCGTTTAATTAGTGTAACGTGTTCAGCATTTCTTTTAAATAACATCTCCAACTTGCAATTAGAAAGGTTATTGCTGCGCTGTGTTTCTGTTAATGCAGAGTATTTACTGTGGGTTTGTGGTCATGGCTATCTTTTGTGCAGTCAGCCTTCAAATCCTTCATGGCAAGACTGCTGCATTTTGTGAAGCAGTTTTTTTAGCTGCCACGAGGAACTTATTGAAAAATGCCATTATTTTTTCTTCAATATGTCCTTCTTGTTAGAATATATGATTGAAAGACCAGAACCAGAATTCCAAGATCTGAATGAAAAGGCGCGAGCACTTAAACAAATTCTTAGTAAGATTCCAGATGAGATCAATGACAGAGTGAGGTTTCTTCAGACAATCAAGTAAGTGCTGTATTATGTATTTTTCTGCAGTTTGAGGGGATCAAACTTTGCATTTATATCTGGATGCTGAAATGCTGTGGGAGATGCTAGCCATAATGTTGCTGTTGGAAAAGAGCTTGACCTGTGGTTATAAATGAGTGAATAGAGTTGAATATTCTTAATGAGAGCCTCATGTTAATACACAGAAATTAAAAATAATCAACAAGTTAAGTTGAGTTGCCATGTTACTTGTCTAGCTCTTTCATCTCAATGGAAGGAATATCAGATAGGATGTAGGGCTGTTGAGAGGGGTTTAAATTCCAATATTTAAATAGCATAGCTTATTGATATTGCAACTCTTTTCATTGTCAAACAGGGACATTGCGAGTGCAATAAAGGAACTTCTTGACACAGTAAATAATGTCTTCAAGAAATACCAATACCAGAACCGGAGGGTATGTGAAGACTTTTTATACACCGTTTTTAATAGTTGAAGAGGAAACCATTTGATCAAAGGATGAATAGGAGAGCATAACTGGTCAATGACATAATGTTTTAACATGATTGTTTGCTAATTCTTAGCATTTTTTTAAGAAGAGGGTGACTTCTCTGCATGTCTTTCTTAAAAATAAGTAAATGCAATTTAAAAAAAAATATACCACCACCCTTAACCTAAAATTCCTATATCTGCATACTGTTTGCTTGTTTTCTTCCGTCTTTAATGTCAAGACCCTCATTGTATCCAGCAGTCTGTGATCTTATAACCTTTTTGGTGTTTTTGTTTTCTTAGGCACTTGAGCACCAAAAGAAAGAGTTTGTAAAATACTCCAAAAGTTTCAGTGATACTCTGAAAACCTATTTTAAAGATGGAAAGTAAGTATACCTTTGTACTAAATTTATACGTAATGGAAAGGTTTTGTTTGCCTAACTGGTACAATTAGGGAAAATAAGACAAGATTTTTGTTAGAAGGGCTGATGTGTTGTTCACTTACCCTAAACATACTGAAAGATACCAGCTCTGTTCAGTCCTGTGTGAAGCAAATGCTTTGCCATGTGTTGTGGGCATAAGCTTTACAGTGCCTTAGGTATTATCAATATTGCAAGAAATCCCAGGTAAGACTCATGTTCCTTGCAACTTACATCTGTCTGAACTACATGTTTGTTTACACGGCTCCCACCAGAAAGGAGCAGCACTAACCAAAATAGTCTTGCTTACAGGTGTCACGTCTGAGATTAAAAACCTCAGTGACCCCACACTTTTTTGTAACAAAGATTGTTGAAATAATAGGTATTTGAGGAAAGAGTTGCAAATTCTGAAATTATCAGGGGATGGAGTGAAAAGAACAGGCGTTTACTGATTGTTGCTCCACTCTTCTTGTAGTTAAAACCACAAAACTAAATAGAGAGCCAAAGTCTTTTAAGTTCCTGCCAATAAACATAGTCTTTCTAGAATTAGCTGTGCAACTAAGTCTGTTTGCCAGCTGTAAGCTTCAGGTACATCACAATATGGTAAGACATCAGTATGTTTCCAATTTGCCTAGATGCCAATATGTTTAGTTACCCTGATTTAATGCTGTATTTATTGAACAAAGTGTTGAAAAGTGTATCAACTAATATCTTTGTTTTTTCTACCAGGGCAATAAATGTGTTCATAAGTGCCAACCGACTAATTCATCAAACCAACTTGATACTCCAGACCTTCAAAACTGTGGCCTGAAAACTGTATATGTTGAGAGTTGTACTTTTCAATGGTGAATAGGGTACCTTTATATGTAAATTTTAAAGTTGACTGTATAAATTATCAGCCCCTCTTTAGGGGCCTAATGCAGGATTTTGAATGGGATTATTGCCATCTTACACCATATTTTTGTAAAACATTGTAGCTTAATCATAATCTCACAACGAAGATTTTTTGCATCACTTTTTGCTATTATCATTCTTTTCAGAATTATAAGCCAAAAGAATTTACGCCTTAATGTGTCATTATGTAACATTCCTTATAAGAATTGTAAATATTTGGTGTTCTGTTTCTGACATTTTAACTTGAAAGCGGAAAACTGCAAGATTATGTATTTAACAATATTGGTGGCAAATATTCAATAAATAGTTTACATCTGTTAGACTGTCTTTTTGTATGTGAACAAAAAAGCGTAACTGATCTTTTTAGAACTGCAGAGCATACATTAAATGGAAAAAATAAAACCGGGTGCTTAAAGTCACTGGCAGTTCAAATCAGTATGAAATGAGGGTTTTTCCTTAAAACTGAGATTTTGGTTGTGATCCAATACTAGACCAGAATACCAGAAAAATCCTATCAAAATGTCTGACAAAGTAATAAAGAACCCAAGAAGTGAGGTGTGTGTTTTGCTTTTTCGTAGAGACTAAATCCAACTTAATCTTTTGGTGGTAGGCTAACAGGTTTTTACTCCTGCTATTCCAGGGTTTTGTGCAGTAAAGGGTGAACTACGAACAACTTTTTATTTAAACTGGTACCCTTTTGGGAGGGAGGAGGAGAGAAAATAGAAGTCTTCCAAGAAGCACTAGTGATACCTCTACTATGCATGCCATAAAGCAACTTTTTCCAGGGATTTAAATCATGCGAGACCCAGCTTGACAAATGTTCTATAGATGGTTGACAACTGCTGATGGACAGATTGAACATTTGTCACTGTGAGTTCATGGTAGCTTTTTGCAAGTTCTACTAAATATCGTGCATGCCCTTTGAGGTGCACCTCAATTTTACTTTGAAATACTAGGAATCTAGAAGAATTTTAGGATTTCATTCTATAAGTACTTACATGGGCAAAACTAGTAAATTTAGGAAAGAATGGAGCAGCTTATAAAGCTGCAGAAGCTGTTGCAGGAAGATCACTTCAAACTGAAAGAGCACAATGCTATAGGACTATTCTTTGTGTGTAAATGATGAATAAACATGGCCAGACTTCTCTTACGCACTGGCCTGGTGCTGTACTGCTCATCTGGGGTGAGTGCCTTATCCAGAGTACACCAGCTGGGTCTTCAAATTCATTTATCTGCTTAAATGCTCTAGAAAAGAAAAACTATACATACCTGCTGCCTC